>NC_135939.1:6153392-6753392 GCF_964058835.1 Carex rostrata
CGATAAATAGCAGAATAAACGATAATTTTTTTAAAATAATATATTTTGGAGGTATTTTAAAATAAATATGAGCTCAAGATAGAGGGGGTACAAAAAGCTCGTAGTTCATAATTCAATTGAGTTCGATTTGGAAAAAAAATTGATTCGAAACAAACTCGAACTGAGTCTGGCTCGGTTCGAAACTCTTCTTTTTAGTTCTAAACCTTGCTTCAATTTCAAACCATTTCGGTTCAAAAGTGGTTCGAATCACACCGAATCAAACTCAAACTCTTCTTTTCAGTTCGAAACCCTGCTTTAATTTTGAACTAGTTCGGTTCAAAATTAGTTTGAACTCGAACTGAATTAAGTTCGATTCAGTTCGATTCATTTGTAGCTCTAGCTCAAGAGCATGAATATTTTGTCAATTCATTAGTGTTTCTAAGATGTTTTCTCTCAATTGAATTGAATCTATTTATACCAATCGCAATCAACGACATCATATATAGATTTGTGCTAAGTGCTACTACTAAAACAAATATTATAGCATGAAAAAGAAAAGGTTAGGTAGGTGTCGGTGGTCAAACCAGTAACTAATAGATAATTGTCAAGAAAAGAGATCAATCTTGCTAATCACGCAGTTTGTTATTTGGAGAGAAAGATGTACACAAATTTTCAAAGAAGAAGCATGTAATCTGATGCAATTAACAGAGCAAGTCGAAAAACACATTGAAAGCTTAAAAGTTCAAAAAAAATTTACCTTCTGAGTTTGTAGTTTTCTTTTGTATTTCTATCTTTGTATTTTCTTTTCATCTATTTTTTATTTTTTTTTATTTTATTTATGCTCAAATGTTTTGAACATAATTGTGTTTTTTTTTTTTTTTTTTTTAATTCTGATCCCTTGTAACTGCAAAATAATTAATAAAAAAGGGCTAAATCCTATTTTCTTTGTCAAAAAAAAAAACTAATAGATAATTGCCATGAACGGTATTTGGGTCAATTCAATGGTATTTGCCTTCACAATTCACAATAAATAAAAAAACATGTTAATGTTTTTCCAAAACGGTTTTCTAACAAGCATCACACATCACTTATTTGCTTGGGGGAAACAACTTGAAAAATAGAGCAAATCTCAGAGCGAAACCAAGCAAATAGTCAAAAGGCTGACAGATTGGGCTCAAGATGGACCACATAATGATATGGAGTATAAGATGACATGGTGAGCCGAGTGCAATCATACCGTACTTCCATAAGTGACAGAGACGAGCAAAGAAAAATAAGTGGACCTGGGCGGCTCGGCAACAACCTTGCTTTTTACGGGTCCGGATCCCCTAAAGTAACTCAATTTTTTAATTTTAGATCTATACCGTCCGATTAGAGGCGGAGCGCACGGGGCTCTTTTAATCTTACGGTCCGATTCGAATCTGGCCGACCAGATCTAAAATAAAAATTGAGTTACTTTAGGAGATCCGAACTCGCTTTTTACGCTTTTAACAAATAAAAGGAAAGTAACTTGCAGAGAAATAGGAGAAGGCGGTTTGAACTAAATTAGTCGCACGCGTGTGAATAAAGAAAAGCAGTGGAGACCAGAGAGCAGAGAGGGTTCCCTCCTTCGCATCTTTTTTCCATTGTGGTGTTATGAGCCTCAATCTTATCTAATTAGTTGCAGATTGATAGGCAATACAGCTAAAGCCACCATGGGTATGTTCTTATCTCTTAGAGAGCTCGAAAATACAAAAAGGAAATGTAAATTTTTTCTGTGTAGTACAAGTATTGTTCCCGTGATTCCATGACTAATTGCCCCCAACTTAAGAGTAAGGTTTCTAACTTGCTTTTCATTTGGAATTGTGAAAAGACAAAACAACAAATAACCTAATTAGATTCATCAATTTTGACTTGACTTGCTCATAATTGCTTTATATTTTCAATAGTTTTCTGTCGATGAATTTGTATGTTATTTTCTCATAGTCGATTCTGGTGCTTTGTAGTTGCAAATCAGAATTATTGAAAACCCCTTTTTAATTTGGTACAGGTGTATTATGTACTTATGATAGTGATAGTGATGATGATTACGAAACATTTGTCGAGAAGATGAATCCACCTCGGTACTATCTCATACACTCACTCAATAAAAAATAAGATATGTAACGAACTAATTAATAAGCTTCTTTTCTAATGTTTACTGTTCCTATTTCTTTTATAATCAGGGTTGTAGTAGATAATGAATCATGCCCGAATGCAACAGTTATTGAGGTATAGTTTTTACATGCTTCTTAATATTGTACTCTTCATAATCAACATAATTGCTGGGTAGAGGTGTAGGTGAGTATCATACTTCTGAGCATGTACCAGCTTTGCAGAAAATTTTCCATGCTTTGTAAGTTGCTGGTTCATGAGCATAATTCTTTGAAAAATATTTGAAATTCTCAAAATAATTAAAATAGTTACATCAGCTACTTAGTGCAAGAACCAGAAAAGAAGAACTATTACTATATGCCATTGGCTAGGGGAACTTTTTTTTTACGTCAACGAAAATTAAAAGCATTTTCATATTCTTATTCAAGAAAAGTGGTTCATTTATTGATTATACTGTCTTTTCCTCTCGGTAGGTTGGCAGTAAAGCAAATAAGAACGGGATACTGCTGGAGGTTGTTCAAGTGCTAACTGATCTGAATCTTGTTGTTACTAAAGGTTATATTACACAAGAGGGAGGCTGGTTCATGGATGGTACTGTACAAAGTTCTGTTGTTCTTTAACATTATTTACAAGACCAAACTTAAAAAAACATTATTCAACAAGACCATAATTAATGAAAGATTTTCTCTGCTCTTTAATACCAGTTTTCAGTGTGACGGACAAAGATGGAAACAAGCTAAAGGACCAAACAACTATTGAGAAGGTTGAAGGCCACATTCGTAAGGTTGCAACACTTGGTTGTTACTTTGCAAAATATTGAATAAAAACAAAAAAAAAATATTATTTTACGACACTACTGATCTAGCCCTACCTGAAATTTTAAACAGTCACTAGGCGCGGATTCATCATATGTGCCATCAAAGCGGAGATCAGTAGACGTGGCTACTTCAACAGACTACACAGTAATAGAGCTAACCGGCAATGACAGGCCAGGATTACTTTCTGAAGTGAGTGCAGTGTTGTATGATCTGAATTGCAACCTAGTCAAGGTCGAGATATGGACCCACAATACCCGTGCTGCTGCTATCCTTCATCTCACTGATCAATCCACCAACTCCCCTGTCAAGGATTCTGATAGACTTTCCATGATAAAAGAACGCCTGAACTATGTGCTCAAAGGGAGCAACCTCTCTAGAGGAGCCAAGACTGATGTGTCTGTGGGGTGCGCCAAAAATATGGAGAGAAGGCTCCATAAGCTGATGTCTGACGATGGAGATTTTGAAATTGACAGTCAGGATGTTGCAGGAGGCAAAACTAAGAGGCCTAGTGTGACTATTACGAATTGGAATGACAAGGATTACTCGGTTGTTACTATAAGGTGTAAAGACCGGCCGAAGCTTCTGTTTGATGCTGTGTGCACCTTGACAGATATGATGTATGTCATTTTCCATGGCAATGTTGCTGTTGAAGGTTCTGAGGCATATCAGGTATCAATCTGATTTCTTGATTGATTTGGCTGATTTGGTGTTGACAGAGAGAAAAGATAAAGCAATGGGTTTTAATGTGGTTATGGTTAATTGCTAATACAGGAATTTTATATTAGACATGTTGATGGTTCAAGAGTCAAGGACGAAGATAGAGAGCGAGTAATACACTGGCTCAAAGCAGCTATTGAGCGTAGAGTATATGAGGTAAAGCAGACCCCTAAATTAGGTTTCCTTGTTAGCCGCCATTTATAAATTTTTCCAATTAGCTGCTATATGTTTCCATTGTCTTGTTATTTCTTTTTCTATTTTTTCTGTTTTAGGTTTTCCTTGTTTTATTGTTAATCACTGAGCATATTCATCATTTTTTAAATGATAGACCTGTCCATTTTAAGCATCTTAGATTTTGCAGTGCTGCCTCCTGTCCGCCCTCCTTGGAAAAAAGGGAATGTGGTTGATAAAATTTTGGAATGTATAGAAGACTTGTTGAACCTGAAATGCTTGCACACTTTCCTTTTCCTTTTGTTTTCTTTTGGGGGCTTTTAGGTTCATTGATAACCAGATGCTATGCAAAAGCACCTCTGTTTTATTCACAACAATATTTTATTCTACTTGCATGCAGAATGAAATGTCATAAATTTGATAACAATTGTTTGCTGAAAGTCGAATAATATATATATATTTTTAACTGGAGAGATTTTTGCTAAAATCTTTGATCTATTGATGAAAGGGCAGAGCAAACAATGAAAAGAAAGGGAAAAAGATCTCAGGGGTTTACAAATCTAATAATTAGCAATATTGAGTATGATCAGGATATTTATGTGTTATTTCTTTCTCATTTTATGAAGAGCTAAGCTAAATTGTTTGCAGGGTCTGAAGCTGGAACTGTCGACACCTGACATAGTGGGGCTATTAAGTGAAATGACCCGCATCTTTCGTGAGCACAGCTTGACTGTGACCAGAGCAGAGATCTCATCAGGTGAAGGAAAAGCCATTAGTACTTTTTATGTGCGTGACAACAATGGAGACATAGTCATGCAAAAGACAATTGAAACTATTAGAGAAAAACTTGATCAAATAGTCAAACAAAAGACTATTAGAGAAAAACTTGATCAGTCTGTCTTACATGTCGAAGGTCAAATTGAGCAAACAAGTAAGTGTACTAAGCGATCTCCCATAAATTTCCTTTTTGGTGAATTGTTTCGGGCCATGTCTTTAAACTTTGGCAGACCTGGTTTATAATCAGTTACGCAACCTGTCACTCGGTTCCCTATTTTTGATGGGGAAGAAAGCCGATGGGTGATGTTACTAGTTGTAAATATTGTAGAAATTATCTGGTGTGTATATATATAAATGTACAGCTGTGTATAGATAGCCATAGTTTGCAGTACTTAGTTGTAACTTGTAAGTATGATCATTGTTGTTGTAACTCTAGAAGCAGGTATTGAATGCTTGTCTAGATTTAAGTTTAGTGGCCTAAGTTATATAATCAGGTTCCCTCATATTCTTCTTTTCAAGTTTCACAACACAAAATTGAGGCTTACTTTTAGACACAATCAGTTACTTGAGTTTCACAAATTATTAATTAAATTCCAGTTTTATTAGAAACTTAACAAAATTATGGCAAATTCTTGATTTAACAGAAATGCAGAATAGAATAAACTCTTCCCTTTAATTGTCTTTTATTTGCTACTGTCAGGATTTTTCTGTCAGAAGGAATATGAAATTTTCTTAGCAGCACAAAAGTAATGTCGAGACTAGTAATCAGAAAAATAAATAAATAAATGAGATGAGTAAATTTTCTCAAATTCATTAAGAATTACAATGAAAACTCAAGACAATCAAATTCATATCTTCATTTATCTCTATTTTTTTTTGTATCATATAAGGAATGTTATTTATCATTTAATGATTTTATTTAAGTAAACATGACTTTATTCTCTATTTTAGGTATACAAATGCATACAAATTATCAATGTTATTAGAACCGGACCGGACGTCAACCCGGTAAAGCTTCGGGTCAATGGTTCACTGGTCGGATCGGTGGGTTAATCGGTTCAATTGCTGATTTTTTTTAAAACATTTATAACTTATTATGCGAAAGCAAAAATGATTATTTTACTTGAAACTTTGCCTGATATATGACTTTATTCTGACATCAAGGCACCAACTATTCTATCTTAGTTCATTTACAATGAAGTCTGAATTCTGACATATTTTCAAAACCATCAACAAACCAGAATAACCATGTCTGAACTCATAATAGGCATTGACATTTACCATAATTCATCCGAACCATTATTAAATACTAGAATGTAGCAGAAAAGTCTTTGAACAAATTAAAATTTCAGCAGAAATGAATCAAAACACTGAAAATTTATAATTAAACATGTACATGCCAGAAACAGTACCGGCTAGTTAGATTGAATTTATTAAAATCAAAGTCGATTTAACCTCATTACACCAGACATCTTATTTCTCAATTCAGCTTGAACTTTGCAGCAATTACATAAAATATAAAATATATATTTGTTGAGACTTGAGAGAGAAACCCATAGAGCACACCAGTCGGTATTTTCATTTTATTTCATTTCAAAATGGTACACACAAGTATTTTTGTGATTCATCTATAATTCATGAAAATAACATTTTTTTTTAATTTTGTTCTTCATTCGGATTGAAGGAGACCAGTCAGCCTGTGATATATCAGTCTTACCAGCACTATATGTAAACACAATTTTTTTTATTTTCAGTTGTATGTAAATCCAATATTATATTTATTGCTCATACTACATTAAATACCAGTATCAAAAATATGTTAGAATGTTCCTACGAATGAACTGACATTGTAATACATTAACAATCATTAAGCCATAAACAAACAAACAATAAAAGCCAAAATAGTAAAATGTAAGAAGAAAGGGATGTCAAATCACCTGATGCTATGTATACAAAACTTCTTTCTTGGGAATAGCTCAAAAATAGCGATTTTTGGGTTAGTGATTGAGAATAGTGCTAACCCAAGAGATTCAAGAATAGCACTAACTTTGTCTATTCCGAATTAGTAGAAATGTTGTTTGGATTGTATGTTAGGAATAGCAAATGGAGGGAAGACATATAATAATGATTTATTTGTTTTTATTTTTTCAACTAACTTTTATATTTATAATGACTTGTTAAATATATATAAAGCATCATATTTTTCAATAATACTTCAATCTAATATTTAAACTAATATTATTTTATTTTTAAATTAATATTAAATTTAATACTAATATAATATTTAAACTAATATTATTTTATTTTTAATTTTTAATATTTAAACTAATATTATTTTATTTTTAATTTAATATTTAATTTAATATTTAGTTTAATACCAATCTAATATTTAAAGTAATATTACATTACATTTAATATTCAAAAAATATTATATTATATTTATTTAATATTCAAAAAATATTATATTATATTTATTTAATACTAATATAATATTTAAATTAATATTTTATTTAATATTAATCTAATTTGATATTATAGTTATTTAATTATTAATCTAATATTTAAATTAATATTATATTACATTTAATATTTAAACTAATATTATATTACATTTAACATTTAATATTTAAATTAATATTATATTTATTTAATACTAATATAATATTTAATACTAATCTAATTTGACATATGAGAATAGTTGATAATGAATAAAATAATATGAGTAAGTTATTATTTTATTAATATCGCTAACCCAGCCATATGAGAAATTTGCTAACCTACCTTTTTGTTGGAATAACAGAATAGCACATTTTCTGAGCTATTCTTATTTTCTGTTTTACGTTTGGATCACACAATTTAAGAATAGCAAAGCAATTCTTGAGTTAGTGCTTGATACGGGCTATATGAGGTAGCAGGCGGTATGCTGGAATAGGGTGGAACTGGGCTCGTCCCGCTATAGATCACAGGCCAAGAAATGGTCAACTCAAAGAGATCGAGGGACGATCTCGGATCCTGAACTCGGAGGTCAATAGATTACCTCGGAGATAAGGGAATGGACCCCGGAGATATCGTACTCTGTCCTATCTGATATCTCGGAGTATGAATATAAGAAGACAAGTGTGTAAAAGACTATGGGTGTCAGAGAGTAATGGTGTATCTCTGGCTTCGCCCTTTTCCTGTGAAAGGGATGACTTTATATAATATTTTCTACGTACCGCCTTCCCCCTGCCAGGGTAAGACAGAACGTGAATCAGTTATAGGGTTATGTGAGCGTGGCCACTTATGATCGTGTGATCGTGGCTGTTAGGAAGACGAGGTCAGTAACCGACGCGGCTACCAGTTATAAGTGGTTATTGACTCAAGGGAGACTTTGGGGCTTTTATCCCCCGAGGCGTAGGCTGTCTAAGCCGTTTATTGGGCCGGCTTATTATGGGCCTCAATCGTGGACTTTGCATTGCATCCCGGGTTGGCCTCGCAGAACGAGGTCCTAATCCCGGCCTTGTTCATGGCCCAGATTGAAGCTACATGGGCCGCGGAACATGGCCTTATCATTAGCCCCCGAAGTCAAAAGATATCGCATACAGATGCTTTTGACTTGAAGTCATTCATGAACACTAAGGCATAAAAAGAAGTATCTCGGGATGAAAAATAATTTATTCTTGTTACTTTTCTCACCGTACATTTATTGATTACTTTTGCGCATAAAAAGTTACAATAGATCCCTAAGTCGGAAAAGATTATTCAGAATCAGACTGCCATTGTTTGTATTTCTTTTTCGGAGTGTATCGTCGTTTGGACAAATATTTCGCACATGGCTGGCAAAAGAAGGTTCGCCACCTCGGGTCATCTTCATCTTTTGGTAGGTATTCCGTTATACACGGGGGATGCCATGCTTCTTTGCATTCCAAGCATGTGAACATTTCTTGTCGTTTCCCATACTGTTTGCACGTCGGACAAAAATCTACCTTATCTCGGGAAGAAACGCTGTTGTCCGAATTTTGTCCGAGGTGGGTGCTCATAGCGTGTTTTCTGAGTTTAGCGGCATATGTCCGATGTTTTCAGATTATATATAATAGTACAGACAGACGCAGTAAATTTATTAATTTACACGGATTCCGCCGTTCGATACGCGGTAAATTTATTAGTATACTCGGATTCCGCCGTTCAATACGCGGTATGTTTATTCGCGTGTTTTTTTTTTTTTTTTTTTTTTTTGTAACTTGAACGGTAAATGAAAATAATGTGGGATAAGTCGGGGGGAAAGGAATTGTTATGGTTCGTTACTCACCCCGTGGTAGAGCCCCCGAGGTACAAATAATTCATGTGAAAAAAACAAAATATTTCATTCACAAGTTGAAACATTGGATAGGGTCATATTAGTCTACAACAAAAGTAAAAATAGTGATGCCCCGCATGCATTTCGGTTTCCATGCTCGGCAAGGAGTCGCGTGTGATGTCGCTTTTGGACAACAACAAACGTCACACCCAACGAGATGGGCCTAACAGGGGAAGGAAGCATGTAAGTGTGCTATCCCTCCAAGAACCAGACTCGTGGGGGAGGTGGACATTGCCACAGGAAATGTCCCGGCTTGCGGGGGTCCTCCCTGGCAATCCACCTCAAACACGAGGTATGGGCCTTTTTCCCACAATACCAACAGGATGGCAAGCGGGTCCCGACATCCAACTTCTTGCATACCTCCCAGGTTAGAAGGGGAACACCATACACATCTCGCGGCCCGGTGTGCAGGAGGTCATCTTCGTCCGAACTACTGTGCTCTAGCTCGACCCAGTTAATGGCGTCCTCCTCGGGGGGTTGTTCTAATTTTATCCCCATCTCGAGGAGGTCACCTAGGGTGAGTTTCTCATTATCGATAACCCACTCTAAAGTATCAGGGTCCCAATATTGTAATAACCCCTTTTTAATTGCCGGGGTTATTCGGGCCCTAAGTCCTGAGTGGGATAAACTGGAAGAGGTGGTATGGGGAAGCCGCGAGGTGGAACCCTCGGGCTTTATCCCCAGTAATTTGCGTTTAAGGGCTGCTCGTGTAAGGGGCATAGTGAGTATTTCTCCGAGATAGGAAAAAGAAGGAGGAGTTGAGACATGCGGCTGCCGTGCGCATTGTGGGGGTATTTATAGATGGAAATGTTATCATGTTGGTAATAAATATGGTAGGACCCACAAAGACCTTCGTGCCTCGGTAAGGCGAGGCGTCGTCAGATTTGACTGGATTTGACGAGAACCTTCGAGGTCCCAAGGCGGCGTCATTAAATCGATGTGACAGCGTTTCATACTTTCGAGAATAGCAGGAATGTCAGTCAGAAAATATTAAATGCTCTTGGAAATCGGAGCATCACAGTTTTTCATAATATGAAAAAATGGAAGAATGTAGGTAATTAAATTATCAGGGCAAAATAACACGGTGAATATGAGATGAATCTCGTCATACATTCCTTAGAGGAATTACCTCAAAACAAAATGTAGCCCTCCTACAGGTCATACATCGAGGAGAAGGAAAGGAAACAAAAGTTTTTTTTTTTTTTTTTTTTTTTGAAAGTCGTTTGAAACCCCCGGGGTGTGGGGGTAATAACAGAAAGGGTTGTAATAATTAAACATGGCCCTCCTGCTAGGAGGGTATAACAGTTGTTTGCGAAATTGTTCCCCGGGTTGTGGGAATGCAACAGATATTTATGTAAATTATTACCTTTCTGCTGACAACCCTTGTTCGTATTCTTTTGCTTTTGTGCTTGAAATAGTGCTGTATTGTATGTTTTTTTTGTAAAGGGGAAATACTTCTCTTTTCCATCTGTTTTTACCTTGATACCGATGATGTATCACCTTGTGCTTTGTAGTGTAGAGGAACAGTACTGATCGTGTTGATCCGCGAAGTTTGTTCTATCGTCGGAAGAGCTTACGCTGTGTGCGGGCCTCGAGGTTCGTTCTGCGGCTATTTTGAGCTTTCATTATTAACGGATCTCGCCATGCAGTTTGTTGCGAGGTTCAATTCGCGGCGACCTTTTTAATACGTGAGGTCCGATCCGTCGCCCTTCGGACTTTCATTGTTTATGGACCTCGTCGTAATGTATGATGCGAGGTTCAATTCGTCGCTTATAGAGCTTTCATTTTTTATGAACCTCGTTTATTATTTTAGTACGTGAGGTCCGATCCGTCGCCCCTTGGGCTTTCGTTATTTACGGAACTCGTCGTAATGCATGCTGCGAGGTTCAATTCGTCACTCATAGAGCTTTCGTTTTTTATGAACCTCGTTTATTATTTTAGTACGTGAGGTCTGATCCGTCGCCCCTTGGGCTTTCGTTGTTTACGGACCTCGTTGTAATGCATGTTGCGAGATTCAATTCTTCGCTTATAGAGCTTTCGTTTTTTATGAACCTCATTTATTATTTTAGTACGTGAGGTCCGATCTGTCGCCCCTTGGGCTTTCGTTATTTACATACCTCGTCGTAATGCATGTTGCGAGGTTCAATTCGTCGCTTATAGAGCTTTCGTTTTTTATGAACCTCGTTTATTATTTTAGTACGTGAGGTCCGATCCGTCGCCCCTTGGGCTTTCGTTATTTACGGACCTCGTCGTAATGCATGCTGCGAGGTTCAATTCGTCGCTCATAAAACTTTCGTTTTTTATGAACCTCGTTTATTATTTTAGTACGTGAGGTCCGATCCGTCGCCTCTTGGGCTTTCGTTGTTTACGGACCCCGTTCTTTAGTCACATGCGGAACATTATTGCATAGCCTGTCAACTTCATCGATGTTACACTTAAACAAACATTATCGAAAAGTACAGCACACAACACCTATCACCTATGGGGGCCCAAGGTTGGGCATACATCCTTTCGAAAATAAAGAGGTAAACAATGCGGAAAACTAAGAAGATACAACGAAATAATCATGGACTGCGATGTATTTCGATATGGTGCTATTCTAGACGTAAAACTTGCGAAGATGGATTGCGTTCCATGGTCGGACGAGATTTCGTCCTTCCATGTCTTCTAACTCATAAGCCCCTTTTCCTCGTGAGCATACGACTCGGTAAGGGCCTTCCCAATTGGGGCCGAGCTTGCTGACGTGCTTTCCTGAGGCTTCAATCTTCTTCAACACTAGGTCTCCTGGTGAAAAGTCCCGAGGTACCACTTTCCTGTCAAATGCGCGCTTGATGCGTCTCTGGTATTCTTCCGTGCGAACTCTGGCTTGCTCTCGCACCTCTGTCACAAACTCCAAATCGGTGGAATGGGCGTCTTCATTGTCATGCGATGTATAGGACATCACTCAAAGGGATGGCTGAAGGAGTTCTATCGGGGTGACAGACTCCATCCCGTACACAAGGTAGTAAGGACTCTGTTGTGTGGCTTCTCTAGGTGTGGTGCGGTATGCCCACAGCACCTGATCGAGCATGTCGGGCCAATTCTTCCGGTTGGCCGCCACCTTCTTTTTTAGGCCGTCTAATATTGTGCGATTGGTTACCTCCGCTAGCCCGTTGCTGGCGGGGTGGCTAACACTTGCGAAGTTGTTGTGGACGCCAAGGTTGGCGAGAAATTTCATCGTGATGGCTGCATTGAATTGCGTCCCGTTGTCCGAGATGATGGCATAGGGCACGCCAAAACGACAGATGATATTCCGCCAGATAAAGTTTTTTGCTGCTGCTGCCGTGATTTCGGATAGGGCCTCCGCTTCTACCCATTTGGTGAAGTATTCAACCGCTACTATGATCCATCTTTTATTTTGCGAAGCCTTCGGGAAAGGTCCCACGATGTCGATCCCCCAAAGGTCGAAGGGCCAGGCCCCCGAGATAGAAACCTGGTCGTACGGGGGAATGTTGCTAAGCCTGCAATGGAATTGGCATTTACCGCATTTTCGGACTAAGTCCACGGCGTCTTGCTGCATGGTTGGCCAGTAAAATCCAGCTCGGATGGCGCGCTTGGCCAGAGTCTTGGCGCCTTGATGGCTCTCACATACTCCTTCATGAATGTCCAGCAGGATCCGCTTCGCTTCAGCTTCGGGTACGCACTTCAGCCATGGTCGGACGTATCCTCGTTTATAGAGACAACTGTTAAAGATGGTGTATAGGGGTGCTATCTTCTTAAGGCACCGAGCTGACAGCGGATCCTCCGGTAATGCGCCCGAGGTTAGGAACGAGAACATGGGCGTCATCCAAGTTTCCGTACTTTCCGCCATTAACATCTCGCGGCTTTCTTTCCCTATACTTGAAGCGGGAACCTCCATTACTATGATTGGTCTGTCTCTGTCGAGATTTTCTGCGGCCCCGAGTTTGGATAACGCGTCGGCTTGGTTGTTTTGCGTTCGCGAGACATGTCGTAGTTGAACCTCGTCAAAGTGCTTCTTTAGAGTTTGGAAATGCTCATGGTATTTACGCAGCTTGTCATCGATCGTTCGGCATTCTTCATTGAGTTGGCGCACTGCTAGCTCTGAGTCGCTGTGCAGGCAGATTTCTCGAGCGCCTACGTCTTTAGCGAGTCTCAATCCTGCGATCAATGCTTCGTATTCAGCTGTGTTGTTGGTGACTGGGAACTGAAAATGCAGTGCGTAATTCAACAATTCTCCTCGCGGTCCAATCAGGGATACTCCAGCCCCTGCCCCTTGTAGCGAAGAGGCTCCATCCACGTACAGTTTCCATTGCCCTTCCGATTCCGCGGGCGCGCCGGAGTATTCAGCTATGAAATCGGTGAAAATTTGGGACTTGAGTGAGCTCTGAGGGTGGAAAGAGATGTCGAACTCGGATAGTTCTAGTGCCCAAGCCAACAAGCGTCCAGATGATTCGAAATTTGCGAATGCCTTTTTTAACGGGACTCCCGTATACACTTTGATTGGGTGGGATTGAAAGTATGGTCTTAGTTTCCGACCTGCCTTGACAAGGGCGTACGCGGCTTTCTCAATGTGGGTGTATCGCGTCTCCGCATCCCGCAGGACGTGGGATACGAAGTAAATGGGCTTCTGTTCTCTACCTTCTTCCCTTACTAACGCGGCACTTACCGCGTGTCCAGTTGTTGCGAGGTATAATACCAGGGATTCCCCTGGTGAAGGTCGGCTAAGACATGGAGGGTTGGCGAGGTATTCCTTGACTTGTTGGAAGGCTGCGGCGCATTCTTCTGTCCATTCGAACCTTGCAGACCGTCGCATCGCTTTGAAGAATGGGAAGCACACGTCGCCCGACCGTGCTATGAACCTGTTAAGTGCGGCTAACCTACCCGTCAATGTTTGGAGCTCTTTCAAATTCCTGGGAGGCTTCATGTCCAATATTGCTTGAGACTTAGAGGGGTGGATTTTTATACCTCGCATCGAGACCATGAATCCTAAGAACTTGCTCCCTGTGAGTCCGAAGAAACTCTTCTTGGGGTTGAGCTTTATGTCGGCCCTGTTTAATGTCGCGAATGCCTCCCTGAGGTCCTCGATATGCCCTGTGTTGGACATACCTTTTACGAGCAAATCATCTACGTAGGCTTCCATATTACGCCCAATCTGCTTATCGAACACTTTATTGACCATATGCTGAAATGTAGCCCCGGCGTTGCGCAGGCCGAAAGGTATCATCTTGTAACAGTATAGTCCAGAGTGCGTCGTGAACGCAGTTTTCTCCTCGTCTTCTTCGCTCATTCGTATCTGGTTATACCCCGAAAAGGCGTCCATGAAGCTCAAGAAGGCGTGGCCCGAGGTAGAATCTACCAATTGGTCAATCTTGGGTAGTGGGAAACGGTCTATGGGGCACGCCCTGTTCAAGTCTGTGTAATCAATGCACATCCTCCAGTCCCCGTTATATTTTTTTGACTAAAACGGGGTTAGCTGTCCATTCCGGGCAATCGACATTCCGAATCTCTCCCGCGTCGAGTAGTTTCGCCACTTCTTTTGTGACCACCAATCGCCGTTCTTCCCCCATGTTGCGCTTTTTTTGTCTTACCGGCTTGGCTTCCGATTTTACATGCAGTCTGTGCTCGGCGATATGCCGCGGGATCCCGGGCATGTCGGCAGCGGTCCAGGCAAACACGGCTTGGTTTTCTTGGAGGAAAGCGATCAACTCGTCTCTAGCCTCCCCCTGAACTGCTTTTCCTATGTTTACCAAGTTTCATTATCCTACTTCGATCTGTTCTATCTCGTCAATGGGCTCTAGTTGGGTTTTAGACTTGGTGACGTCCACAGGGTCTAGCGGGAACTCAGTGCCCGGTGGCATAAAATCTGCACTGGGCTTTAAATTGGGTTCACTTGACGATGGGTTTACCGCGGACCTCTTGTCTACTTGGTGTATTGCTCCCTTGTGTTGGGAAATAGAGGTAAAGTAACATTCTCGAGCTATACGCTGTTGCCCGCATTCTTCCCCGACGCCCTGATCTGTGTAGAACTTGATCTTTAGGTGGGGAGAAGATACAATCGCACCTATCCGGTTTAATGTTCCGCGACCGAGTATCGCATTGTAAGCCGAGGGGGTGTCGACGACTAGAAAATCTACCATTGTTTCAACAATCCTTGGCCGGGTACCAAAGGCGACTTTAAGCCGTATCATGCCTTTTGGTCGCAAAGTATCTCCCGTAAAACCGATCAACGGTGTTGTGACATTTTGGAGCATCTCGGGTCTTAAGTCCATTTCTTTGAAGGCGGGAAAATACAAGATATCTGCGGAACTACCGGTATCGACCATGATTCGTCGAACCCGGTGTGAGCCGATTTTCAAACTGAGGACGATCGGGTCGTCATGCAGCCCCATTATATTCCCTTGGTCCTTTTCTGAAAAAGGAAATTTCTTCATTAGCCCGAGGTCTCTTTCTGTCGGGAGGTACATCCGAGACTAATATGGTCGGGAACTGCTTGACCTTGTCTCGAGGTAAACGCTTACGCACGATGTGTATGCTTCCCCCACTAATCATGTTTATTACCGGACTCGGTGGTCTCGCGGGCTGACGAGGTCTCTCATTGCCGTTGTCCCTATTAACTCCTTCTGGCCTTCTATCTGCAGTCTCTCGTTGGTAGGGTATATTCTTCTTAAAATCCCGTGCCCGGCCGTTATACTGCCACATGTATTTCTTATAGAAGTCAGGATTGATAAACTCGGTTAATTTCCCTTCGCGTGCCAGTTTTTCCAGCACATCCTTGAGCTGGAGGCAGTCGCCCGTGGAAATGGGGGCAACGGGGGCGGCAGCTCAAAACTTTCCCTCACAATGTGGAACATTTTGTTTCTCTTCCTAACGAAGGGGGCATAGCGGGTGAAATGCGGACGGTACCTTTCATCGCCCAAATCCCTCCGTCCTTCATCTCGTTCTCGCGGCAATCTCCGGGGGGGGGGGTTCTGGCTGCTTGGTCTTTCTTTCTTCGGCCTATCAAGTGCGACTATCTTTCGGGGGGATCGAGACCTCGGCCGCTCGGAACCGTCTTCATCTTCTTCAGCCCGGATGTACTCTTCCGCGAAAGCTGCGAATTCCCTGAGGGTCTTGACATTCTTGCGGCACGCGTCGTACCTTAGGGTGCCGGGGCCACCCTTACGAAGCCCTTTCTTAATCGCGGCCACGACAAACTCTTCATTCAGGTTTTGGATCCTTCGCGATTTCTGTATGAAGCGATTGACAAATGTCCTGATTCTCTCCCCGGGTTCTTGTACAATATCCAAGAGCATCTCACATGTTACCTGAGGGGGTTTGATGATGGTGTATCGCTCTAGAAAGCGCTTGGCGAGATGTTTGAACTTTCTGATGGATCCACGGGGTAATCCCATGTACCAATCCCATGCTTCACCCGATAAGCACGTGGTGAAGACTCTGCACATGATCGGGTTAGTGGCTCCAACGAGGCGAAGCCGTTCCTGAAAGCTATGCACGAAATTATGAGGGTCCTGCGTATCTCCACTTCCTCGGAAATTTGGCAATGTAGCAGGATACTTGAAGTCCGCCATAGATGCCTGGTAAATATGCTTAGAAAGTGGTCCCTTGTTAACGCCGAAAGGTTTATTGCACTCCGTGCTCCTTCCGACTTCCATCCCAGCCAACTCCCGAGCGACTCCCTTCTTTACTAAATCCCGGATGGTCGCCATGTCAACAGCTGTTGATTGAGCTTGGGGCGAAGTGAGTCGACGGTGGTTATTGCGAAAAGTAACGGAAGGTCCTCGGTTAGTACGTCGGGTTAGGGTTGGTCCTCCCTTAGGTGCCGTGCTGCCTGTGTCCGAGGTGTCCCCTCCGGTGTTGTAACATTCCTTTTCGCTTTCCTCGGACCTATCTTCGCTCCAGTCTTCGTCTTCTTCATCGTCACTGTCGTTATCGCTGTCTCCTCCGCCGCCTTCCGTGGTCCGGGCTTCATGCCCATCCTCGTCCCCCGACTGTTCTTAATCAAAATCTGATAGGAGGTTGCGCCCCGTCTTCGCCGGTAGCCTCCTGGCAGGGTCATTGTCCCTTCGGTCGTTACGGAGGATGTCGGTCGTAGGGTGACAGGGTTGTGAAGGTGGTCGCGAAGCAAAAGGATGAGGGGTCGCTATTGGGCCCGGCTGCAGGGTAGGATCCGCGGGAGGGGTCATGTAAGGGTAATGGTAGGGAGGGATACCAAGGCAAGTAAGGATGAGGGGGAAGCCAAGGCGGCATGTTCCCCTCGGGTGTATCGGCCGTCTTGCGAGGTGTGGGTTTCACTTTCACCCTTCTCGAACGGTGGGTAAGGTTGGCTTCTTGAGAATGACCCACAGGGTGGGTCACTCCATCTTTCGGTCGATCCGGATTATGGACAGGGGCGACAACCCCGAGCCCCGCGAAAGGGTCCCTATCCCCTGCTGGGTCTTCGGCGCTTCTGGGGAGGGAGGCAGTATCACCTTGAGAGGACTCTAGCATCTTCGAAATGAAATCAGAAAGCCGGTTAAGGTCGTCGGTGTTGGTGGGTGGTTTGCGCGTGTTGGTAGCCATGTCGCTCTTTGGTAAGGAAGGCCCCACGGTGGTTGATACGGGCTATATGAGGTAGCAGGTCGTATGCTGGAATAGGGTGGAACTGGGCTCGTCCCGCTATAGATCACAGGCTGAGAAATGGTCAACTCAAAGAGATCGAGGGACGATCTCGGATCCTGAACTCGGAGGTCAATAGATTACCTCGAAGATAAGGGAATGGACCCCGGAGATATCGTACTCTGTCCTATCTGATATCTCGGAGTATGAATATAAGAAGGCAAGTGTGTAAAAGACTATGGGTGTCAGAGAGTAATGGTGTATCTCTGCCTTCGCCCTTTTCCTGTGAAAGGGATGGCTTTATATAGTATTTTCTACGTACCGCCTTCCCCCTGCCAGGGTAAGACAGAACGTGAATGAGTTATAGGGTTATGTGAATGTGGTCACTTATGATCGTGTGATCGTGGCTGTTAGGAAGGCGAGGTCAATAACCGACGCGGCTACCAGTTATAAGTGGTTATTGACTCAAGGGAGACTTTGGGGCTTTTATCCCCCGAGGCGTAGGCTGTCTAAGCCGTTTATTGGGCCGGCTTATTATGGGCCTCAATCGTGGACTTTGCATTGCATCCCGGGTTGGCCTTGCAGAACGAGGTCCTAATCCCGGCCTTGTTCATGGCCCAAATTGAAGCTACATGGGCCGCAGAACATGGCCTTATCAGTGCTATTCTAATCCAATCCAAACGCACCCCTAGGGTTTTACTAAAAGTGGTGGGACATATATCATTAATAGAGTACAGCCAAATCAGCAGGAAGTACCGACCGAGATTTCTAACTTTACTAACCAAGGTGAGTTTTCAAAAACGAGACCAATCAAGTTTCGCAAGTTTTAATTTTGATTTTGCTTCGAAGGGATTAGAGGTGTACAACTCCAATTTTCTGCAAGGAAAGGAAAGGAGATGAAGATCCGTGCTTAGGGATGAGAGAGAAGGACGACCCTGTTAATTGCTCTAAGGTCAGTGATGGGATCAGATCGATCGAGAGAGAGGAGAATATTTTGGAGACTCGTGTCGATATGCTTTGAACCGGGGTTTTCATCAAACTGGTTCATTGATTTCTAATAAAATCCGGCCGGTTGAACCAATTTTCACCGGGTCTACAGCATAAACGATCTTTTTAACGGACCAAACCGGAAAGGAGACCGGGTCCGGTTTTTTTCGGTTTAACCAACGGTCCGGTCCGGTTCTGATAACACTGCAAATTATAGAGAGAGGAGGATAACCCTTATAATAATAACAATAGTCATAATACTACAATAAATAATACAACTTATTTGATGATTTTTTTTTCCTTTTTACCTATTAGGCAACATAACAAAAAAAAATGTTTAAATGTACCGGTAAGAGAAAAGATCATAGGTATGTCATCAAAGAATGAGTTTTACATTTATATGATAATATGTTGGTCTATTTTTTTATTGTTGAATAATTATTTTTCTCATTGGTCTATTTTATTTTTTATAAAAATATATCATTTTGTATGAGAATACTTTTGTATTCTCTTATAATATGTTTCTTTTACAAGTTCCAACGAACGGAAACAATACTAGTAAATTGATATTATTCTAATGAAAATATCACACGAAACAAGTTTATACTAAGAGATCGTGGGTAGAAGTAATTCAAAGAAAAACGGAGATTGAATTGAGACGCTGGAGAAATAGACGGAAAGAATGGTCAGAAAGCAAAAAACAAAAAATATGTAGCATGACCGGAAGCAATGATCCTGGCCCTTCGGAAATGCTAACTTTTTTTTGAAGGATCCTCTAAAGTAATATAAATTTTGATTTTGAATTCAAACCGTTCAACACAAATATAAAGGGACCTTCTGCATACTAGAGGTGGCAAAAAAACTCGTGGCTCGTGGCTCGATCGTGACTCGCACCTGACTCACTCGCTAACAACTCACTTGTTACTGAACCAAGCTGTTAATGAGCCAGCTCGCCACTAACTCGGTTCAAAATTAACGAGTTCAAGCTGGGGTCTAGCTTGCTCGCGAGTTAACTTGGCTAACTCGATCCAAAAAGTTAGTAGAATTTATTTTCTTCTTAAAACAAGACCTAGCGAGCCAGCTCGTCAACTCGCGAGCTAACTCAGGCTGGCTTGTCACGAGTTCAAGCTAAGGTTTTAGCTCGGATGTCCTAGATCTAGCTTGCTCAACTATAGCTCGGTCAAGAATTAACAAGCTAAATTAGGACCTAGCTCGGATCGAGCCAGCTCGTTGACACCCCTACTGCATATCACCCTGGATCAGATTGAGACGAATTTTGATCAAATTCAAAATTTGTGTTACTTTTAGGACACAATCTAATTAGCTAATGCATAAATATACAAAGTCACAAAAAAAATCTCAAGATATTGTCCACATATTTGATTAGATTTTTTTTTTCTAAGTAAAGATTAGAGATCAAGTATTCCAACTATTTAATATTTACAAAGATTTATTTTTTTCAGATTTCGAACCTGCAACTTCTCATACGAAAAATATTACCCTTGTCACTAGATCAAATACTGATTCTCAATCAGATTTTTTTGTATTTTTCTTATCATCTTTCATTATGTCTCGCCAGGAAAGCAAAGACATCAACATTATTTTACACTTAATTTTCTTATTCATTTTGAGTTATTATTAGGTTTGAAGTTTGACGGTTTGGATAAAAAGGATCCACTGTTGATGGAAAATTGGAAAATAAAAAAGAGAGATAAAAGTGGGGTGGATTCAATGACGGTTACAAGGGTTAGGCGAGAGGAAAGGAAGAGCTTCTCTCCATAGTAACAGGATTCACGTTTAATTCGCGAATTAAATGTTTTTTAGCTATCAGCGAATCAATTCGCGAATTAAACGGTTAATACGCGAATTATTCGCGAATTTGACAAATTTACCGTTTTACTCGCGTTTTCTTCACAAAAATTCGTCACTGGTTGTCTCATTGTCTGCGTCGGAGGCGACAGCTATTTCCCACTCCTCACTTTCTCAGCTCAATGCACATGGTAGGGCCAAGCTCTTGTCCACTGTAGAGGTGACACGTGGTTTCCATTAAATTTTTTGGTTTAAACTATAAAATGAAGCGGTAGTGCGGTACTGATCCAAAGTTTAAACTCAAATGACCCTAGACCATTCACGTGGCAGCCCATGGTTGACACTAGTTTGGAATTTGGATCTCTAAAGTAACTCAAATTTTGAGTTTGGATCTGAATTTTTTTATCAGAATTCCGGTTCATACAAAGATTTTTGGTCCGAATTCAAATGTATGATTCCGAACTATTCCCGAATTATACCCGAATCATGAATTTTTAACTCCGCCGAATCGAACCCAAATTTTTCATTTGTTACTATGCTTCTCTCTACTTTGGGCTGCTTCATTACAAGTCAGATCAAGTTCAACTAAATTGCTATTTGATACTTGAACTAGGTAGATACTTGTACTTTTTTTAAAAATAGCAATCTGTATGATGAGAAAACAAAAATAGACTAATCTGATTTGGAATAGGTCTAAATCATGAGGAGGGTTCAAATGTCTCTATTTTTTGTGTCTCCACCATACCTTCATTTTTAAAACTTTAATAATTCAAAATTTAAAACTTAAAAATCAAAATAAAACCGTTGGATATGATCTACATCATTTTATCTATGCACATGTAAAAAATTATGACATTTCAATTTTATTTTGATTGTCATCAAGTGCTTGTAAAAAATGCACTAATTTGAATGATTTCTAGACGTTGATTTTTGAACTTATTGATTCACATAAAAACAAAATTGAAATGTGATAATTTTTTATGAGCAGATAGAGAAAATAACATAGATCACATCTAACGGTTTTATTTTGACTTTTAAGTTTTAAATCTTGACTTATTAAAGTTTTAAAAAATAGAGGCATGATGGAGGCACAAAAAATAGAGGCATTTGAACCCTCCTCCTAAATCATAGTGACTAACTATCCAATATAATGTCGTACTGTTGCAAGATAATAATATATCTTACAGCGGAAGTCTCTTAAATTGAAGCGGTTGATTTTATGTTTGTTGAATTTTCGAAGTGCGTCTTTTTTAGATTACCGTCTGGAGATAATTACGGTTTGTTGAGCCTATCCCTCTATCCACAATCTAAATGTTAAATGGCTCGAGTTTTTTAATATGTGGATTTAATTTTCCGGAACGGAAAAAAAAAAATTTGTAAAATTAAATATATAATATATAACAAATAAGAATCTCTCTAATAATATAAAATATGAATTCTACTTGTTTCTGGAATCGACAAATCAAATGAACTGCACAGGAAACATTAGGCCATAACCCCACTCATCCATGTACGCATGATCTAGAATGTGACCCGTTTCGTCTGTTCTTTGACCCGCCAGCACACAAGCAAGAGTGATTATTCGGATCTGGTACAATTAGGAAGGATACACCCAGTCCTTCCCTCTTCCACTTCTGCAATTCTTATTTTAGTCATATCATGTCTGTTTTAGGTCCAATTTGATATGTTTTCAAACACTATCGATCCATTCTCTATGTAAAAGATCAACATACATTCATTATTCAAAATATCATTTTCACATATTTTCATTTTATTTTAATCCAACAAGTACTAGTAACAAAAAGTCAACCCCATGAAAAATGAAATAAAGGACACTAATTTGATCAAATTTATTTGGTTGTGACTTGCGCCTCCCAACCTAAACACCTTGTTTGGATGGAGAGTAGAGGAAAGGAGAATTCACATCCTCTCCAATACCTGATAAGGGAATCTTTTACAATTACTAGATCTGGACCGTTCTTTTTAACTTTTCATGAATCTCAAAGCCCAAAAATATTGCCTCCTACGGTGACCTAAATCTCAAATCGGTTAAGATTTAATCTCAAATCATAAAGTGAGGGTGATCCTCTGCAATACCTGAGAGGATACGTATTCAGAGGAAGGAAGGGGAGGTGAATAATAGAAAGGAATGGAATGAAATAGAAATGAAGATTAACGTATTTAAGTTTTTCGTGTTTGGATGATTAATGAAGAAAAATAAATTTAAGTTTTCTTTTTGTCTTATTTTTTTGTTTGGTTGATTAAAATTTAGAAGATTAATGAGAAATTCAGTGGCTATTGTAGGATTTTGACAAAAAAAATTGTATGAGAATTATATAGGTAAGATATATGATTTGATATTTGTATTATTTTTTCTAAAAAAATATTTGCTACAAAATTTCTTTCTATCCGTTACACTTCAAATTGAAAGAGAAACTGATTCTATTAGTTACAATAATACAAGGTTAAACATTTCACCTCCTGTATCCTTCAAACATGGTTCGACGAAAAGTTTTATTTTTTTTTCTATTCTCTCTCTTTCTCTACTCTCCATCCGAACAAGGTGTAATTCTAGACCCAAAAAAAAAAAAAATCCAATATTCATGAATTATAATTTCTTTATTTAGATCTCAGATAATTTTGTTTCTTTACACCAGCCTGCCCTAAATGAACTTCTTCCTATCTTTGTTTTAAATTACATTACATTAGTAATAAAGGAAACATTTCTCATATTAGCAATGCAAATGGTTAATCTTGTATATTGGAAATCATAAATAAGGAATACAATTTTATTCCTTTAACCCGCATAATCATAATTACATAATCATGATTACAATACAAATTAAACACAAGTTACTTTATCTTCATTCTTAAAAAAAAATATAATAGCATTAGAATACAATATATTATATCCATAAAAATAGAATTATCTATTATAATTTGAAATAAAATACTTACAAAAATAGAAAACGTTTTATTAGCTTTTAAAATTAGTCGGTGATTCCTCTCAAAACGGAAAAAGTTCCAAAATCAGATGTATTGTATTCTTACAATTTTAAAGGCACATATTGGAACTTGCAAAGTTTGACTTATTGTTACCTTCGTATCTCTTATATTTTAGTCGAATGAGAAGAATCATTCTAGCTAGAGAAGAAAATTTGTCACCGTGTAATTAGTCACGTCACAGAATGTCATATCATGTCACGGAATGTGTGTGGTTACGTCACGTCACGTCACGTCACGCGTGTCGATTGCTTGATGTGACTCATGTATCGCATGACGTGACTGCTTTCGAGTGAAAATTACATGTTACGTCACGGTATGAAACATATAATATTCAACTTTTTCTAATTAATTTTTAGATTTTTTAATACGCATAGACTATTCAGATTTATCTTTTAATATAGGTTCAGTAATATCGATATTCATGTAGTATTGATTTTAATTTTTTCTAGTTTAGTTCAATAAATATTTATTATTAAATTTTTTAAAAATAATGTCAGTTATTCAATTGTCTTTCCTAAAAAATTACAATATTATTTATTTATTTTACAATTTTTATATTTTTTCATATTTTTTGATATATTTTTTTTTCTGAATTTTCAACAATTTAAATTAAAATAAAAAAAAATTGGCGTGACTAATTTAAGTCATGTCATGTCACGCTACATGTGGTCATGGTGTGACCACACGTGACGTGATCATTCGCGTGATATGACTGTCAGCTACCATTTTGGTCTCGTCACAAGAAAAAAAAATTGATCACATCACAGCATGTCACGTGTTTCCTTCTCTATTTCAGCCATGATCTTTTAGTAATCTAAATGAAATATAAATTACTAAAAAAAATCTCTCAATTTGTTTTAATTTGAATTAATACGAGGCTGCACACGTATATTTTTTTCTCTAGAAAAAATGTATTTAGTATTTAAAAGTAATTTTTGTAATGAGGTTCTGTAATTTTTGCGAATAAATATTCAAATGTCTTCTGACCATTTATATTTGTAATAGAGAAATTAATTGAATGACAATAAGGAATGTCTAATATGAAAAAAAAATATTGCAAATTTTGTACCGCTCAATTTTGCATTATATGGATAAAAGTCACAAAAATCGTATCCCTCAATTGTCGTCTCCATAAAAGGAAACAGATCCAACCTTTTTTTGGTAATGCATCAAATATTTATTTAATAATAGCACAATTGATTTAGGGTACATTTGGATTAGAGCTAGAATAGCGAAATTTGAGAATAATAAATAAGAATAGAGAAAAAAATACAAATTTTTAAATTAGTGTGAAAATTGTGCTATTCGGATTAGTAAAAATGTTATTTGGATTGTACATTTGGAATAGTGAATAGTTGTAACTGATAAATAATAGTGTTAACTAGATACTAATTAAGAGAAAATATAAGCAAGTGGGGTCTTAAACGAATTGTCACAATGTGGAGATAACATAAAAGTAGTGTCAATTTTGTCATTTCGGGAGTGTGTTGACGAAAATCTGAGAAATAATTATTTTTTCTCTCTCTCTTCACATTTTTGAATAGTAATTATTCTAACATTTACAAGAAATACAAAATAGCAGCTATTCTAACTATTCTGAATAGAAAAAAATGTTATTTGGATGCACATTGCTATTCTGAATAATCATTATTCTAGAATAGCCTCTATTCTTGACACATCCAAACATATCCTTAATAAAATGGGCTTTTGCCTTTTAAAAAAAATTATAAAAATAACAGCACAATCATTTTAAAATAAAAATAGAAGGTATTTATATTTTAAAAAATAGAATAAAGTAAAAATGCATCACTCTTTTATTTATATTATAAGACAACAATCTAAGGGTTCAAATGTCTCTATTTTTTTTTTGCCTCCATCATGTCTTCATTTTTAAGAGCTTTAATAACTCAAAATTTAAAACTTAAAAGTCAAAATAAAACCGTTGAATATGATCTACATAATTTTATCTATGCCATAAAACAAATTATGATATTTCAACTTTGTTTTGGTTGTCATCCAGAGCTTGTAAAAACGTGCTAATATGGATAATTTTTAGACGTTGATTTTTCAAATTATTGATTCACATCAAAATGTAATCTTTTTTTATGAGCACATAGAGAAACTAATATAGATCACATCTAACAGTTTTATTTTCACATTTATAATTTAACTTTAATTTATTAACGCTTCTAAAAATAAAAACACAAAAAATAGAGACATTTGAACCCTCTTATATTTAAAATTATACTTATATTATATTAAAAATAACAAAAACAAATTTTACTGAATTATTTTTTCCTGTTCATTTCCGAATATAACAGGAAATTGAACAAGTATCCTCTCCATTACCGTAAAAGATTTCCTTCACTTTACGGTTTAAGATTAATTCCCAGATGCTTTGGGATTCGATCTAGCGTGGGAGCAGTATTATTGGGTTTTGAGATTCGTGCCAAGTTAAAACTAACGGTCCAGATTCAATAATTGTAAAAGGAGGATGTGAATTCCAGGAAATTGGGACTCCAACACGACGTGTGGTCGTGTGGACCTGGTTCTGTGAGCCGGGTCCAGGAAGCTATTGGTGCCCGTCTCGCTAGTCGCTATAATGCGCTTCGACAGTTTCCGCTAGTAGCGCTTTCTCTCTCTCTCTCATCCCCGCGAGCTCGCAGACGGCGTCAGCATCGGATTTATAAGGCGGAGAGCTTCTGAGAGAAGACCAATCTTCTTCTTCCTATTTCCGATCTCTCTGGATTGATAACCCCTTCTCAACTCGGTATTTTCTTTTCGGCATAGTCTATCCCAAACCCTAATTTTTTCCCCCTTTTCCGATTCAATTTCAAATTCCGAAATTGGGTTCTCCGCTGAACGATTACTGTTCCATTGACTTTTTTTTTGCCTTCTTTTTTGGTAATGAAGGAGCTTCGTTTGAGAGTCAGGGTTTAGCCTCTTTGAAATTGAGTCCGATTTCTTCCTTTATTTAACTAGTTTTTCATAGTTTAATCTCTCTTTAGTTTCTAATTTCATTTTGGAAGGTTTTATCTGATAAGGCTGCATTCTTTTTCTTACTGCTCTGCCTAGTGGTGATTCATCTTTAGATGCATAAACAAGGAACTTTTGAAAATGTCAAGGGGTAAATTACAACAGAACATGCAGTCTAAGAGTGGAAATCTTGGAGGATGTCAATCCAGGGATAATTTTGGGGACGTGGAAATAATTGATTTGGATAGTGGAGATGCTGATGTTGAAATCATCGATGCACCAGGGTCCTCTCATCAGGGCTCAAAATTTGTCAGAAAAGAAGCAACTAGTTCCCCCAATTGTGTAATTAGTATAGATGACGACGATGATGATGACGAGAGCGGTACTGATTCCCATGCCGAAACATCTGGATGTCGGTACGGTCGTCCTAGAAATAGATACGGTCTAGATTTCACATCAGAGACTGAATCTTTTGCAACTGGTTCATCTGGATCGAAAGATAGTTCAGGAGTTGGGTTTTCAGAAGGTGAGGGTTCTGATTGTGAGATTTTAGATGACTCTTCTGGAAGCATTCGCCAAGAGTGGGAGCGGGCCCACTCTAGGAAAACAATGCCACCAGACAAAGTTGAAACCACCCCTTGTGATAATGTGGAGCATCGTTCGACTAAGTCGTTTGAGGATAGATTTAATGATTGCTTTGGTGACTGTTCCAGTTCGAGAAATAAGTTTGGTTTGCATGGAGATGGTGGTGCTTGTAGTGCGCCAAATGCTGATTCAAGTGAAAACCCATCTAAAGAGAAAGTCTCATCTAAAGGGAAACAGTATGGGAGCTTTGTTCCTGGCATGTTTCAGGAGGAAATTAGGGAGAGAGTTTTTCCCTATTTTAGTTTTAAAGGCTGCTCTTATAGAAAAGGAAAGAGTGTATTTTCTGATAATGGTGTTAGAGCTCCAGAGAAAATGGTGGTGGAAGAGGAGATTGCTAAGGAACCAGAAAATGGTGTTAGGTCTCCTGAGGAGATGAAAGAGAATATTTCCGAGGAAGCAAATAATTGTGGTAGGTCTCTGGAGAAGATGAATGTTGAAGAAGAAAATGTCAAAGAAGCTTCTGTTGGTATTGCAAATAGGATGAATGATGAGAAGGTGAAGGAAAAGTGCAAGCCAAGCAGAGATGTTGAATCTTCTCTCATGCAGAATAGTGTTATGGCTTCTGAGGCGAACAATCATTGTGAGAAGATTGGAGAGGAGAATGCTTTGCTCTGTGTGCATGAGGCTAACACTGAGCCTGAGCATGACGAATGTTTACTTGGAGAACGAGAAAAGCACAAGAAGTCTGCCGAATACCAACGCGCTGCTGAGTTAGAGCAGGCATCCAGACAAGAACAGCTACGCATTCAGGTTGGTATAGTCCTTGGACATGGGTTTAACAAATTACTGACATGAAACGTGCATTTGGGGAACTATTTATTATTGAACTCCTAAGAACTTTTGTTTTTCGTCTTGGGTTGTCAAGCACCTACAATTTATATGGTTGTTGAATACAGTAATGTTAATGACGATTGGGTTAAACTAATATGGAAGTATTAATGATTGAGAAAACTCTAATGTTAAAAAGTTTGCTCTGTCCAAATTAATATGCGAGGCTTGAATTAATATGTGAGAATATTTCATCTCTTGATTGCTTTTGACTATTCATTTACTTGGACTGCCTAGATGTGTAAACATATTTATATAAAGATTAGTTGTACATTACTCAAGGAAAAAATTTCGGTGTGATTGGCTTTGTTTGGTTCTTCACATGGCAAATAATAAACGTGGAATATGATTATTTTGTTAATATTTTTTAATATGTTTTTAATTTCTTTTTGTTACATTGCGACTCCCTTCATCATTGAATCATTTTTTAAATGTTATGTCAGGCAGAAGAGGTGCAGAAGTTGAAGAAGAGGAAAAGGGCAGAAACCTTGCGTATACTTGACGTGGAGAAGAGGCAAAAGCAACGCCTAGAGGAGGTGCGCCAGAATCAGAAGAAGGTATCTATTTTCTCTGTCGCTTTCTCTGGTGATGCCGCCATTATGTTTGTGAAACCTTTTGTTCAATAATTTCAACTTACTGCTGCAGAATGAAGAAACACTGAGTCTGAAGGAAGGGCTTCGTGCAGAAGTGAGGAAGGATCTGGAAAGGATAGAGAAAAGGTACACTGACATGGCTTCCATTTTGCGTAGCTTGGGCATTTCCGTTGGAGGTGGCTTATCCCCCACGCCTAACCAGGTATTTGGTTGGTTTGACAACTATTGGATTTGCATACTGAGAACAGGTAGTTGAGGAGCTGCTAATATTATATCTTACATTATGTCAGGTAAAATCGGCATATAAACAAGCACTGTTGAGATTTCACCCAGACAGAGTTCAGAGCAGCGATGTACATCAGCAGGTTAAAGCTGAAGAGACATTTAAGTTCATATCTCGTTTTAAGGAGAAACTCCTATGAGCTGCCTAGTTATTGCTGTCTTGTCTTGTCTTATTGTGTTAGTGATATATATATATATATTATTTGGATAGAAAATTATAGTCCATTAGCTTTTCCATAGGAAACCAGAAGGCTTGGCACATTAATTAGAAGTTTTAGCAGGACTAACTTTTTGCTGGTTCATTTTGTTAGTTATGGGTAGCGTTTTGTTCATTACTGGGGGCTTGTTGTCTATCACAAGGGGTGTTATGTAAGTATAAATCATTGAATATTTTCTATGATAACCTCTGGAGCTGTGCAACTCTTTTTTTTTCTTTTTCTTACTACACTGGAAGAAAAGCTCTGTTAACCAAAGGAAAGGCCTTAAAATATGAATTAGTATCCTCTGAGATATCTCAAACTTTGCGTGACTTTATGGAAAATCCCAACCGTTTAAATACGTTTTGCATGAATCCCAAAGTACACATAATACTGACCTCATACATAACCCCAGAATAGGCACCGGACACGTTGGTCACGCAAAAGTTGAGATATCTCAGAGGATACGCACTCTTAAAATATACCTAACAATTGCAATCACTGCTAATTTAGTCACGAGCGCATGATTTGGGGTGTCAATAACACCATTTTATTCGTTTACCCGATTTGTGTATTGTGTATCGTATCCGTATCCGTGTAAAATATGGGTAAGGTTTTTACGGGTAAGGGTAAGAATTTTTTTGTTAGCTTATTGGGTATGAGTATGAATAATATTTTTTTTCTTTTTTGTTATCTTAACCATTATCATATAAGATAATTTTTAAGAATAAAATTTTATATATAGATATATATTTGTATAAAGATGATACATGATACAATAAACCGTATAAGTTTTGGTGAGTGTTATAGTTTGAAAAATTATTTTTTTCTTTTTTTGTTTTGAAAAATATTATATTGAAAATGTAAATTAAGGTGTCTACACTTTTTAATCCATATCCAATCCGTATCGTATTCGAAAAGACAGATAAAGATAAAGATTTTTTTTCGTTATTATAATGGATATCTGTTCTTAAAACAACGATTGACACCCCTGCGTGATCTTTGTTTACTTTTTCTAAAGGATATCTGTTCTTAAAACAACGATTTAAAATTGAATACTTTTTTTGTTATACATTTGTTTTTTCTTCAATTTTCCGTATGAATTGGGTGCGAGCTTTTTACCCGTACCCATCCAAATTACTATCATTACAGATTATTACTGTGTTTCTTGGATGGAGAGTGTGAACATATAATAATAAGGTGTTACAAAGATTTAAGTTACGAGCAGAGATATACTTAATAAAAGAAGCATAACTGCCATTTCGAGCAGTAGTCCTTACATAAATACTTAATTGTGGTAAAAGAGAGAAAAAAAAAAAAAAAAAAAAAGGCCGTCAAGCAATTATAGCATACAACAAACTAGTACACGACTCGATAGCAGGCCGAAAGCGAATCGATTGTTGCTTGTGCAATGCGCGTCTCATTTAGCCACTAAGATGGGGGTGGCGCACCATCCAAGGAGGAAGGCCCACTCTAACTTGGGCTTGGGCTGCTCCAACCTCTCCTATTGTTGTGCCTTGGTAGGCACTGCATTAGATTCATAGAAAATTTTGTTTACTTTTCTAAACTATTTTAAAATGAAAGGTCAATCTTTTCAACTGAAAACATAAAACACACAATGCGGATTCAGTAAATATTGAACTGATAATAAGTACTACTACAGAACAATGAAAATTTAGCGTGATTTGCAAACCATAACCTGCAGCTGACAATTTTGGATTTAAGTAACACCTGACAAGTTTGATGTTAGAAAAACAATGATGTGAATCTGGTCAAGTAACAGATGCTTTGATCATCGATCGGTACATAATCAGAACCTGAAATAATGTAATTCCTTCTTTTGTAACAAGGATTCTTTAAAAGTAAGTAAGTAATTATATGTCGACCGTGCACAAGTTATTGGGAGGTGTAAAAATAAAGAAAAAAGAACAAAAAGAAAACCGAAGTGTTTGTTTTGTAGATATGTATAAAGCGAAAAAAGCTCAATTGGGTAATGTGTACACAATGTACCTAATATTTAAAGGAAGAGTGTCCCGAAGGAGAAAGCCAGGTGTTGTGGAATTGCTTTGGTGTTGTTGGTGAGGCTGAACCTGAGGCTGCGTCTGATGGTGGTGTTGTTGGTGAGGCTGAATCTGAGGTTGCATCTGATGCTGGTGTTGTTGTTGTTGTTGTTGTTCCCAGTGCCCCTGTTGGGTCAACACCTTCTGCTTATCTTCTAGCTGCATGACATTACTCTAACCAATGATTCTATCTATAAATTTCCTTCTAAGATGATAATACCATTTCTACTTTTCTCTTTTTAATTCCTTCATATCTTATTAATGCATTAATTTTGAAACAAACAAAAACTTACTTCCTTCTGTAGCATCTTGTTTTCTTCCTGTAATAGTCTCTCCTGTACATTTTAAACAGTATGTCAGCTAAGTAATTAATGTAGAAAGACACACTTAAGAAAAACTTCTACGCCTATACATTGCATATACACATCCACGCACTGAAATTTCACCGAAATGACAATTTAAAGATGTGATGTAAAAAAAAGTACCAGAGACCACCATGAGCACATTATAAATTGAGTGGGAGAGGGAATTGATCAAGAACCAAATAAATAACAAAGCAGATCTCACAAACAACTTGTGTGAGCCACAGTGCAATGTATGATGCATAGGATATGGGTTAACTGGTTATAAAGCAGGATCAAAGAACAACCCTTTAAATTATTATAATAACCCTGCATTGGTTGATCTTATTTTTCCAAGGAGCATTAATTAGGAGTATACCTTACGCTGGAGGTCAGAAATTGAATCGAGCATCAGTTGGCTCTGCACAAAATAATGTCTAAATGGTCAGAAAATTTTATGGAAAGTAATCAAATTACAATATTTAGATAATTGCACTCATATGGCCTCTTTTAGGAAATTATTTGCCATATCAAGAATGAAATAATATCAAACTGAAGATGCCAGTATTAAAACAAAGGGTAGATCAGATCCAAGATGGGATTCAATTGGATAATGAAAATTTATAATTAGGATAATTACATCAGAGTAATGCATGGCAGAGTTCAATTTTCTGCCACAATCATTTTCATATATTAGCTGCATCTCATGTCCCTTCGTTACCTTTACATCTCTCTCTCTAGGCGGCATCAGGCCTTTTCTTGCCAATTTATTTCTGATTCTTTAATCCTTATGTGCTTCCTTCTTTATTATATAGTTTTTTTTTTCTCATATAATATGTTATTGTAGTAAGGATAATACAATTTACCTTTTCTTTTTTCTGCTAGATGACTTTAGTGATTTAAAACTCGTAATGTCAGTCCTTTTCTTTTTTCTAATAACTGATGTGGATATTTTAGAATCAGTTTATTCTGTTGTTCAGGAAACTCTTTTAACAATCGAGAATAACAACTACCAACTACAAAAGGGAAAATAATATATATGTCAATTAGGGAGAGTGCAATATATTGCTTTATCTTAATCATACTGATTCTCTGATTTTTCTATAGCTTATTCTATTTTTTTTCTTTTCTTATTATGTGATGTTTCTCATTTTCAGCAGTCAATATATATAAATTGCTTTCTTTAAATTAGTATTTATAAATTTGGGACTCATTTTTCATTACAATTTTTTAAGAATAATTGCTATATATTTGCCACTAATTGATAGTTATATGCATCTCTTTTTATTCTCTTGCTTCAAGCATTGTTTTGCTTGCTTTATCTAATCCATTTCTTTTATTCTTTATACTCTTAATAATGTATTGTTAGTTGAATTCCAACATTGTGCCATTATTTTCTTTTTCACATACTTTTGCATTCTATATATGCTATATTCAGACACATTTTGATTGAAAAAAAAAGATTGGTTCAAACCTCTCAGGCAGCATATTCATTGTTTTTTTTATACTATAAATATGTATGTCTTGTTTTTTTCCAGCATTTTATCATTCATAATGAGTAACGGCATAAAAATGACTGCCACTCTGTGCCCCAAACTTTTGCATAATCACCCACAAAAGAAACTTCTAAAAAACTAACACTAAAATGTTATGTATTAACAATACTAAAAATTACCTTTTTAGATCTAATATGCTTCAAGGAGCCCTCCAGTTGAAGCTCCAGTTGCTGGAGTTCTTTCACTTGTAGTGAATCAAGATCTTCTCCCAATAGGTGCCTACAATACATGCACAAAGATGAGCCAAAGTGTGGCCGAAACCAGTCCTCAGTTTCAGCACGAGAATGTCATTTAATGTCTCATAATTTATTACCTTTGGCATTTTTGTATGGCCTCGACCTTTGCTTTTAGTTTCCTGTATTCATGGCACCAATTAGCCTACAAAGCAAACATTACTGAAATGAGAATTCATATTCAATGCTGTTTTAATGTCTAAAGTTTTAGAACAGCCATTTTTGGTAAAGGCAGGCCCTACCGTTTCAATCTCTCCCCATGGGATTCAACTACTTTTTCCTTTTTAAAAGTTGAAGAGTCACATTTAATACAAAGAAAGCATAAGAAAATAGAATGACCAAGAACAGCTTTGTAATTTCATAAAGAGATTTTTAATTATTGTTTCCTTAATTATGATTGGAAAACAATATACCTGTACCCATTCATATTTAATTTTTAATTTTCAAGAACAAGTCAGAATTTTAAAAAGGAGTATTTGATTGGTACCTGAGGATCTTGTTCAGCGGAAACAAGTACCTTCTCAGCATAAGAGTACCGCTCATAACGATCCAGTATTTTGTCAATGCTGTTTCAGATAAAGGAATTAATCCTCGTGGTCATTTCTACTTGCACCAAAATGAATATCAGATGATAGTTGTGAACTGTTAATTATTAAACTAAACATTGCTAATACAGAAGGAAAGAAATATGAGTGAGGCTATGGTATTATACATAGCGCATATTGGTCCATACTTTGGATCAATATTTTCATTTACGAAGTCCAAATAATCGATCTCAACCGTTTAACATGGCCACCATATAAAAATGTACTTGTTGATCAAACTTTACATTTTTTGTAGAAATTTTTAACTATTTTTTTATAGGCAGGAATTCACTTCATTCAAAAATAATAATTTTCGACCTAACTAAAATAATAATAAAAAAATTCTAAAAAATGTAAATGTAGTTTGCAAGTACATTTTCAAATAGAGATCATATTGAACGATCCAGATTGACTATGTGGACTTTGTAACCAGAGAGATATTGATCCAAAGCACTAACCAATGTGCGCTATGCATAGTACCATAGCCTCACTCTAAACACATCATATATCATGACCCTGTCTCCAAAGACTACTTGATGACATTAGGCAAGAAGCAGAATTATCGAAACGCACCTCTTTAGAGACCGGCCCTAGAGTGACGAGTTGGTCCTGTATAATTTTATTTTATTTTAATTTGTCTATGCAGTGATTGTGCTTCCTCTCTATATTTCATCAATCTTTGCAATACTGACACTGTAAATGCCTTATTTTTTTTTTTCATAAAATTTGGTTAGCAGACGAAGACACTGTTAATACCTTATGTTTTTGTTTTTCATAAATTTGATTAGGAATCAATTCGACTGCTAACCTATAAAAAAAGAAAATAAGAAAAAAAATCTAAGACAAGACAAGGAGAAACACCGATGGACCAATGCTGATGTTGGTTTTCTTTCAGTTTCTCTTTGAATAAATCTATCTTTTAACCCATATAATCTTATTCAATGTGGCTTACAGAAATAACACAGTCCAAAATTTTGTACCTAAAAGACATAAGACAAGGAAAACTTTAGGCATAGGTAATCGACATATATTCATTACTTTGTTGCCATATGAGCAGTCTATATAGAAGAGTCAGCAATGCAACAGATGACCCGTTGATAATGTTGTCAATTTAAAATAAAAGAACTGACATTGACCAACTAATTGAATAGCAAGTGGTTGATGCACACCAATTGCATCAGTTCTGTACAAAAAGATTTGCAAAGTGTAATTTTTATAGCAACCTGAAGTGTGAAATTAAAAAGTAATAATCAAATAGACAATTGTTGTGGAGTTGAATTTTCATGAAGTATAATTTTACCAGGGGCAAAACTAGAAAATCAAATGAATTTTTACAAAGTTTAGACCATTAGTATGTTGTGATTTACAAAGTTTAGATAAAAATGTTATTCCTGGATATATTTTATGGGAATTGCTGTGAACTATTATTATTTTGTTTGCAAAATCATGCATGGACTGTACCAAAACCTTTGCTACCATGCATGGTTTCTATTAGAATATGTCATTGCACTTGTCAGTGAACACCCAGGAACATTTTAGGTGATGCCTTGATACTTGCTAGGAATGACATGGCTCCTGTCAAGGCCTCACTTTGTAGACATCACATAATACTTCATGTGATGAGTTCATCCATGTTCTGGCACTTCAGTGGCATTTGAATAATTATCTGTGTGCTTGTTATTGCTCACACACAAAAATATGGTTAAAAGAGTTCAGCTGGAGATTCAATATTGTATTATGTGTATAGATGGACACCAAATACTCTTATGTTGTAAACCTTCCTTTTTTAAATAAATATTATTCGTCGAGGGGGTGTTTACCACCTGAACTTCAAAACATATATTACTTTATTGATGAAGTTTCTTAAAAGAGATGGAATATATTGACAATTGTACTAACAATAATGTTCAACCAAAAATAATAAAAATTCAAATCAGAAAGTATATTGCAATATTCTACTCTTATAATTATAGTATATATATATATATTCAAAATTACAAAATAACAAAGCAAGAGATACTGTGTTGAAACATTACAAAATATGTGACACATGACTTTCACCAAAATAAACATAATTCAAAAATTAGCATTCATTTTCGTTTTTATAAGTTGTGCCCTAAAATCCTATATTAATTTATCTCAGTAGTGAATAGTCTATAATTATATGATATTATGGTAACCAGGATTCTTCTTTCAAAAAGTATAACTTAATAAAATTAATCATAAAAATAATATAATTATATGACAATTTTATTTTGTAATTTCTTAAAAAGATGGAATATATTGACAATTGTGCTAACAATAATGTTCAAGCAACAATAAAAATTTGCAAATCAGAAAGCATATTGCAATATTCTACTCTTATAATTTATATATTCAAAATTGCAAAATAACAAAGCAAGAGATACTGTGTTGAAACATTACAAAATATGAGACACATGACTTTCACCAAAATAACCATAACTCAAAAATTAGCATTCATTTTCGTTTTTATAAGTTGTGCCCTAAAATCCTCGATTAATTTATCTCAGTAGTGAACAGTCTATAATAATATGATATTATGGTAACCAGGAGGCGGGTTCAAATCCCAGTAATGACACTTTATGCATTTATCTATATTAAGCATTTTAAGTTTTAGCATCCCCAATCTAAATTTAGTTCCACCCCAGCTTACAAACCTTACTTCCTCGATAGTTCTTCCGAAATGTGTCATATAACTTCTGGTAGTGGCTTCATTTTAAAAATAAAAGTGCCCAAATGTTTTTGATATTGAAATAACTTATCCATAATCTGCTTTACTATATTAATGAAAAGAAAACCCAAAGTATCGATAGTACTTGCTAAGTGGTTTTCTTTCCTTAATAGTCGATAACTAATATATGGAAATACGCAAAAGATTTAGTATATGATTCGTTCAATCTTTTGAAGTATCATAATAAACTTGGAAGAAAGAATCACAATATTTTATATTAGAATAACAAGCTGAATGAGAAACTTTTTTTTTATTGTTCCTGGTTGACCAAGCTGCTAAAAATGATAGTCCAAAGATGTCTTGGAAGCTCAATAAGTGAGAGAACTCTAATTCACATTCTTTGACAAACTTTTAGTTTATTATTTCAATGTTTTGTGAATTAAGTCATGCTGCTGTGTTTCACCTAAATGCAAACAAAGGATTCTGCCGTGCCTTTTTTTGTGTGTACATGGTGGTATTCTCTGGACAAGGGGAAAAAAAAAAACTTAACTAAGGTACGACCCATGCTTGGCAAGGGCCTAATGAACCTATATATGCAGCCATGGGGACTAATACTTCAGTTCAACATTTTGTTAAGAGTATTTTATTAATGAAAGAACCCGTAATATCAAAAGGCGACAACCTTTGAAAGCAAACTATGAATCCATTATTATAACGATGAATGCAACCATTAGTATGATCAAGGGAATATATGTCATGACATTATTACTGGATGAATGAGCTTCAAGTTTGAGCATTTATAAAGCATACAACAAGCTCTTTCAGTTCTGATGCTTCCAAGTTTTGATGTGCTCCCCAGTGATGCAGACTACCGGAGAACTAGGGTTTGAATGCCACATGTGCAGGGATAGGGTGCGCTGTGTGTGTGTGTGGGTGGGGGGGGGGGGGGGGGGGGGGGGGGGGGAGCCTGTGGGGAATGGGAACTTGAATAAAAAGGAAAAGTTTTGTTGTGCTTTAAGCTATCAAAATATGACATAAATATGGAGAACTAGAGTCAGCTGGTCAAGCTCATGGATATTAAAAATAGTAAATTAGGGTACACACGAATGTACATATCATTGTACGGCTATTATTGTTCACAAAGAAATACATGCTGAATTTGACTAAAAGAGCTAACTAAGATTGACATTTATGTTAAAAATATTTTTCCTGGCATGTAGCATATAACAGTTCCAAACTGTGTACAAAGTCTATTTAGTATATATATATATATATATATATATTAATTCTTAAGGACAAGAACAGAATAAAAAAAGATATCATTAATTATATATTAATCAAAATAAATACAGCTTTAATCATAACCTAATTAACTTCTTTAAACTAGAAACCTCCCAGTTTAAATTGGGAGAACCTCCTTAAACAATGACTTATAGGACTGATCCATACAGCTCTTGCAATAACCACAGATCCCCTCCTGAACCTTTAATATATTTACCATATTTAGAGGTTTTCGTAGAATAAGAACACACTTTTTTTTGTACTTGTGAGTTGATATCAAGAATGAAAATATGAAAATATGAAAATATGAAATATGAATCTTTACCTTATCCTCTGTAACATAAAATCAATGCACAAATCTTACGACAAGCCCAGCACCAAGGACTGACTTATGATCCACAAGAAACTAAATAGGAAGATACTCCAGTTTACAGCTATATAGAGATCAACCAACAATAAGAACAAATCTTAGCTCTACTCCAACCATGCAACTCTTTAAATAATGGGTGGTGGTGGGGGATGGGATGATTAGCTGAGAAACTTCATATAAAAAAGGTAACTATAGAATGATTCTAAAGTAGCTGCTTAATGCAAAAGACAAAGCAAGAGAAGCCAAGTATGAAAAAGTCGGCAGTAAGTTCCCAGTCCCAGTTAACATCAAAAGGAGAACGGATTGCACAAAAGCAAAAGAAAGTTTTATATATGGATTACTACAACTCTACAAGAACTCCAACTCGTAGTTTTACACCTTAAAAAAAAATAGTTTTACATAAACAAGCAACTAATGACAATTTGGGGGAAATGAAAACCCAAACCCTAAATAAATTATATATGCTACCCCGGGACTATTAGATCTGATCCCAATTATACAACAGGAAACAAACAAAGAAGAAATAATTCTTTAATTAATATTTAGCTGGATGTACGGATGGGTGTACGGAAGAGTGCCAGGGTCACTTTACGCCTTCAATAAAGAAAAAGAAAACAATTATGGTTACGTTCTCTCAGTTTTAAAAAAACTAGCATAGTTCAGTAAAGATAACGTCCTCACAAAATTTCCAATTAAAGCAAGAAAATGAAACCTGTACAATAAAAAAGTGACGCGCGCATCATTCATTCTCTATTCAGATCACTAGAAATAGAAAGATTTGTTTCATACTTCCCACTATCCCTTTAATTTAGCCCCCATTTTGTACACTCGTTCATATCGCAAGTCAGCAAGTGATCACAACACGAAAAAAAAGAAAAGAAAAAAAAAGTCATGAAACAGTATGAAACATCACCTATTCATACAATTCAAAGCAATGAAACGACAAAAGCACATACCTATTGTCGGTGGCGAACTCATAAAGCTTCCCCTTGTTGGAGAAGATGATAAGCGCCACCTCAGCATCGCAGAGCACAGAAATCTCGTGCGCTTTCTTTAGCAACCCCGATCGCCTCTTGGAAAAAGTCACCTGTCGGTTTATCTTATTCTCTATCCGCTTCAGCACCACTCTACCCCTTCCCATCTCTTAAAATGGAAAGTAAATTCAAAACGAGAGAGAGAAAAAGCTAGCAAGGCATATAGACATGTAGGTAGAGATAGAAATAGAAATAGAATAGCTAGCTGTGTCTGTGTGTGTGTTGTGTTGTGATGTTGGAGATGAAGAGGGCGAGCGGTTGATGGCTTTAAAGAGTCGATCGGAAATTGAGAGCGGTTTTATAAAACCAGAGTGGTTTCAGTAGCTTACTCTGTCGAGTTCTCATTGGCTGATAGAGAATGGGACCCAAAACCTGCCATTAGCATGGGGGTATGTGTTTGTGTGGGGACCAGGAACTAGGGATCGCTACCTGTCTTTCCCTATTTCTCTCTCTCTTTCTCATTCCCAATACCACCTCGTACGGACGAAGACTAATAAAGGCATAAAAACCGAATTGATTCCATTTATTGTTGCCCCTCCGATTGGCGGATCTCTCTAATATTGGCGCATAACTTTTTGTGACGGCGCGGGAAAATATTTCTTCTTTAATTTTTATTTCCATATATGCGTAATCTAGCCTCTGGAATGGAGGTTTTTTACGGAGATGTGCCACTCGTATGGTAGCGTCTCTGAAGAGGAAAGTGGAGAGGTACTCTTTTTGGGTGCTGGCAATACCCAACAGGCAAATGCATGCCTGATGCGTCCATTTCCGTCCGTGGAGAAGTAGCCCCCCTACTTCTTTTTCCCTGTTTTTCTCTACCAAATCTGGTTGTTTTTTTTTTTTTTGAAGAAATAATCTGGTTGTATCAGACGATCAGGTAACCTTCAACGTGATGTTCTGCCTTCAGACATCATACCCCCACCATTTTGATGGAGAGTGCGGTCCTTGAAGACTAACCACTGGGCTTGAGTGGGAAAAATAGCACATCGGAGCCGGCTCCGTCACGGAACGGCACGGCATGCATGTTGGTTACGTGCTGTGATTTGCGTGTCTCCTGTCGTTACTATTCGCGTGTTGTGATCATCTTTAGAAAATTTGATATGACACGACACGTGGTCACGCGAGTCACGTGTAATTAGGACCGTTATGTCTTCATCAAATGGTGAATATTGAATATACTAATTTAAATTATAATCAAATTATTACGCGAATCACGTTTGATCACGACACGTTTAGTGACTACGTTTATGTACCACTCACGTGACGTAATCATTCGTGTGCCGTTACCATCTCTTGATATTTTGATTACGATACAGCACAATATGTGAACAATTAATTTGATTCATGGCATATAACTAATCACAACATATTAATCGCGGCACGGCACGTTTTTTCCATTCTACGATGGGCATTACCTTTTTTCATATTGCTGCTTTTCATCTTCTTTACTTTTTTTACGCCGTTGCTTCTATTAAAATAACAATAAACATAATATATTATATTATATGGACAACAACATAATCCATCAAATAGTTATAAAAAATAATAAAGTTACAAAGAATGGTGTTAAATTGCTTAATTTGCAAAATAAAGTAAAAAAAATGCTAGAACTTTTCATGGAAATCTCGATTTCCTAAGATGTAATTGTCAAGATTCATAATTCACGTTTTATTCGCGAATAAAATATTTTTTTGGTGTTTCTAAACCGAACAGGGAATTTTTCGGCTGAAACATTATATTTTAGCTCAACTGATTTCAAGATGTACATCAAATTGTTGAGTGACTCATTATATCAACCGTTCAAACTTTGAAGCAAGCATTAGATATTTAACATAAGGTAGTACAATTTTTTTCTTGCTATGGATATATTTATATATATAGCACTTCAGCACAACTCAAAGTTTGAAAGTTCATACATCTTCTCTACAATTTAGATAGATTCTATATCAAATTTGCAGGAAATAAAAATATCAACATGTCACCCACCAAGTTTTTTGAACATTTAACAATTTATTTTGGAGTTCACTTGAGTGTCCATCTAAGTCATGCATGTTCAACCACTGTCCTGGACATCTCTATATTTCTATATAAATATATATGCACTTAGATGTCAATATCTAACTAAACACTAAGAATAATAAGTAGCTAATTGTTAATTCGATTAATAAATTTGTCAATCATACAACTTTCAGATAAAAAAGAAAAGAAAAAAAAAAGACTGATGTGTTGTACAAACCTCACATGCTTCTAGTTAGACAATCATGACAAAAAAAATAATTCAAGTTTGTTGTCTATTAGTCCTGTCGGAATCATATATATTATTCTATAGTATTAATAAATATGACGTTTTAACTAACATCTAACTGTGTTTGGTTAGTACATATGTATTATCTATAAATATATAGCTTAGTGTGTGTGTGTATATTTTGACAAAAGTGGGTTGTAAGCCCACCAATTTCATTTATTCAACCAAACCATATATCAAAGGGAACTTGGTACCAAACCACTGAAACCAAATCTAATTTTCATGTTTTACCTCTTAAGTATTACAAAAACAACATCCAATGTTCTAAAGCTAGCTAGCTAACAATTATTAGAACCTATTACAAAAACAAACACCACAGATTAAAGTAGTTTTGCACCATAAGCAAACTACCTACACAAAATCATCACTGTAGCTACTCACATCATCCAAGTCGTCTCCATATAGCTTAATTAGCATTAACGACACAATTTCCTTGGTATAATTTTAAGTCAAGTTTTAAACAGTGATATTATTCACGCATATGCTGGTCAGTGTGGTTATTAGATAGACTTTGGCAAACATAGTTATGACTAACATTTAGTGAGTTATTTACTGCAAAGGTTTAAATAGTGTTTATCGTGTCATAGCGGAATGACCGAAAAAATGACGCTATTGTCATATTGCGCTACTATAGCGCCGATAGCACCATAGCTTTTGTGGTATGAAAACACTATAGCGCTATTTAGAACCCTGATTTACAGTGACTCGTGAAGATGTCCATCGGTGGATCAGACGGAATAAAACAGTCACAACCGAGCCATGAAGAATTTGAAGCTTATTTAGAATATTAATATCATGCCTGTGCATTGCAACGATAACATATTATAAGAGAAAAAAAAATCTCGTATAAAATGACATATTTTTCTCATAAAAAAATAGATCAATGAAAAGAATAATTATTCAACAATATTCATAAATGATATTAAAATAGATTGATCATAAATTCAAATTATAAATAAAAGGTTAGTTAGTATAATAAAAGAGATATTTAAACTAATCATATGCCGTACTAGCAACAGTATTTAATTAAGAACCTACTAATAAGTTCATTTAAATGACCAATTAATTATTAATTAATCCAAAAATTCTTATGCAAAATAACATATTATATAAAAAGATGGGATTAGAAGTTGAAAAGTACTATCAGAAATAATATTTGCATTCAACAACTAAAAATAAATTATTTGAGTTCTTCTAGAGGACAAGACCATCTTTTTTTTTTTTTTTTTTATAATTCTTGTTTTATTTTAGTTCCAAACGCTTTTAATATTTGAAAACTAAAGTTCAAATTGTATATGTGTTACTTTGTTTCTACGCTCTTTTAAAGAATATTCTTCACGTTTGATAAAATATCGTGTGTATTAGCATTTTTTATTCGAATTAGTTTTGTTTGAAAAGATAATTTACAAATGGTCCTATAGAGAATTAATATTGGTCCAAATGTTTGTGTATTGTAGGAAGAATCAAATTATATTTGCTAGTGTTGAATTATAGTTTTTTTTGTTGGTGAATCTAAGAACAATAAATATGAAAAAAGGGAAGGAAGCATAGATTCTGTGAAATAGAGAGTACTTGAGAGGCATTGGCGAGTATGTACTAAAATAAATTTTAGGCTTCCACACGTAAAAAAAAAATATCAAAATGATGCATAGAATTAAACAAAGACATACCAATTTGATCGGAGCATTGATGTTCAATTCGAAATTTCATCTTTTAATCGCAGCAGTTAACGGACCAGGACATCTTGATCAACAATTCAAACTTACTGTTTGATTTTGTTTCTTTGATTAAGTTCATTAAATATTTTAAATATCTAACAATCAAATAAGGTGGTTTAGAAAAAAAATCACAAAGATTGAAAAATCATGACATCTACATATATGTAGCACATACGTATCTAAATAAATTTAAGTTTAGATTTCTATATGTAGAAAAACATAAAAAAAGATGCATAGAATAAAAAAAAAGACAAACAGTTTGATTTGAGAGTTAATATATATATAGGATTTGGCTAATATGCTATGGGTAGCTAAGAGGTCTCCCGTGCTACGGCTCAATATTCGACTTTTCAAAATCCTAACGGTCGATCCGAACAGTTCATCTTGTTCTCCATATTAATATGTGTTTGGAGACCAAATTTTACATTTTTTGGAAATTTTTTACTATTTTTTTAGATTTATTGAATATCGCTGTTTTTTATGGTCCAGATTTGTCTGAAAAATAGCGATTTTCAATAAATCTAAAAAAATAGTAAAAAATTTGGTCTCCAAGCACATATTAATATGGAGAACAAGATGAACGGTTCGGATCGACCGTTAGAATTTTGAAAAGTCGAATATTGAGCCGTAGCACGGGAGGCCTCTTAGCTACCCATAGCACCGTAGCCAAGTCCTATATATATATATATATATATATATATATAGAGAGAGAGAGAGAGAGAGAGAGGAGAAAGGGGAGGTATCACAATTGGCTAGGAAAAAGTCCTAGAGTTGTTGTACCCAAAGGTCGAGAGTTCGATTCCCCCTCACGACTTCGCAGCTTTTGCGAAGATTTTCAAAAAGAGAGAGAGAGAGAGAGTGACTAATATGCATTCGGTAGTATATGAGCCGATATGGATACGGTCCAAATTTGAAATTTCATAATCCAAAAAGTCGATCTGAACCGTTCATCTTGTTCTCCATATTAATATGTACTTGAAGACCAAATTTTACATTTTTCTGAATTTGTTTACTATTTATTAAGCCACTTTGAAAATTGTTGATCCAACGGAGGCTTAACAAAACAGTAAAATCAGCAGCCACCGTTGGATCAACAATTTTCAAAGTGGCTTAATAAATAGTAAACAAATTCAGAAAAATGTAAAATTTGGTTTCCAAGCACATATTAATATGGAGAACAAGATGTTCAAATCGACTTTTTGGATTTTGAAATTTCATATTTGGACCGTATGCATATCGGCCCATATGCTACTGAATGCATATTAGTCACTATATATATATATATATATATATGAGATGAGCTACGGTGAGCCATGGAGTAAAACGCGTTGGTGTTCCATGAGACTATATTTTCATTTTGAAAATTCAAACGACCGATTCGAACCGTTAGATGTTTAATCCATATTGAAATGTGCTTGGAGACCAAATTTTACATTTTTTGGAATTTTTTTACTATTTATTAAGTAATTTTGAAAATCGCTGATCCAATGGTCCAAATTTTTTTATTGTTTTATGTTCGCGTGAAAGCGCAACGCAAGTTTCGGTACGCTTGGGAGCGTACCTTTTAAAACCGCGGTTACACCTTCCGATTAGGGTTGCAAGTGCACAACCCTATCGAGGAGTATAATCGGGTATCGATCCACAGGGACGGATTCTTTTTCTAGAGTCTACTTATCTCGACTAAAGACTAGAAGTGAGAAAGGAGTTTTGGTATTTAATCTTCCTAAAGGATCAATTCAAACAATCAAACAATGCAATAGAATAGTAACTGTGCAAGGAAAAGTATAAACTGTGTTTTGATTTAGGATAAAAGATGTTTCAAGGGTTTCAGACTTCATCTCTGATTTGCCTCTAGTGGTACGGGTCTTACCAAGTTGGTACGGCTAGGCCGCACCAACCTGGTCCGACCAAGCCGTGTGGGGCTTGGTACGGGTAGGCCGCACCACTCTTGTAAGACCCGTACTGATGTACCAGAACAGAGCTTACAAGTTCGAGTTGATGCATTTCTTGCTGGTACCTCGTATAAAACTCTTGAGAAAGGTTCAATTGACCATACCTAAGGTTCCTAAACCTCAACTCTCGTTTGTTGGTTCAAGATCTAGGTTTTGGAGTCAATTCTTCACCTTCTAGGGTTTCTAAACCTCAACTCTCGTGTTTTGGTCCAGATCCTCTAGTTAATTGATTGGAGATCTAAGGTATCCTCTAATCTGTCAATTAGAGGAGAATTCAACCTTTCGGCTTCAATTCGAACAAGTCTACCTAAAGGGATTGGTTTGGTTGAGAGAAGGCAATGGTCACATGACCTTGTTAGGGTTGATCTACCACTATAGGCACACCATATGCAATCACAGAGAGACAAATCAATCAAGACAAGCAAATACACAATCAATTCAATCAAAAGAGTTCATACAAGATCCAAATCAAGAAAAGCAAAACAAATCAAGAAAATCCATCATCAAACCCTAGAAACAATGATCAACTACTCACAAGTCATAGATCTGTCCAGAAATACAAATAAAGAGATAAAGAGAGGCATGATAGAACTAGATCGAAGATCGGGAGTTGAGAAGAGGTTGATCCGTCGATTCTCGCCTCTTCCTCTTCCTTCTTCTTCTCTCCTTGCTCCTTTGCTCTCTTTCTCTCTTTCTCTGAGCTCTCAATCTGGAATGGAATGGAATCCCCGAAAATGGAGAGATCCCTCGCTTTAAATAGCCTCTGCCAAGATTTGAATTCTGTCATGCGGCATCTATGTACGGCCCGTACCAAGGTGGTACGGCCAGGCCGTACAAGATGGGAAAGAGGCTGGATCAGCTAAGTCTGGTAAGGGCCGTACCAAATCTGGTAAGGGCCGTACCAAGTCTGGTAAGGGCCGTACCAAATCTGGTAAGGGCCGTACCAAGCCTAGTAAGGGTAGGCCGTACCAAGTCTGGTAAGGGCCGTACCAAGTCTGGCAAGGGCCGTACCAAGCCTGGTAAGGGTCGTACCAGGGAGTCCAAAAACGTCGTTTCTTCGTGTATTTTGCTCCAATCCTGCAGAAAACAAACAAACTCTCAGCAGTACCAAATTCTAAGGATATATCAATGAAATGCACATGATTTTGACAATTTAGAACGTGAATTTGGTACGAAATCAAGTCAAATATAGGCTAAATATGCGAGGTATCATTTTACTGTTCACAGCTAAACAACAATTTTCAAACATGCTTAATAAATAATAAAAAAATTCCAAAAAATGTAAAATTTGGTCTCCAAGCACATTTCAATATGGATTAAACATCTAACAGTTCGGATCGGTCGTTTGGATTTTCAAAATGAAAATACGGCATGGAGTACAAACGCGTTTTACTCCATGGCTCACCGTAGCTCATCTCTCTCTCTCTCTCTCTCTCTCTGTCTCTATATATATATATATATATATATATATAGATAGGCTAATATCAAAACGTTTGCACCAACCCCTCCCGTGCAACCAAGTCATTTTCCGATTTGCGAAGTCCAAACGACCGATCCGAACCGTTAGATGTTTAATCCATATTGAAATGTGCTTGGAGACCAAATTTTACATTTTTTGGAATTTTTTTTCTATTTATTAAGATGGTTTGAAAATCGCTGTTTTTATTAAAATTCTGCACCACTGGAAAACAGCGATTTCAAACCATCTTAATAAATAGCAAAAAAATTCCAAAAAATGTAAAATTTGGTCTCCAAGCACATTTCAATATGGATTAAACATCTAACGGTTCGGATCGGTTGTTTGGACTTTGAAAATCGGAAAATGACTTGGTTGCACGGGAGGGGTTGGTGCAAACGTTTTGATATTAGCCTATCTCTATATATATATAATCCGAAAATTCATCTTTTAATCACAGTCGTTATATAGCAGATCAGAACACCTATGTGCTTAATATAAAATGGAAATAAGTGGGTCCATTTTAAGATTTGTACAAATTTACGTTGGACAGCTTGAATCTACTCTAAGATTGTGTTCCAGATGGAGGGACGTGGAGGGAGGAAATGAGAGAACGGAGGAGAACAGAAGGGATGCCTACAAAATTAGGGTTGATCAGATAAGCTCATCTGCTTCAGAAGGGGAGAATAAGAGAGGGAGCCGAGGGAAACGGAAGGGAACGAGTACTGTTCGAAGAAGAGCGTCACGTAGATTTTGACGAAATCTGTCACTCTCAAATCAAAATGTAGGTTTTACTGTTCGAAGAATTCTCCTCCTCTCTCACTGTCTCCTTCCTTTCCTTTAATGAGTTATTTCACCTCTGATTAAGCACACCCTAACGGGATCAAGTTATCAAGCAGCTTACCTAATTAATTAATTTGAACTGGGCAGACATTGGGTAGACAGCCTTGGGATGGACGACTTGTTTCCCTTAATTTTAGTAGGCACTTAATTGCCTACCAAATGATTTTCCACTTGCATGGATTTTGAACCATATATTGTTCATTTGTATTCATTCTACTAACATATTCTTAATTTTATTGTTTATATATGTGATAAACATTTTTTTTCCGTTCTCACTTGTCACTTGTCACGCAGTTTATAATTTGTTAATGAAATATTGTACGTCAATATATTCCTTTCAAGATGATAACAATTATTGATATATATATAGTTAATTAATGTTCAAATAAGGAAAATAAGCATGCATAAAAAGCAAAAAATAAAATAAAATAGACATATTAACAAAAAAATTCAGCATCAACATTCTTCTTTCTTTTTATGCATGGGACCATCGATTGTTGACAAAATGAATTTTTCCACTTTGAGCCATGATACATTGAAAGTTCAATTATCATAAGACAGTAAGTTGGAATCGATCATTGACCCGTTTGTAACATTAAAGTTGATTTGCATGCAAATTCCACTGGAAAAAAAATAAATATATATTGATGCTATAAGAAAGTTGCACCGTTTTTTTTTTTTACATTAATTACTATTATTTCAACCGGGGCTTAGAAATTTTAGATTTAACGTTTATCTCGTACTTTACAATGCGCAGATTGTTTTGTGTATTGGATTTATATATTTGTCTTCGAAATCTAAATAGTTGATCTGAACTGCTCAACATTCTTATCATATGAAAATATATTTGGAGAACAAATTTTATATTTTTGGAAATTTTTTTACTATTTTTTTTGTATGTAGAAAATCACTACTTGTCCATAATTTTTAGATCAAATAATTTTCTAATTGTTTCAAAAAAATAAAAAAATTCCAAAAAATATAAAACTTGGTATCCTAGTATATTTTCATAAGAAAATAATGTTGAGCGGTTTGAAATGCCTATTTAAACTTAAAAAAATAGAAATATAAATCCAATGCACGAAACAATATTCTGCACATTTCAAAGTAAAATAGCCTCACTCATAACAAATTACCGAATTTTTTTTATAAACCATAATTAAAAAAAAATTACGAAACCAACATGAAACCATAAGAACTAAAATGTCATTTCAGTCCAAAATATTTTTATTTTGGGACTGAAATGACAATTCAGTCTCGAAATATGTAAAAACGACTCGGACCGAATTGCTATTTCGGTCCCAAAAAAAAATGGGACAAATGACATTTCGGTTATTATGATTTTTGTAAAAAACAAAACAATCAAGTTAGTTTAATAAATCTATTTTTTTATCTATAGTTTCTAAAAAAATTCAATTAACGCAGCAAGTCTTTAATTATATATATCAAAATGTCCAAAATAACGACAAAATAAGACAGAAGAGAGAAGTCTTATTCATAAAAATACAGTGCGTACGGACCTGTTAAATAAATAGCTGTCAATTGTCTGAAGATCAATATCAAGTATATATTATTGTCTTTTACTAAATCTTCCACATAACAAGATCTCATCTAACTCGCGGAATTGGATTTATAATATTCGTTTTGCAGATAGTTGTGACGTAATTCTCACAGGTTTTTATTTGTCTTGCATGACATTAATTTGACACGCCGAAATTTTTATTCATATCGTCTTAAGTAAACAATTACACAAAAATCCTCAATTTTTTTTAAATGCTCCAACCATTTTTTTTTTTAAATTCTCAAGCAAGTATCATATGTATTGAGGGTTAATTGAGAAGTAAAATTATTCATCAATATATTTTTCTTAATGATGAATGAATATCATTAATTATGATTAAATGACAGAATAAAACAGGAATATTGTATTAATTCTGCAAGTTTAAAAAAATAATGCTCCTCATTTTTTTTAATATTGATACTTAAGTTTAGAATGTTTATTATTGTCAAATAAAATTTTCTAATGAATAATTAGCATGCCACAAAATCAGAAACAACATCAACTGAAGTTTTAAAGTCCTAAACGATGTTTGTTTGCAATTATGATTTTTCCTAGGTCCTAAGGCTTTAGTTTGGGACACCAGGCGTCTCTTCGCGACTATTCCAAAATGTAGTCAAACAATCAAATTGGAGTTTTCTACCAACATTTATGACCATTTAAAATTTAGAAAAATACATCGATGTCTTATTGCAAAAACATGAATGACGCACCTATGTCTTATATCCTGGTTAATCCCAACACAAGTGCATCAATGTTTTATTATAAAAGCATTGATAACCAATGCTTAATAAATCTTAATGGTTGTCTATTTTTTTTATAACATATCCTAGATCTAAATACCAAAATGCTAAACTAAATTATAAAATAAAAAAGTAGACAACCGTTAAATTTTGTATATTTTGGAATTTTTTTACTATTTTTTTGAATTTTTTAATATTAAAAATAGTAAAAAAAAATCTGAAAAAATAGTAAAAAAAAATAAAATTCAGTCTCCAAAAACATTCTAGTATGGAGATCATATTTGACTGCTTGAGATAAACTATTTGAACATTAAAAATGCAAAAATGACTTATAAGCATATGCTTATGGAAGTAGAGTAGCCAACCTCTATATACACACACACACACAATTGATCTAGAAGTACATTTAGTGGTAGAGCCAGCATGAACCAAGGGTAGGCAACCGCCTACCCCTAGATTTTGATAATTACCTATAAATCCGTATAAAATTAGATCATTGCCTACCCCTGCCGCGATTTTTTTTCTAGTTGTGGCTTGATTTGGTCTTTTTCGTGTCAACTTTGAATTTAACAAAAAAAAGTTTTGTTGAATTGGAAAGAAAGTACACGAAGACTCTTTAAAAAAGAAAGGTTATTGGATACTTTTTTTCTAAATGGACTTGATGTATTGACCCATTAAGTATAGAAATTTAAATAATTCTTGATTCATAGAGAACCAGGAGCATCTATAAATTATTTGAGCCTTAAAATTCAATCCATACCATTGTGCCTTGCTATTTGACAATTTTAACATACAATGAATCCATTTATTTTTAAACTATCAAAAAAATTATCTTAATCACCAAGTATAGTAAAAAAAAAAAAATTAACTTGACGTTTTTTTACCAAATTGTTTAGAAAAAAAATTATTTTTAAGAAAGGGTGTGCTCACAATTTAAATTTTTTTATTAAAAAGTAATAATTAAATAAAAAATAATAACTTTTTAATAATTTATTTTTTGCTTGTTCCTAATAAAAATTCTGACTACGCCACTGAGTACATTTTTATATAAAAATCATATTTAATGATTCGATTCGACTACTTAGACTTTAAAAACATAATTATAAATACATAGCACGAACTGTTGTGTAATATGCTTATTACCGTATATCTTCACTCAATAATTATATATTTAATTATTTTTTAATAAAGAGATGTAAGTGAGACAAATATTATAGTAGGTGGACCTGGCTGCTCCATTTAAATAATTTATGGTAAAAATAAATCAAATGGACCAGAACAAAAAAAATCTGCTTTTTTCTTTCTTTCAAAAAGTACATTAAAAGCAAATACGTACCCACCCTACCCTGACCACTCATGCCCCAAAAAACCTAATAATACGTACGCTACTACTGCCACTACTAGAAAAAAAAGAAAACTTTTGTAGAACATGGTTCACAGGAAATAAATAGATAGGTTATGGTTAGGAATGAAAATCACCAAATTGGGAGAAAAAGGGAAGGAGATCCAGAGATCCAAAGAGAAAGAGGTGATTCAGACGCGGTCCCCCATCAGGTACAAAACGAAAGAGGTAAAATAAAATCTATATATCTAAATTATTTGAAAGGGAACAACGAAAGGTGACCTGGATGAAAATGACAGCGTCCTCTCATCTCGTATTGCTCTCAACAAAGTCGGTCCTCTAAGGAGGGGTCTGGTTGGCAACCATCTCTCTCTTTATCTTTTTACATTTGGGAGAATTTCATATATACCCCTCAAAAACATGTGAAATTACTTATTTATCATCCAAATTTCTATAATTACGTATTTATCATATAAAAATCTAATAACTTACAAATTTACCCAATATAATTTTAGTATATATCAAATATACCCAAAATTCAGATTAATTATGTTTAATATTCTTAAAACTATAATTAATCAATAATTAACTTAACCAGATAATACAATATAATAGATTAGAAACAGATAATCCAAACTGAGCCAGCAACAAAACGCAGATTCTCAAACTCAGTTACTACTTTGATAACGGGTTGCGATATCAAACATCAAATTCAGTTAGAGTTGTTATGCTGGAAAAAGGTGGAGTGGTTACATTTTTTTTAAACGATTAAGCTGGAGCTGAAATCGTAATGTTTGAGTCTGTTGCCATCTTCTCTTCGAGTTTCAGCGGGAGAAATGAGATGAGGAGAGAGTTTCAACAGGAAAGGGAAAGTTACGTCAAAAAAAGCGAGAGATAAATATATTCGTAGAAAAGGAAGGGGTAGAGAAGAGGAAGAGACTAAATAAACTTTTTTGATATAACGTTAAACTTAATTAATCTCATTTTTTTTATTAATTGAGTAAATATGTGAGTTATTAGATTTTTAGATGGTAAATATGTAATTACAGAAATTTAGATGGTAAATACGTAATTTTACAGTTTTTGAGTGGTATATATGAAATTCTCCCACATTTTTTTTTCTCGTGATAATGGATGGGCGATGCAGAACTTGCCACGTATTCTATCGTGAGAGGATGCTAGCTGCTGTGGTTAATTTTTTTTATTTTTTTTATTTGGGAGCAGAATGCTTCTTTTGGAATTCAGTGGGGCCCGCCTAAATAAGCATTTGTTAGGACTTAGGAGATTCTAAAGCTACTTTAATTCCTAGTAGAATCTACCGATCTAGATTCTGTTGTCAAGCGTATTAGAATCTTGGCAAAGACATATTAATTTTTTAACAAAAGGAAAGAGATTTATTAACCAGTTGACCAAGCACAAAATTTGCTTAAATAATTAAGCTTGAATTTGAAGTTGCGACAGTGCATCTGTGAATGCGAGTCATACCAACAGAATATTTGAGGCGAGCAGAACCCTGTAATAATTAGTTTGATGTATCTATTGGGTCGTTCATTAAATGTTCAATAATTTTAAAAAAAAAAAAAGAGGTTAAAGGCCTATTTCATTTCTGAAACAGTATAATTACATGCACCAGTTCAATCAGGGCAACCTCTGATCTTATTGTTTCACAATAGAATATAAACACATTAACAAATCATTCAAATTAATCCTAGATATTGCTAATTAAGTTCCAAAAGTATGATAACGTTGTTATTACTAAGTCACTAATTAGTTAAGAGTTGAGAGGTAAACTAGATACAACACTACTTCCATGGAGGGAGAATGACATTCAGTGGCATCTTAAATGTTGAATATATAATTACTGAGGTAGTATAAATGGTCCAAAACTACTATGTTAATATTAATTCTGAAGTATCATATTAATAGCGTATAATGAACAATGAACATTTAAGGGGATGTTATAAATAAATTTAAATTATGGATGTTTATTTGAAACTTTTCACTAATTGCATCAAAACTTCTCTTTAACGAAGTATGTTTCATCTTCCCACATTTATGAATGGAATTAAATTAGATGGCTTGTTATTTATATTTTCTACGTATAAATAGATGATTGTAAGATTGTATTAGACACACAAGAAAAAAATATTAAATAAAAGATAGCAATCTTTATATATTCTCAATATCTTGTTTACTTTTCTTTTCTTCAATTTACATCACGTTATCAGCATGACTTGCTCGGAAGAAGTTGCAAAGTTATTCTGTAAGTAATTTGTATAATTGATTAATATATCTTTCATTTAATTTTTTTGTTATATTTATTTTAGTTTATAAGAATCATTCCTTGAAGTGAATAATAGAATAAGAACCTGAATATTATTGAAACTAAAAGTTTATCAAAAACCTGAAGTTCGTATTACCTGAATAGAATAATAACCAGAAGTTATTATTAGAATTGTTTAGAACCTTAATTTCCTTTAGAAATTTTAGTATAAAATTAACATAATAATCAGTAGTTATTATAGGCCACTGGATGAATAATAACCTGAAGTTTTATTAGAAATTTTCATAAAAAAATAATATAATAAAGAAGTTGTTATAGGTTACTACATGAAAATATAACTTGATGTTATTTCAAATTAAATTTTACAATTGTGCAGTCCAGCAATTTAATAACCATAAGTTATTAAATAAATATTTTATTATAACATGAAGTTATATAATATTAATATGAAGTTATTAATAAATTTAAATTTATTTATAACATATAAGAAATTATTTATAATTTTTTGAATAAAGGTTGGAAATTAAGTCATCTAACTATTTAATATTTATAAATTATTTTTTTATTTGAGTTTGAAACTTGTAACTTTTCTCACATAAAGAATTATCTACTATTAGACAATGACTAATTCTTCGGATCTAGATTAAATAGAATTGAGGGGGGTCTGGATCCCCTAAATTAACTCAATTTTTGGGTTTTGGATCGAGACCATCCGATTTGAATCCGTCGCTCAAGATTGCTTCGTGATTCGAATTCATTTCTCGGGATGTGTGCGCTCCACTTCGGATAGATTATCACGGATTCGAATCAGATGGTCTGAATGAAAACCCAAAGATTTGGTTACTTTAGTGGATCTGAACTCGAATTGAGGCCGCTCATTGCGCAAGGACCCATTTATTGTGTCATTTTTAACATATATTTCATGGTATAGTATGGTAAATCTGTTTTGATCAAAATGTTACCACAGTTAGACTCGATAAAAACATTAGCTTTCTCTTCTTTATCTGTAACCTACGTAGTACCGTAGTACGGGTGATTTCATTGACAAATAAAATCCTATTTTATTTACAATTTTACACAATGCATGAAGCTTCAAATTTTATTCATGTATCTGCATTGAAGCTAATTAAAACCTTGTTTATAAGTTTTTAAACAGAAAACATTCGACTTTTTACACTACTACAGAATTTCAAATCTGCACCGGTTTTTTTTTACATTTAAAACCGGTTTTCAAACCGGTGCTGATCGGGCCGGTGCTGATTCCATCGATTGATTAGCACCGGTTTAAAACCGGTGCTAAATGTAATGCAATAACACCGGTTTTTACGTAAAAAACGGTGCTAAATGTAATGAAACAACACCGGTTTTTACATAAAAACCGGTGCTAAATGTTATAAGCTAAACCGGTTTCTTCATAAAAACCGGTGTTATAAGCTGTATTCAACACCGGTTTTGTTAAATAACCGGTGTTATATATCAATTGAATTGTCCAGTAATTTTTTTTTAGAACCAGTTTTTATCGCTAATTTTTTTTTATTGTTTGGAATTTGGTTTTACATTAGGCTAGCCTCCGAATTTGCTAGCCATAAATTAAATATTCACATGTATAAAATATAGAATGGACAAAACATTATACAAATGAAACAACACATGATTTAAAAGTATCATCTTAACTAAATTTGATAGTTTCAACAAAAACAAGAAGATAATATCATCTCTCACATTATATTAACTAAAACAAGCTAAAATAACTTCATAATCAATTACAAATATTTTTCCACAAAGAAATTAGTCCATATTGCCTGAAATTGTTTAAGATCTTCCATCGAATACGGCGACGAACTTAAGCACTGCATGAAATTATATTAAATTGTTAATTTAGATGTTAAACTTAATGAACTTAAAGAGAATTGCATCAAATTAAATTTAACTAGTACCTTATTTTCATATCTCAAAATATTCTTCTTCTTCTTCTTGTTCCTCTTCCTCTTTTTCGAATTAGATTCCCAAATAGTCTCTTTGGGACATTTCATCAAGCAACTTGTGTGCACGGTCAAAGATTCCCAAATAGCACATTCACGTTCACAAATGTGGTACCAAAAAAAGTGTTAAGTGTCACCGCGATCTACCAAAGGCTAAAACTTATGGCCTAAATGCAAAGCACCTAAAGAAGCTCATACAAGAGGGAAGAGCACTTACCATGTAACTTGTTGAATTTCTGACAAGAAAGGGCTCGAGAACTTGTTTAGGCACCACATGTTAAGTGTAGCCGCATAATGGTTGGTCCAAGCAACAATGTCTCTCTCGGGCGCTGGCTCGGATCGAGTCTCTCTACGGCCGATGCGGCGGCTCCATCTTGGTGCAGGAAACGAGTAGCAAGGGTTTAGAGGAGCAATTCAGAAAATTTTGTCTAGAGAGGCTCAGATCGGCAGGTGCGGCAAAGGAGTAGCAAGGGTTTAGCGGAGCCGCCAAGAAATTTCAGAAATTTTTGAATGATGGTGCGGGAAAACCTTGAACTTGAAAGAAATTTAGAATGAGGGTGCGGAGCAATTCATATCACCTAAGGTAACATGTTATTTTTGTTTGTATCCAGTCCGTTTAAATAAAATATGCACAAATATTAAAGGACCTGTGTGTTTTATGAAAAGGATGGATTGACCCGAAATGCAATCGGACGGTCCAAATATAAAGCATAACTATTTTGTTACCTCAGAAGATATGGATTCGAGTGAGAGAGCGCTAGTCGAAAAAACCGGTTTATTTTCAAAAACCAATGCTAAATATACAACACCGGTTATTTAAAAAACCGGTGCTAAATGTCTAACGTACAACACCGGTTTATTTCTAAAAACCGGTGCTAAATATTCAGCACCGGCTTTTAGAAATAAACCGGTGTTGTATGTTAGACATTTAGCACCGGTTGTAAGTTTAACCGCTGCTAAGATACATACAACACCGGTTTTGTCAAATCCGGTGTTGTTTGAGCGGTGTAGATTTGAAATTCTGTAGTAGTGTTATACTAAAAGGGGAAGTTACTAAAAGTTGTTAAAAATATTATATGTAGCTTCCAATCTATGATTCCCTGGTAAATTTCTAAATATTTTTAATAAAGTTTTGTCAAAAAAAAAAAAAATTGCATAAGAAAGTTTACATTAAATAATGGTGCAATGGCCAAATATGAATTATTGTAATACTCGAGCACGTGTCGAGCAATAATCATCAAAATACTTATTGGTTTGATGAATTTCTAATCAAATATACCAACTATTCACTTTTGACATTCTAGAATGTCGCTAGTGCTAGATTATGTTCTAGAACGTCTTTAAATCCCCGATTTTAACCTAGCTAGCTCACCGGTACGTGTAAACTTTGCTCACCGGGTCTGCTGGGGCGGACTCAGGATTTTTATCGGGAGGCAAAAAAATATCGAATCGGATTTAAATCTATTAACTAATTGGATACTCGATAAAAAAATAATGTTTTGACTTATAATTTTTTATGCTTTATCTTATAATTCTATTTATCAATCATAATTCAAAAAAATTATTTTGATTTTAACACTAAATTTAACTCGAATTATAAATCAAACATTCAGAGGAGGGCAAAAAAGTTTCCAGAGAGAGGCCAAGTCGATTAGTACCGATAGATCACCACTAAAACTCGAACAGGGGATGGCTGCCACCCCCCTGTTCTACTCTGGGTCCGCTCCTGTCTGTAAAGTACTAATTTTAAGTATGTAAACAAAATAAGTAATTTAAATTTCTTTTAAATTTGGCGCTAGCTGCTGCATCCAAATTTTCAAGTCTGTAAACCTTGCTATATAACTCTGTAAAGTGTTGTTTTTAAGTCTGTAAACCTAACAAATAATGTATGAATTATTTTATCTTCGGGCACTAGTTGTTGTATCAAATTATTTATATCCAAGCTTTCAAGTCTGTAACCTTACTACACAACTCTATAATGTATGGATTTTCAAGTATGTAAATCTAACAAGTAATCTAGTTGTTACACCCAACTAATAATTAAATAAAATATTTCAAGTTTGTAAACTTTGCTACACAACTCTGTAAAGTGTTAATTTCAAATATGTAAACTTAACAACTAATCTCAGAAAATTAGTTCAATAAGGATCTCATTTGAAAAAAAAACTTCAAGTACAAAATGTTCTTCTAGATTACAAAATTTAGCGTATTCCGCGCCCCTCTAAATTTCTAGTATCATACATATGTATTCTTCTAGATTACAAAAACTTACAAATTTGTCAATTTATTGACTTTTCTCAAAAGACATTTTAAATTTATAAAGTATCCATTTACTATTTATTAAAAAATATATATATATATAGTATATATGAGAAGTGATTGGTTTCAAAGAGGATAAATGATTCATTTACATATATATTGGTGTGTATGTTAAAATTAAGAAAATAAATAATTTGATCTCAGAACGATTAAATTAGAAGAGTATTTCTCTTGGACATTTTACATACTTTTTGTTTTCTTTATAAAGAATAAAATGGTTACTTTCTAGATTTTACATGAATATTAATAGAGAAGTCAGTGAATTTCTTAAATCTGTGATTTAAAAAAAAATGGAAGGGTCAATACAATATTATAAATTTTAGAAAAGAGAATACGTAATTTTAAAACTTTAGACAAATATAAATAAAATTCCCCCTAAAACTATTACGACAAGTGTCGTAAATAATAGTATGCGGTTATTGGACGGAAATAGTACCATCAAGTGATCGGGAGCAATCAGAAATAATCGGTCACAATTAAAAATAATTAGTCAATTAATCAGAAAAATCTGTAACAATTTGGTTACCGCCAACGACTAATTGACCTAAACAGACATATTTTACAACGCTGATTATGACTACCTAGCTCTAGAGGTGCAAACGGATCAGATATTATCCGATTTTGTCCGAATCTGAATTCCGAAAATTATTTAAATTATCTGATTCGTATCTATATCTGTATTCAAAAAATTATAGCGGACAAAAATACAGTTAGATTTTTAACTATCGGTATGCGATCGTTTACACACCTACCTAGCTCCCATGGGCTGATTACAGGCTAGCTCCTTTTACCTCAACTAATAAATAAAAGGATTATGTGGGATTTGTAAAAGAGATATTTTATCACTGAAAATTAGCGCTACCATACCATGTATAATAATAAAAAATAAAAAAACCCCAAAAAAAGGAATTGAGATCCAAGCGTAGAGGTTTGCTAAACCCCTAACGGGTGGAGCCCGTTTTGCCCGGCCCGTACCCGTTACCCGTGGTACCCGTACCCGTTGCCCGGGTACAAACGGGTAGACGGGTAGACGGGTACGGGTAATAAACGGACCGGACACCCCTATTTTGAAATAAACCCATTGTACCCGTACCCGTCTACCCGCCAACCCGTACCCGCCTACCCGTACCCCTATACCCGCCTACCCGTACCCGTACCCCTTTACCCGTACCCCTTTACCCGATTGCCCGTACCCGTTACCCGTACCCGTTATCCGTTACCCGTACCCGATCCGTACCGCAAAATTCAAATTTTTTTGAATTTTCCGCCGGTTCAAGACGGGGCCCGGGCCAGGTCAAATCAAACCCGGCCGGACCCACCCGGGTCACCTCAACCGGTGGTTTTTTTTTTTTTTTTTTTTTTTTTTTTTAATTTCAAATTTTATTCCCTCTCCAATTTTTTTCTTTAAATACACCCCTCTAATCCTCTTCCTCTCCACACTCAAATTTTCAATCTCTCAAACTCAATCTCAAATTCTCATTTTTCATTATTCTAAATTTTTAAATTTATTGTTTGAAAAACATATGGTTGTAATTTAATTCATTTTACAAATACGCAAACGGAATTAGAGGTTCGCTAAACCCGTGACGAAATTACGAAGGTATCGAAATTACAAAGTTGTGCACCTCCCGCAAGATTTCTCCGCGAAATTTAAAGGTTAGATTTATTTTATGTTAGATTAATTTATTTTTGTAGAGTAATTTAAAATTTCATATTAGATTAATTAATTTTTGTAGAGTAATTTATTGTTGTAGATAAATGTATAATTTAAATTGAATGTTAGATTTAGTTTATGTTAGATTTGTTACATTTATTTAATTTATGTTAGATTTGTTAGATTTATTGAATGTTACATTTATTTAATTTATGTTAGATTTATTAGATGTGATTATGTGAACTTGTGAAATAATTAGATTTATTTTGAATATGTTAGATTTTATTTTTGAAATTCGGATTTATTTTTAATAGGTTAAAAAAAATATGTTAGATTCATTTTTGTGAATATGTGAAATATTTTGAATATGTTAGATTTATTTTATGTTAGATTAATTGATTTTTGTAGAGTAATTTAAAATTTCATATTAGATTTATTGTTGTAGATAAATGTATAATTTAAATTGAATGTTAGATTTAGTTTATGTTAGATTTGTTACATTTATTTAATTTATGTTAGATTTATTAGATGTGATTATGTGAACTTGTGAAATAATTAGATTTATTTTGAATATGTTAGATTTTATTTTTGAAATTCGGATTTATTTTTTATAGGTTAAAAAAATATGTTAGATTCATTTTTGTGAATATGTGAAATATTTTGAATATGTTAGATTTATTTTTGAAAATGATAGATTTATTTTGAATAAGTTATATTTTTTGAATATGTTAAGTAATTGTATTTATTTTTTAATATGTTAGATTTTTTTTAAAATAGATTAGATTTTATTTTTGTTTTTTCAAATTCTTTTTTTTTCTGTTTTTTCCGGATTTTTTTAATTTTATTTTTTTCTGTTTTTTTTAAAAGAAGTTGTATTTGAAATTCATTATATAACTAGGTTAGATTTATTTGTTGAATATGGTAAGTAATTGTATTTATTTTTGAATATGTGTTATTTATTTTTAAATAGATTATATTTTTTTTCTGTTTTTTCCAGATTTTTTTAATTTTATTTTTTTCTGTTTTTTTTTAAAATAAGTTGTATTTGAAATTCATTTTATAACTAGGTTAGATTTATTTGTTGAATATGGTAAGTAATTGTATTTATTTTTGAATATGTTATATTTATTTTTAAATAGTATATTTTTTTCTGTTTTTTCCGGATTTTTTTAATTTTATTTTTTTCTGTTTTTTTTTAAAAGAAGTTGTATTTGAAATTCATTATATAACTAGGTTAGATTTATTTGTTGAATATGGTAAGTAATTGTATTTATTTTTGAATATGTTATATTTATTTTTAAATAGTATATTTTTTTCTGTTTTTTCCGGATTTTTTTAATTTTATTTTTTTCTGTTTTTTTTTAAAAGAAGTTGTATTTGAAATTCATTATATAACTAGGTTAGATTTATTTGTTGAATATGGTAAGTAATTGTATTTATTTTTGAATATGTTATATTTATTTTTAAATAGATTATATTTTTTTCTGTTTTTTTTTCTGTTTTTTCCAGATTTTTTTAATTTTATTTTTTTCGGTTTTTTTTTAAAAGAAATTGTATTTGAAATTCATTATATAACTAGGTTAGATTTATTTGTTGAATATGGTAAGTAATTGTATTTATTTTTGAATATGTTATATTTATTTTTAAATAGATTATATTTTTTTCTGTTTTTTTTCTGTTTTTTCCAGATTTTTTTAATTTTATTTTTTTCGGTTTTTTTTTAAAAGAAATTGTATTTGAAATTCATTATATAACTAGGTTAGATTTATTTGTTGAATATGGTAAGTAATTGTATTTATTTTTGAATATGTTATATTTATTTTTAAATAGATTATATTTTTTTTCTGTTTTTTTTTAAAAGAAGTTGTATTTGAAATTCATTATATAACTAGGTTAGATTTATTTGTTGAATATGGTAAGTAATTGTATTTATTTTTGAATATGTTATATTTTATTTTTAAATAGATTTATTTGTTGAATATGGTAAGTAATAAACCTTATTTTTGTGAATAGGTTTACATTTTTTAAAAATGTCATCTCATCGTGATTCGGTGCAAGAAGATATCGCGAGAATGTCGGCCGATATTTTTGGCCCCGAAATACCAACTACAAATTATCCACAAGATTATCCACAAGGACCACAACCTTATTTTGATAGTTCCTCTCAAATGCCGCCACCTAATTATCCACAACCTCCCCAAAATTATCAAAGAAGAGACCAAATGCTACAAACAAATTATCAACTCAACCCCCAAACGGGTGCACCGTATTATACTTCAAATGATCCAAACATATTCATTCCACAAGAATCACATCAACTACCACCACCGTATGCATATGGAGGCACTTCTTCTGTTGCATCGTCGAGTCAACTCAACCCCCCTATTTCAGGTACTCCTTCGACAAGTGTCACTGAAATTCAAGAAGAAACTCTCGCTCCTCCTCCGCCAATTGTCCCCCGCCCCCCACAACAACCAGCAGCAAAGAAGGCTAGAAGACCTCCCGAATACAACCAATATTGGTTTGAATGGTATGATGTGACCAAAGATGACGACGGTTACATGAAAACTCTTTATTGTAAGGTAGACCATTGCAAGAAACCTTATTTTGTTTATAAACAAGCTAGTGGTATGAGTAGCTTTAAAAGACATGTTGATGTGCATATTAGAAAGGGTGAAAACTATAACCCGAATACTACCGCGCAAATTCAAACTGAAATCACCCCGGATGGTACTTTAACCAACCCAAAATTTGATGAAAAAAGAATGCTTAGTGAATTGGCACGGTACATAACCCACAAAGAACAACCAATCAGTATGGGTGGTTGCACAGCCTTTGCCCGGTTGGTCATTCGGGGGTGTGCTCAACCAATGTACAAGAGGATGCATCATAGAAAGTTGGTTGGTGAAATAAAAAAAACAGTTTACAACCATAAAAGATGACCTCAAAGGTACATTTGCATATCAATCCAATAAGGTCTCAATTACCTCCGATATATGGACTGCTGGTAAACATGGCCTTGGGTACTCTTGTATTACTGGGCATTGGATCGATGATCAGTGGATATTACAAAAGAGGATATTAAGTTTTCGAGTGTTAGATTCTCCGCACACCGCAAATGTAATTTTTAAATCTATTATTGAGGTTTTACAAGAGTATAACCTTAAGAGGGATATGGCTAACAAGGTTTTTTCTATATCTTTCGATAATGCTAGCAACAACATTGCTTCCATTGAAATTTTTAAACGGTCACTAAACCCGATTATGAATGGTGAAATGTTTCACCAAAAGTGTGCTTGTCATATACTTAACCTCGTCGTGAAGGCGGGACTTAAAACAGAAGCCATAAAATTATTGATAATTAAATTTAAGGATGCCCTCAACCACATTGTTTCAAACCATGAAAGAAGACAAGAGTTTGCGAAGTTGTGCGTAACCTATCGAGTAAGCAAGTTGAAAGTACCTTGGGATATAGATACCCGTTGGAACTCAACTTATAGGATGTTGAACCGATGCCTTCCTTACAAAGCTGTCATAGGGGAGTTTTTGAGGGGATCCACCCCTGAGGGAATGCAATTGGAACCCACCGGCAGGGAATGGGACCAACTAGAAAGGCTTTCAGCATTTCTAGGAACCTTTTTTGAAGCAACCGTCAAACTATCCTGCTCGTATTCACCGACGGCATTTGAGTTGTTGGGGCAAATCTATCAAATTTCCAAGATTTATCGTAATTTGGAACAAGCAGAAACTCACGATAAATCTCTCACACCGATTGTAGAGGCCATGAAACTAAAATTTCTAAAATATTGGGAAGATGTACCCCTCTTGGCCATTATTGCAAGTTGCCTCAACCCGGCATACAAGAAATATTACACGATAAAAATGGTTGAAGCGTACAAAGATAATCTACATTTAGTCGCAACCGGGGTCGAGGCATACGTGGATGCGAAGTTCGCTGAGATGTTTAACATATACAACTCAAGAATTAGTGGCAACCAGAACCCCTCTTCGTCCCGGGCTGGTCCTAGGTATGAATAAATATACATTATGCTTTTAATCTTTATTATTTATAATATCTACATTATTTGTCCACTAATTTTTTTTTATTTTTTAATAGTTCCACTTTCAGGAGCACTAGCAGTAGTGGATTGTTAGCAGATTTTCAATCAGATGGCGAACCGCACGCATCCACAAACGAGTTAGTGAGCTATTTGAATATGCGCAACGAAAATGAAAACGTTGACATCATGACGTGGTGGAAGAGGAATCAAAGGTCTTATCCAACACTGGCGATGATGGCCCGCGACGTCTTTGCCGTACCCGTGTCAACCGTCCCTTCAGAAAGTTGTTTTAGTTCGGCGAACAGGATCCTCTCCGACAAACGCAGTAAATTGGGTCCACATGTTTTTGAAAGACTTGTGTGCTTGAAAGATTGGATTAATGCTGACGAGCGCAACCAACATCAAGCTCAAGAATCATCTTCTGCAGCTGATACTGAAGAAAGCGTTACCGAGCCTCAGCCTCAACCTAATTCAGATTCAGACGGTGCGGAAGAAAACGAACAATGGTATATGAATCCAAACTACTAGATAGGTAGTGTCGGTATAATTTTCTAACCTCTTTTAATATTTATGGTTATTTTAAAAATTATAATTTCTAAACATTTCAATTAGTTTTTAAATTATTCATTTTAAAGAACAATTACTAACAAAAAAAAAAGTTAGAACTCCGCCTATGTTATTTTACATAGCCGGTCCCAAGCCCGGAATAAAGGAGGAGGGTAACTTTTATTTTTTAATCTATTGTTTTCAAATTATTCATAATTATTTTTAATGTAATAAATTAATTTAAGATATTATTATTTATATTTTATTGTTTTAATTATAATGAGAATTTGAAAATAAAATAAAATGACTTGCTTAAAGAAATAAATAAATAGATTTGTACTTAGCCGTATAAATATACAAATTTTCGTACGAATAATTTTTATATATAAGGTACAAATTTTATTCATTTATAAATTATAAAGACGCGAGTTGATAATTTCATGTATATATATACTCTATTTGATATCGAACTATTCATATTATAAAAATTGAATTATAAACACGTAATAATATTTATACGACACTGTAAAAAAAACAGAAAAAAAATATTAAACAAAACAGAAAAAAAAAACAGAAACAAAGACAGAAAAAAAAAACGGAAAAACAAAACAGAAAAAAAAAAAAAAAAAAAAAAAAAAAAAACTGACAAAAAAAACAGACAAAAACCGGAAAGAAAAACAGAAAAAAAAAACGGAAAAAAAAACGGAAAGAAAAACAGAAAAAAAAGGAAAAAACAGAAAAAAAAAAAAAAAAAACCGGGCGGACCGGACCCGTACCCGGATACCCGGACCCGTACCCGCGGTACCCGTACCCGTCAACCCGCAACGGGTACGGGTAATAAACGGACCGGATATATGTTTTGGGAGTTTTACCCGTCTACCCGTTACGGGTTTTACCCGTACCCGTTGTACCCCTTTACCCGTCCTACCCGTTACCCGTAACGGGTAACCCGGAACGGGTCACGGGTAACCCGTTAGCAATTGACTATCCAAGCGGGAGAATAAAGTGTAAACAATACCATGTTGCGTCTATGGATTCCTAAGTTCGAGGTAAGTGTGATGACAAGCCATGTCGGCCATGGCCTAAACAATTTTGCTTAAATTTCTACCCCACCTTCATTTACAACCTTTCTTTACTAAATGCACAAGGACAATAAGTTATAAGCAGCAGTGCACGCGCAAGTCTCAGCCGTTCGATGATCACCACGTTGAACGGATAAGATTATTGTGCTGGGCCTGTTTGGTTTGTCTTCTTTATAGCCCATTGGGCCCTACACTGAATAAATAATTGGAGAGATATAAAAGGACGCAACGTGGTTTGTCGGTGCAACAATTAAAGAGTTGCTCTGTTTTCCTACTCTGGCAGTCTGGCCCCACCAAAACTGGTAAACAATGTTTTCCGACACAATGGACCTTTTCATAACTTTCAACATAAAACACACCTGACAACGTGACAGATACATACACAAAAATTAATCATCAACAATTCCTGCTCTACCAAAAAAAATAAAAGTAACTTGTTCTTCTTCGTTTTTATTTTTGGGGGTATTAATTAATAGGTGCAACAGTCAATAGGAGCGGAACTAGAAAATTTAAATAAAGGCTAATTTATAAAATGTATAATATTTAAAAAAGATAAAATATTGTGGTTAGTAGAAATTAAACATATTACTTTACGAAAACTATATAAAGCTCTTACCACTGGACTATATATAGGTACATATCTGACATTTCATGAGGAATGCTAGATTATATAAAAACTTAAAAAATTAAAAATTAAATTAAATTTTGATATACATAATTTATTTATTTTTAAATAATAGGGGTGATTTAGCACCCCTGACATGCATGTAGATCCGCCCCTGTTTTCAACAACTTTTTGGAAGAAATTTTCCTTAAAATTCGTGCTTAATTATATTTCAAGCATGCCAAATTGATTTTTATTAAGTCGTTGGATACTTGACGCTAGCTTTTGAAGGAGATGATGTGAGGATTTTATTCAATAAGTTGGTAAGTGTTCAATTTATTGGGGACAAGGCGATATATATCATGGATTCTAATTAAATTATTCAACAAGTGTCTAGCTTCTTTTTTGTTGATTTTACAAGCACTAAAATGATATTGTCGGTTTTATTGAATTATCCTCTTATATCTTTTTTTTTATTATTATTATCCATACTTATTATTATATTTAATTAAGGGCAAAGTCAGGTGGAGTTAGGGTAGACAAGTGCCCACCCCAGCTCAAAAGAGATTCAAAAATATGCTTCTACTTATATTTTTTTTAAATAAAATATAAAATTTTCTAAGCTTAAAAAAATGATAAACTTTTGTCTACCCTAATTTTTTTTTCTCAATATATACTTCTATTTTTATGTTTACCTAAAAAAAATATTATAAACATATACTTAATATTCAAAATAATTATAAAAACATATCTCACTAATTAAGTTTTTTTCTCATCATATCAATTATCTTGACACCGTTCCTAATTATTATACCTCTTATGTAGCTATTGAAGGCTTTATTTTTGTTAATTAAAATTGTTGGTTGCCAATTGGTAATTGACCTTAAAAAATTTTGCCTTTCTAATTAAACAATCTTTTGTATCATTAATTCAGCAGAATTCATATCAGCTAATAATAAGGAAACAAAATATTTCTATTTAGGTCCTCATCATGTCCGATCATAACTAATTTGTACGAATATTAAGAGGTCCGTACAATCCAATTCAGGCTGAATTGGTCTGAATCTAAATAAAAATATTATTACCTCGGAGGATATGGTCTCTTTTCAGCATGCCTTGGGGTCCATCTGTTCAGAAATTAAGAAAATTCTAGAGGATTCTTATTTTTTTTTTTTTTTTGAAAGCTTCGCAGCTGAGAGGGGTTCGAACTCTCAATTTTTGAGTAACCACATTTTTTTAATTTTTTTTCTAGTCAACTATACTACTACTCCATCTCTAATTCTAGAGAATTCTTACTTGTTAATTATTCCATAAACAGGCTACTTTGTTTCTCTCCAGGGGAAGACTCACACACAGCCAGAGGGGCATAGCTACTCCTCCCTGAATTTTGAAATTTAGTGGAAAAATACGGGACAGATACAACTTTGCCCCTCCCTGAAAATTATTTTTCCTCTCTCTGGAATTGGAAAGCCCGTCAGATCAATCTAAAAACACTGTTAATAAGAAACTTTGTTGTTTTTATACAAATTTACGGATCCGGACCAACTTTGTTGTTTTTTACTATGTAAATTGGTATTATTATGTTATTTTTTATTATGTAAGGCTATACTATTTTTATAATTTTTATTATGTAGATTGTTTTTTTTTATCTAGTATCCGATTAGTTAATGAATTTAAATCCGATAAACTATTTTAATCCAATTCCTATTTCTCAACAAAAATCTTGCATTCGCAAATGCTTATCTCATATGATACTGTGCATTTTTTTTGGACTTTTCAATAACTTCTCTTTCCAAAATTCTTATTCTTTGTTTATTTAATTTATTCCTTTCTTGTCTTTCATTTTCAATTTTGACAGTCATGTGCAAATGACTCAGCTCCTGATCTCTAAGAAAGACCTGTGCCTTTCATTCACAATTGACAATCCATATTACACGCACCTAGCACCTATAATGATAGCTCACGAGATATTGTTATTTAAAATTAGGATTGTGACAAGGATCTACCTTTTGTAATTTGCCTAGAATTCTGGAGAGGTTCCTAGGTCAGTACATCTTAGCCTGACATGCAAACCTAATTTATTACAACTATTTGGTACAAAATTTCACAGTTGCAAGTTGCAAAAACCATTGAAAAATAAATTAAGACAAAATGTATAGCTGGTCCCCATGCAAGATATTTTAATTTCAAGTCATTGTTTAGAAAAAAAGGGAATATATACTTTAATTGATACTTAAAAATATAACAAAATCAAGCTGATGCAGATTAGCAGAACCTGATGCTATATTAGATACATACAACTGTTATATATATGTTTCCTTAAATTTAGGAGGATTCCTTCTTGGACCACTTTCAGAAAATATAAAATCTCTCTCTTTTTGTCTTTATATATTCTTCTCTTCTCCCTTTCAGTCTTTCTTTCACAGTTTAAGAATAAACCAGATAGGTATATCATATCCTATCCTCCTTGCTTCTCCTCAGCCATGAATTATATACCCCTTTTTAGTTTTCTGTCCATTAAAGAAGTGCAAAGGCAAAAGAGAAAGTAGATATATATTCTTATATATCTGTCAGAGAAAGCGCAGGACATTCTTCCGACCGTCAAATGGAGGTCGGAATCAGTTTCTTTATTCATTTATTTAGTTATTTATTTTTGCTATTGTTTGGCAAGCATGAAAACCCTAATTTATGCTCCAAACTTGAGGGACTTAATTTACACCAGAAATAGACAGCTTTAATTAAGAACAAATCATATGAACTGGTAAATTACAAAGATACTTAGTCATCCTGGTGAATCAGAATTTATAAATAACCACTGGTATGACATGCACTGGAAAGCACAAATACAATTATACAATGATGAAACTATTATTCAATCTGCAAATAACTCACAAATACATACATGACCCAAAAAAATTTTACATTACAAGTGTATATAATAAATCTTAATTGTATTGTTTATTATTATGTTATGTTAAGAAATTAATTAAGATTAAATTATTTATTAGGGCCAGAAGTATATATGCAACTTCTACTCTGACCTGAAAATGGGATACAATCATACAAAAAGGTACAAGTATAGCTAAAAAGAGTTCGAATGCTTGTTCAACTTGAAGCAGTCTCAGTTCATATTCCCATCCATCCCGGGGGATATGAAATACTGCTTGATGGCATTCCAGTAGCATCGTTCAGATTTACGGGATTGAATCTGCAAAAGAGAAAAGATGATCAACGTCATACAAATTTATTTCACACTAGCTCAATCAAATCTTTTTTTTTTTAATTGCATTCAGCTTAATTAATCAAATACTAGGATCAAATCACACTGAATTTGCTAATTTTGGTTGGTTTTCCACCAATCAGGGTGAAGGGTTAAATACCCATAACTGAATTGGAATATTAATTAACCTCTAATTTTATGACGGGTAGATGCAAATTAAGGTACAGATTTGATAATGAGTTGTTAAGGTTTTGATTTTGTTATAATCCATATATATTAGTAAATATTTTGTACTAAAATATAGAAACTAATCTTAAAAACTAAGCAAGCATTATCTACTTGTTTTGATAATTAGATGGTCAAAATTAATTACTGATGCTTTAATGCAAATTTTGAAAGCTTTCCTTCATTTTTTTTTTCTTCTCATTCTCTCTTAATCAAAATAGCATGAAAAAGAAGAAAGAATAAAAATAAAAAGAGTCACCTGATTGGAAGAGAAGGTCTAAATTCAACAGGTAATTGGGAAAACTGATCTTGTTGTAGAGAGCGTTGATCATTTGATGTGCTACAACTATTTTCCCATGTTTGCACATTTTCTATTCCCAGTCCTTGAATCTAAAAAAATGATTTATTGTTTTGTTTAATGTACCATAAGCATAAACAAAATTTGAGTTATAATTGTTCAAGGAGTTACCTTCTTTTTCAATTTTTCATTTTCTTCTTCCAAAAATTGTTCCTACATATCAAAAATGAGGTAATTAAGTTCATCAATGAGCATGAAAATGTAATTAACAAAAAAGCTGAGACCAAAATTATGTGGTTGCAGCAATTAATACCCTTCTTTTATGATCAGCTATTTCATCAATTAATAATTGTGCCTGAAAAGAACAAAAGAACAAAATAACAAAGCTGCATCACTTCAATGATTAAATAATTAAAGGCATAATGTCATAATTATACTATCAAATGTACCAAAGTCAGAACAAATTAATTATGTAACTGACCTTTTTGGATCTTATCTGCTTCAATGACTTCTCTACTTGGCATTCCAGTTGGTCCAGTTCATTTGTACTTAGTTGATGTAAATCTTCACCAAGAAGATTCCTGCATGTGTTTTCAATTGAAGGTTGATGCAAATGAAATCTTGGTCATCTATGGAACTACTCTCTAAAATGCAGCGGTGGATCTAGGATTTTTGTTAGGGGGTAAAAAATATTGAATCAGGTTTAAATAGTTAATTGGGTTTAAACCCATTAACTAATTAGGTACTCGATAAAAAATAATACTTTAACTTATACTTTTCAATACTCTAACTTATAATTTATAATTCTCTAACCTATAATTCTAATTACCAATCATAATTCAAGAAATTTATTTAATTTTAACTCTAAATTTAACTCAAATTACAAATCAAATATTCAGAGGGGAACAAAAATATTTCAGGGGGGGCAAAGTCGATCGGAACGTCCCGATCTCCACTAAATTTAAAATCTAGTGAAGACAGCTGCTCTTCGAACCATGTAGGTCCCCTGGTAAAATGTACGTAGGAAATGAGTGCAAAAAATTAGAACCTTTGTGAACTTTGTAGAACTTCAACTCGTGCCTTCAATTTCAAATACTCCTCATAGTTGTTCTGTTTTCCAAAAAAAAAGAGGGTATTTTAATAGATGCATGACTAAAAATGTTGTAGCAAATGCATGCATTCATGTCTAATTGGGATATGGAGCAAGATTATTATTAAAAAAAAAAAACTAACATACTTAATTTCACAAAAAATGCCATATATAATTGCAACTTGAATTTAAAAGCAAAACACTCTTCTATGATATATAATTTCTTTTACTTTAATTTAATTAATCCATCCGTCCATTATTTATGTTAGTGGTGCTACTTTACCCGATTATCCGGTCTCCAATCTGGTACTGAACCGGATCCGATTAGTTTGGATAGGATATGATTTAAAAAATATAACTGATTAAATTATGGAAACAATTACAAAACTAATTCTAAAATATCTTATCCGGATCTAAACCGAAATTGATATTGTAATGGATAGGATATGAGTTGATTTAATTATCCAGCCGACAACTGAACCAACCCGATAAATGTATAAATACCCGAGACAAATACTAATACAAATATTTATAATTAATTAATATAAAAACATAGATTAATAGCTATGAAAATGCAACCACGTGTAGCATTTTTTAAGAAAAAAATATTTACAGTAATTTCAAACCTAATTAGAAAGTCTTAAAACTCGAATTACCATACTTTTTGTTACATGAGTATAATATATTATGATTACGGAGCAAAACTATAATTTTAATTTTGGACCAACTTTTAATTTATATTATAATAATATATTATGTGAGATTGTTAAATATTATAATTATATTTAAGAACAAAAGGTTCCTCAAATGCTTGTGATATGTACCCGCTCTGGCTTCGGACCGGATCCGATAATTCACAAACAGATTATGGACATCTATCTATCTGGATCCGAAATATAAGATCCGAAATGTCTACTATCAGATGTTGTATTTGAATCTTGACCTGATTCATCTTGAAAATAATAAATATATGGATCAAAATTCAGATCAGAACACTACATCAATACATGTTCAAATATAATAGTATTTGGATCCTATCCAACCCGATAAAATTAAGCTTTAATTTATGCTATTCAAATATAATTCCGGAAGGTATAACAAATGAAAAAAGATGCCATATCCGAAGTATGCATCAATTGATAATTGAATTCTTACTGGATTATCATCATTAGGAACAGCAGCACCTGATATTGCATAAGTGTATCTTTGGTACCTCTCCAATGTCTTAAGAATACTGCAAGGGGGAAAAATAAATACTAAAAAAGCTCAATTTTATTCAAAATTAATAACCTCGTTTGATACATAATTGATTAGAGGAAAGAACAATGAAAGAGATAGAGGCACATGTTATTGTTGCACCAAGCTTGTTTCAAGCATTGAATAAAGTAGATCTATTTAGATCCCAAAATTAGATAACTAAAATGTGGAATTTCAAATCAATATATATGATGTCGAGAAGAAAATAATGAAGGCTTGTAATAATTCTTTTATTAATCATATATACAGGGACCGATCTATGTATAGTATAGCTTTAGCCACCCATAATTAAAAAAATAAATAATCGTGAATATTGAAACTTAATTGAATTTTTTTTTTTTTAAGTTTTTATATATTTCAGGCTCCTCATAAATTATCACACATGTACTTAAGTCTAGTGGTTAGAATTTTACTTTGTTATTATGAAAACTTGAGTTCAAGCCTCGGACTCGGTCATGTATTATGTATTTCAAATTTTAGTCCACCTATTCAGGGGCGGAGCCAGACCTTCAGATTATGGGGATCAAATATGAATGGGGGTCAATTATATAAACTTTTATACTGTAAATGGGGGGTCAATTTTATAGTATTTATAGTATTTTATTCAAAATTATATAAAAAAACACATGTTAATATAATTTTTTTGAAAAAAAAATGAGGCTCAATTGACCCGTATCTTATGAATAGCTCCGCCCCTGCACATATCTAAATTTTATAGTTTCACCCTTCATATATATTGCTGGTGCTTATTACAATCATCTTATAATATTATCATGACTCCTATGTTGACATTGTTATGGTTTTGCTTGGTTAATTGATGTTGAATATGAAGTTTACATTAGTTATGCATGAAAAGTGAGAAGCAGACTCAAATACAGGAGCTCTAGTTGCTTTGGAAATTTGCCTTGCTATATATATCTAGGGTTTTGAATTCTGATACTTCCTCTTTCACATTGATCTTAAGAGAAATTATCAAATGATAATTAAGTGGCAAGCATGTAGAAGTAATCATTTATTTTATTAATTGATAAAATTAGTGGTCCTTAAATTCCACCTTCAATAAATAGTCAGCTTAGTCTCAGTACTTCTCAAGCTTTTTTTCTTCAGAAAATAAAAAATTGTAAGAAAAAAAAAAAGGTTGGTTTCAAATTAAAGTACATCAAGTACAATTTCAGAAAAATTACCTAAAAAAGAGATTATTTTAATCAGACTTCAATTAATTTAACAACAGGAAGCCAAAAAAAATGACAGTTAGATATATACAGAATAACATGCATGGATGATACAAACTAAGTAGCAGATATAATAGAAAAATGAAACATAAAATACTTGGCATAATCTAGCTTGATCTAAGAAAGCGCTTATATAAATATCTTGCTCGAGGTTCTTCAAAGTTGTTAGATCTAAAAGAATAATTGAGGTATATATGAGAGAGAAACTTGAGGCAAAAAATAAGTACCTGGAAGAACTACAAAATTCAAAGAGCTTGCCACGGTTGGAGAAGATGATGAGTGCCACCTCAGCATCGCACAGAACTGACAGCTCATACGCTTTCTTCAACAACCCGTTCCTTCTCTTTGCAAAGGTCACTTGCCTACTAATCTTGTTCTCTATACGCTTCAACACAACCCTTCCTCTTCCCATCTTATTTTTCTCTAAATATTTATTAATTATAATATTTTATTATTTCCCTTGAAACCTAGGGTTATCGAAAAAGAGGCAAGTGCTGCTGTACTTGGTGGAGATAAGCAATTAATTGGATACACAGGGGAATCATGAGTTTTGTGGTGGGAAGTTAGAATCCACGTTTTTCTGAAAACCTTACTATGAGGCAAAATGTGTAACAAGTTGAAATGTAGTCAATTAGTTTTGGGATAGTGTACAAGTGATCCTATTGAAGTTAATTATAGACTAACTTTTATGTCTTGTACAATTTTAAATATTGATCGTTGTAACAATGTGTTTTACAGACAAATATTTTATTCATATGAATAGTATCTAAATGATTAAATTTTTATAATTATATTGTGTTTTTGTGGATGATCAATGTCAGATGCTACATTAAAGAAATGAAGGTCAATTGACTATCATTTATTTTGAATTTTTTGTACTTGTATACAATTTTTTATATAGTATAGGATAAAATGCTATAGATACAGTATTATTAACCGCAATCGCGCCATAAAAATTTTATATGACTAACCCTCATTCATAATATTTGACTCTCATAACTTGAAAGTCTGACTCCCCTCTCAATGTTGTCAAGTTAGCTTCGTTATCAGCAAGTCGTAACTGTTTACTTCCATTTTTTTTTCATTTTTTTTATTTAATATTCATGAGATATGACGTTAGTTATATGTCTAGATAATATTTTTTGGTTTGCCTAAATTGTTACCACATGAATATGTGAGGTTTGTCTAGGGTGGTCACTTTTAAATTACAAACTTTCGTTCATAATAGGGATGAAGAAATATTTTCAAACTATGGGGGTCAATCATGTAATTTATTTATTTTTGTAAAGAATAAGGACCAATTTTATCATAACATAACATTTTACTCTAAATTATATACAAAATCATGCATTAATACAACAACAACAAAAAATGAGAGTTAATTGACCTCTATTAATGCTTCTTACATCCGCCTCTGGTTCATAATTTATATATTATGACAACTATAATTTTATACATAATAGAAATAAACCTCCATATAAGTCTTACTGACTCATTACATACTAATACATATATATAGGTCAGGGCGAGTGACAGTGAGAATGGGCAGAGGCCGGACCCCGGAGGTGGGATTAAAAGGTGGGCAAAGTATCTTGTAGTGGTGACTGGTGAGCAATAACAACAGCAATAGCATTGTCTCCAAGTCAAAAAAAATAATAGCATTGTCTCTGTGAAAGTGAGAGATGGAGAGAAGTACAAGTAATTATAGATCGAGCTTGATAAAAGGGTACGATGTGATACGTGTCATGTTCTGTGTGGTGGATTTGAATAGCCCCAGTCCCCAATCTACTTCAGAACGATTGACACCTACTGTGTCTCTGTAGTAATGACTCAGTACTCAGTAGTCGACGTTAACACTGGTAATTAATTGCTAATGCCATCTGCAACGCTACCCTTTTATATATAATCAATTCATTAATTTGTTCGTTTTGTATAACCGCATGCACTATCTCTCTCTCTCTCTCTATATATATATATATATAGAGCCCTGTTAGCTAAAGGTACCCCGATTCCGTCCCTCAAAATAATGAATGACACCAACACGATACATATACATTCGGCACGACATGAACATGACACATGAGTTTGTGTGTGTCATGTGCACAAATGGGACATGCATGGTAAATTAACACGGCATCTACAAGAATGAAACATTATCTGCGAAGATAAAAAGAAACTATCTGTGAAGGTATACCAAGAAAAAGGTATTTTTACTAAGTATGTCGGTATTATTTTACTAAGTATGTCAGTATTATCGATAGGAGTATCCGCAACGATACTCTCGCGAATACCCTCGTAGATATTGTCCCATGACATGTATTAACATGACATTTAACAAGACACGAGGACATGCAACAACACGATCAGGTACGAGCAAGCATGTAGAATTATTAATACAAAAATTAGAGCAAAATTTTCATTTAGTCGAATTTGAACTCGAATATGCATATGAGTACACTTCTTCTATGCATGTGAAACTAGCGTGTGTTGTGCTCACCAAGAGAATTTGGTGAATATATCTTCAAAATCTATTGAATTGGTTTCAAATTACAAATCCAAACTTATCTACTTCACGAGTAATACATGCACATGTAATATTTTGAAATTTTTGAATTCATATAATACAAAATCAAGGGGTAAAAAAAAATTGAATGCATGCATGACATATAAAATAACTTGTAAAAATTCATTTTACCGCTTGACTTTGTATTAAAATAATCCAAAACTTTTTTAATTTTGCATGTATATGCATCACTCACGAATTAAATTGGTTTTAATCGTTTGAATTCATCATCATTTGAAACCAATCCGATAATTTTTTGGAGTTATGCTCACTAAATCTTTTTGATGAGCACAACACACGCTAGCTTTGTCCTTAGAACACGTATGTGTGACAAATGCTAATAAGCAACACGTCATCTCATCACATATGTGTGTCAGCTTGTAGATTTTTTTTTTTTTTTTTTGTCGTAAGCCCTTAGATGATTTCATTAAACATCATAGTAAATTACAAGCATGTTACAACGTAGGCATTCTTATTACACAAAGATAATATAATATACATTGAATTACTTGTAAAATCTCTCACTGCTAAAAATTAAAGAAAAGAGGAAACATAAAATTAGTAGTTGCAAAATGTTCAGTTCGCGCCATGTTAGCAAGTCAATAGGCATGTTCATTCTCTTCTCTTGATATGCAAACGTAGCAGTAGAGCGAGTGTAACTACACAGTGTCAACCCTGTATAGAAGAAAGCGTACCCGAGAGGCACTGAATCAGACTGGACCAGGAACTAAATCAACCGGACTAGAACAATCACCACTTCAGCCGAGGAAGCACTGAATCAAACTGGACAGAGAACGGAATCAATCAAACCTGAACAATCACCACTCAACCCAGGAGGCACTGAATCAAACCAGACTAGTAACTGAGTCGACCAGACTAGGACAGTCACCTCACAGGGATCCACAACAGTGGAAATAGGAAAAAGGAGATAAGGGGAGGGAGGAGGAAGGAGGAAGAAGGAAACATATCATCATAATCATATCATCGGCCACAACTATCACAATACGTACCTTTTTTTTATCAAAAATATTTAGTGAGCATAACTCCAAAAAAAGTCGTGTTTTTTTGCCCCAAAAAAAACCCCCCTGTTTGTGACATAATTTTTGAAACAATTTTCTTTAGTTATGTTTTATTTTGCACGTTGCAATAACATGTTTTCGTAACGTGTGAAGTAAAACATAACTAAAGAATAAGTTTCAAAAATTATGTCGCAAACTGGTTTTGAAAGTTAAAATGTGTTATAAAAATTAAATCATGTTTTGATTTCAAGTTTTTGATAGTGTATGAAAATTAGTACGTGACAATGCATTATTGTTTAATCTCTTACATATTTTTTTTGTTAAGTTGTGATCTGCAAAAGAGTTTAAACAACAATGTAAGTTCACTGTCACATGTCCATCTTTATACTGCCTTAAGCTTGAGTTTAAAAATAATTTAATTTTCAGAAAATCAGTTTGTGACCCATTTCATACAAACTTATTCCATATAAAACATGTTAATGTAAGGTGTATATGTATATGTAGAGTGTGACTAATATGCATTTGGTAGCACTTCGGACGAAGTGTTACCGGTCCAAATTTTAAAATCCAAAAAGTTGATATGAATCGTTAGATGTGATCTCTATATTGAAATGTGCTTGGAGGCCAAATTTTATATTTTTTGAATTTTTTTTTTACTATATATTAAGCCACTTTGAAAATTACTGATCCAACGGTGGCTTCTAATTTTACTGTTTTGTTAAGCCACCGTTGGATCAGCAATTTTCAAAGTGGCTTAATAAAGAGTAAAAAAATTCAGAAAAATGTAAAATTTGGTCTCCAAGCACATTTCAATATAGAGATCACATCTAACGGTTCATATCGACTTTTTGGATTTTAAAATTTGAAATTTGGATCGGTAGCACTTCGACAGGTCGAAGTACTACCGAATGCATATTAGTCACACTCTGTATATGTATATGTATATGTATATGCATATGTATATGCATATGCATATGCATATGTATAATAATTGTTTTTATTTGTTGAATGTTGAATGAATATGATTGATGTTGTATGTTGTGATGTTGAATATTTATTAAATGATGGATGTATAATATAAATTGTATGTTTAGTGGCTAACAAATATGAGTGCTAGTACATTATAAATCGTTTAAAAAAAACATACAAATCATACACGGTTTTAAATAACATACTGTGTATGGTTCAGAAAATAATACACTGATGATTTGTAGAAACCTTGTATATTACCCAAGTTATTGTACACGGTTACTTTAACTGTGTAAAAACTACCATTTTCAGCATCTTTCTTTTTGAGATCTGACACGGTTGGGTTTTATTAACCGTGTATATTAGTAATATATATATTAACATGGTTTGGTAACAGTATACAAAATATCTCCCATATTCATACGCGATGCTCGTTGTCATGATCATGTAACTGTGTGACATTAGCTTTTCAGACCATGTAACTGTGTGGTCATGTAGTGTCCACAACACAGCTTTTAAGTTATATATGCATGACAAGGTGTGAAAGCCATATACGGACAACAAAAAAATTACTCCCACATTCTCTTAAAAAAATGCCATGAGTTTCGATCAAAAGACATAGCATGTGATGCTTGAACAGAGTATCTTAATTATATGATGAACATAGAATAACATGATTTACGTGAAGACATAGCATGTGATGCTTGAACGTGTCATGATTACGTCACTGAGTATCTTGATTCTCTTAAAAAAAATGCCACGAGTATATTATGCAATATTAATTAGCATCAATCAAAATGTTCATTTTATCTATTCGCGTTATATGATGAAATCTTGTTGAATATATATACAAGTAAATAGAACATTGGTTTTTGAAGCTTGTTCAATAAAATTGCAAGTAAACAATATTATAGAGCTAACTATCCATGAAGGTTCAAATAAATCAAATGGAGGAAGAATACTAATTACTTTATATATATAGAGAGAGGGGAGGGTTTAGCTATTCTACTTTCATAAGCATATAAGAGCATATGCTTATAACTCGTTTTTGGGTTTTCAATGTTCAAATGGTTGAACTGAAGCTCTCAACGTGTTCTCCATATTAATATGTGTTTGGAGACCAAATTTTACATTTTTTGAATTATTTTTACTATTTTTTTAGAATTTTTCAAAACAGGGTTTTTCATATCTTTTTATTATTATTTTTAATATTTTTTATCATTGTTTTGAAAAATTCTGAAAAATAGTAAAAAAAAAAATTCAAAAAATATAAAATTTGGTCTCCAAGCACATATTAACATGGAGAACATGTTAAACGCTTCAGATCGACCATTTGGACATTGAAAATGTAAAAACGAATTATAAGCATATGCCCACATATGCTTATGGAAGTAGAATAGCCAACCCCCCCCCTCTCTCTCTCTCTCTCTCTCTCTCTCTCTCTCTATATATATATATATATATATATATATATATATATATCCATTCTATTATTAAGCACGTTGGGTGTCCGATCCGCCAACGGTTACGATTGAAAGTTGTAATTTCATATTTAATCTCAACCATTCAATTACATAATCTGTCTTTTTTGATTAAATGCATCTGAATAATGTGTAGAAATCTAAATTTAACTAAAAATATACCCGCCACACGTACCGCAACATGATGCATTACAATTAAAATTAAATAAACTCTGAAATTTAGCAATATAATATGTTTCCTTATTTCATTCATTCCTTATTTTCTTCCTCTCCAATTTAGCGATATAATTATTTTTCCTTATTTCTCTTCTATGTTTCTATAGCTATTGCCATGAAAAATCTAGAAATATTATCAATTTTTTTTTTCTATACATATCATGATATTTGATAACAAGTTATCTGGCTTTTAGCGATTTTTTTCTTTGTTTTCTTGTTTCTCCTCTTCAGAATTCAAATATCTACATGCATCTCTTGCACCTTTTATTTGTATGAGAATACATTGGCATATTCTTTTATTGTTGAATAATTATTTTTTATTAGTCTATTTTTCATTAAAATATGTCATTTTGTATGAGGTTTTTTTTCTCTTATAATATATTCCGTTGCAACGCACGGGAATGATACTAGTGTGTCTATATATATATATATATATATATATATATATATATACAGCTCTCCAATTACATATTTTTTCTTCTTTTAATTAAATGCATCTGTTTTATGTATAGAAATCTAAATTTAGTTAAAAACAAACCCACCATATATGCTGCCACACGATACGTTACAATTAAAATTGAATAAATTCTGAAATTTAGCGATATATTTATCTGTTTCTTTGTTTTTGTTTTCATATTTCTCCTCTTCAATTGAGAAGACTCCACCTTTCATTTTCTTATTTATTGTTTCCTTACTTCTTTGTTTCTATACGGATCACAATGGAAATCATTTTTTTTATTTCCTTATTTCTCTTTCTTTGTTTCTATACATATTAGTGTGGGCAATTTAGAATATATTTCCGATATAGAATATATCAATGTGTGTGTGTGTGTTCTAAATTGGAAACAAAGAAGAATATAAATTGGAACGTGTGTGTGAATATATATTTTTCTTATAATATGTGTGTGTGTATATATCCTATACATACACACGATAACACTTTTTATTTATGTTTTTTGATATCATATTATATGTTGATATTGAATTGTTGTATGATATTTGATATTAGATTCGAATCGAGTTATTATTTGATATCATTGGTACTTAAAAATAAAAAATCATCACATCATCAAATTGTTATCAGACATCACGATTAAAGTTAATTAAAAATACATAATCATATAAATTTTCTATTAACATGTGTTTTAATTTTTAGATAATTTTTATTTTCATTGATATATTTGTTTCTTATAATATGTCCCTGTTGCAATGCACGGGTATGATACTAGTATATATATATGATGTTAATTCGATGATTACGACATTTCTATAGTAATAGATATGGGACATGATATGAGTACCCGCACTCTCATCCCCCCATTATCCCCCCGATTTTATTTGTTCAATCTCATTCACATTTCTCATGATCTATAAGGAATTTTGTAAATCTAAAACCACGAACGTCTCCTACGCAATTTTATCTTTCAAATGAGATCCATGATGACATACTTTCGAGCTCGTCATCACACAAGTATTTATACCAGTATTTTTCACATATGACACTGCTGACATTTAAAAATATTAATATCAAGTATTACAAGTATTTATACCTATGCACGGAAGTATTTATACCTATGTAGTCAACTATTTTTGTTAGAGAAAGGTTGACGCAGGGACGATTAGGGAAATGTGATGCGGAGATGCGGGGTCCACGATTAGGGATAAAATACTGACAAGTATAGGTATAAATACTTGCACAATGAGGTATAAATACTTGCACAATGAGGTGTAAATACTTGTGTGGCGATGAATCCGAAAGTACGTCATTATGGATCTCATTTGAAAGATAAAATTGCGTAGAATACGTTCATGGTTTTAGATTCGCAAAATTTCTCATAGAACGTGAGAAATGTAGAAGATATTGAAAAAAAATCCACCTCTAAAAATGTGTATGATTCTTCTCCCATGTAGTTTGAGTGGTCCCTCTATATAGTTATATCAAGTTAGACATGCAAGTTTTAATATCTTAATTTGCAAGTATTAATTTATTATCTTCCAAGTATTTATACCCATGAATTTAATTAAACTTGGAAGATCACAGTGTTGTGAATAAATTTAATTAAACTAGTTAGTTAAGTTAGTTTATAGGATGCTAAAATCTGTTTAAGAGATGGGGGTACAATGCGGGTACTGGAGTGTGGGGATTGAAATAATTATTCAATAGATATATATAGAAGAATACAAATTATGATGATTACGAACAAAAGTTAGAGATCATTCCACATGCAGTTGTAGAATACAATTATTGGATGTATAGAAGAAATTTTAAATGGTTAGCATACTGAATGCATGGTTAATTAGAGGCTTGTATATCTAGTTGTAACATCTCGAAAATGTGGAATTAATTCGATTTAATTATTGTTTTCCAATTTCCTTATAATAATAATGATAATAGAGGAGGGTACAATTCATAACTTAAAATTGAAAACTCAAGTATTAAAATAAAACGTGAGAAATAACATGAACCAAGCAAAAAAAATTACACACTCCGACTAAAAATCATGACCATGCCCTTGAGTTTAGTGCATGAAACAAAATTGAAGCATGCAGAAAAAGAGATCCAGACCCACATTGGCTGAAACTTGAAAGTGTAGAGAGAAACAAGCGAGAGAAAAGCCTATATGTAGAGATCATGCATTCCAATAATGCCTATGCACGACAGGTCATATGTAGATAATTAATCTCCATTCTTTTAGACTCCTATTGGATATATGGTATATATTGCATACCCTCATGAATTGATGGTTCACGGAAACAAATCTCTTGTCCATTAATAAGATGACACGTGCCCCCAAGTGCATTTCATTGATTTGATATGTCAATTCTAACCATTGGTTACTTCCTCTTTCAGATGGGTTTTGATTGGATGTTCGATTTTATATGCTTGACGTCCAGATTTGAGACCGTGAAGATAGCAACATCTTTTCATGAGTCTTTTCAGTTTTTTTTCTCAAATTATTGATAAAAAAAATTATTTATAAAATTATTGAAAATAATATTGAAAAATAAATGGATGGTGGTAGTATTTCTATGTTATAGAAGGAAACAAGAATCAGTCTTTGATCTAGTGTATCATCCCATTAAATAATTAGATGGCTAGATTTTCAGGTTAATGTTGTCATTCCTTTGGTGTATCATCCCATCTTGCATGTCCTGTCACAAAAAATCATGCCTTTCATTTTATTTAAAAAAAAAACTGAATAATTAATTTGGTTTTTTAAAGATGTCTAAAGAAACTGAACTAGAATAAAATTCTTAAGCAATATATTTCCTTATATTATTTTAAATAAATTTCTAAAAATGTGCTCATTAATTTTTTATATTAAAGGGTTTCAAATACACTCAACATCTTTTAATTAAATGCTATTTTCAAAAATTGAACATTCACATAACCGTGTAAATATGAGAACACATGTCACTACACTAAGCCTGCGGAACTGTTCGATAATAGAGGATTAAGCCTCCTTAAGCTTCATTTCACATCTTTTAGCTCCCTCAATCGCTTAATCCCTTCGTAACGCGGATTCCTTAGTAATAATTAAAAATTCCTTATTTAACCTCTTTTGTTCGAAGTCTTAATCTATATTCGGGCCTTAAGGAATCTCTATATCCTTGTATCACTACTACAAAAATGCAACTCATACAAGACATATTATATATGTTTGCTAGCTCAAAGTTCCCATTAAATATGTGTCCAAATAAAGAAAACACTATTCCGAAAAATTTCTCCAACATTCATACATCGTTTATTAATAATGAACTTTGCATAAATGTGCTACAATATTCAAACACAGATCTTTATTAATAAACCGTGTATAATTGGACCCAATTGTACACAGTTCATTATTAAAAACTATGTATGAAAGTTGGAGCGCATTTTCAGACGGACGTATATGAATGCTTCAAAAATTATACACGGTTTTACTGCATAATCCGTGTGTGATGCAAGAAATACAAACTTTACCACATCATCGATCCATGCTTCATGTTATAATACATCTTTATCTATTTTTTCTAAGTCATATCTCTCATTTCTAAAGCATCTATTTTTCTGGACATGTATGTCTCTCAGACATATCTTCTAAACAAGCAAGGCTAGGGCAAGGGATAAGGTAAGAGTGGCGATATCTCCACTAAGAAGGCGATCTCGACAAAGAAAATTCCAACGAGCATAGCTCAGCGCTCGAGTGTCCAATTTCAACTTATAACCACTTTTCAAAAAAAAAAAACTCGCGAGGTAATCTAGGGTTTTTTCTAATTTTCATATTTTTTTTTTGTCCTTTACCCTACGTTTTTCTTAGGCAATGTTCAGGTAATTATTTATTTTAGGGTTTTTCTTGTTATTATTGATTTATTTTAGTTAGAATGTTATTCATGTAACTAATAATATGTGAATGCAATTCTAATTGTTATTTATATTGGTAAATGTAGTGGTTTTGGTATGTGTTGTGTTGTGTTTAAATTTATGGTTTTTCTAAATCTACTTTAGTGTTTTGGGTATTCAGATCTAGTATTTAATTTGAATTCAGATCTAGAGTTTCATTGGATTTAAAAAAAATGAATTAAACATGGTTTTTAATAATAACAAAATCATGTAGGATTAATGTTTTCATACACGGTTTTATTTTAGAAACCGTGTATGATGCAATTGGTTAGAAAAAAATCCTAAGACTGTTGGTTACCCAAATGTCGAGTGTTCGATTCCCCCTCACGACTTCGCAGCTTCTGAGATGATTTTTTTTTTTAAAAAACCTTGTATGATGTGTTTTGGCGAAAAAAACCAGCCAAAAAAATATGAGTTATACACGGTTTTTAATAATAATAAAATGTGTAGGATTAGTATTTTCATACACGGTTTTACTTTAAAAACCGTGAATGATGTGTTTTGACGGAAAAAAAAACTACAAATTTTTTAAAAAGCATGCACGTTTTTTTTTTGAGAAATTAAATGGGGTCTAGCCCTCATTTACATTAACCATAATCGGTTACAGTGGTTGGGTTTCTGAGAAGAAACCCTGTGAAGACATAAGAAAAGAAATAATTGCCTGGAGGCAATGAAGGCCCAAAAGGGCAAAACGGAAAAGAAAGTAAAAAATGCTGAAATTGTACACAGTTATAATAGGGTCGGTAAATTGTACACAGTGATAATATTTTTATATATTATTATCATCAAAAAGTATCACAAGCAGGTGAAGGAGATATATATATTTTATTTTTTGAGCTCATGTACTGGACCAATTATCTTGCAACCTTTTGTTCAGAGAGGAGGGTTCAAATGCCTCCATCATGCCTCTATTTTTTTAAACTTTAATAACTAAAAATTTGAAACTTAAAAGTCAAAATAAAACCATTGGATATGATCTACATCATTTTATCTATGCACATGTAAAATATTACGATATTTCAACTTTAAGCAATATCTTCATTTTCAAAGTTCAAAACGTCGATCCGAACCGTTAAATGTGATCTCCATATTGAAATGTGCTTGGAGACCAAATTTTACATTTTTTAGAATTTTTTTACTATTTATTAAGCCACTTTGAAAATCTGAAAATTCGTGTGAACAGTAAAACAGTAAAAATTTCTGGACCACTGGATCTGCGATTTTCAAAGTGGTTTAATAAATAGTAAAAAAATTCTAAAAAATGTATTGGTCTCCAAGCACATTTCAATATGGAGAACAAGATGAACAGTTCGGATCGACGTTTTGAACTTTAAAATCGCAAAATATGAGTGTGAAGTAAAATTGTCGCTTTACTTCGCAACTCACCGTAGCTCATCTATATATATATATATAGTAAGGCTACGGTGAGTTGCGAAGTAAAACACGTTTTTACTTCACGCAATATCTTCATTTTCAAAGTTCAAATAGCCGATCCAAACCGTTAATTAGATGTTTAATCTATATTAAAATATGCTTGGAAACTAAATTTTACATTTTTTGGAATTTTTTTACTATTTATTAAGCCACTTTGAAAATCTGAAAATCCGGGTGAACTGTAAAAACAGTAAAAAAATTTGGACCGCTGGATCGGCGATTTTCAAAGTGGCTTAATAAATAGTAAAAAATATCCAAAAAATGTAAAATTTGGTCTCCAAGCACATTTCAATATGGAGATCATGTTGAGGCGGTTCGGATCGACATTTTGAACTTTAAAATCACAAAATATGAGCGTGAAGTAAAATAGTCGCTTTACTTCGTAACTCACCGTAACCCAATTCTATATATATATTTACGAGGAATAAGGTGATAAGGTGCAGGGTAATTTACACCGGTCTATCTAGAAAAATTTAAGAACAGAATCAATTTGTTATTGTATGTGTTCTGAAAGCCTAGCAAAAAAAAATTGAATTTTTTTTTAATCAATTTGTTGTTGTTCTTGTTTTTTTATTTGTTCACACCAGCAAAATTTATAAGCAATAAAAGTATTTTCGGATAGTAAAATTCAAAACATTTAAAATATGAAGTATTCACAAGTTTAAGTGCTGGTGTGAACAATTAAATTAATTCTATCCGACATGCTAATGGAATTTAATTAGATGATAATTATGGGTTAAGTCTTCTCCTAATTGACACGACGTACGTAGAATTAGGGCTGCAAACGAATCAAATCAAATTGAATTATACTCATTTTGAGTTTGATTTGAATAAGATTCGAACCGATCTGATTTGATTTGTTTCAGAACGAATTAATTGTTGGGGTTTACGGCGTGCTAACCAAAAACCGCTTTTAGGCTTAAGGTACGGAATGACCGTAGAACAAAAATTTCTACGGCCAACTTAAGCTCAGGATTAAACGGGGTATGTCAGGAAACTTTCCAAGGCGGTCCACCTTCAGTATTCCTTTGACATCAAAACCCAATTTAATCTTTTTTACAGATCTACTCCATGATTGATTTCTAAAACTTTAATCTACTTACAAATTAAATAGATTAATATAACATATTTATACCTTGTTTCCAAATCACAGTTGGAATGCAGACCGAGCGAGTAGAGCCTCACCAGGGAAGGAATCGACTCGGAGCGGAGCATCAGACGTCTGATGCCTCTATCGGTTATCCACCAGGACTAACCGGAGAGCGGTTTATTTCTTCTGCCAGAAATACCGTAAACCGCGGAATTCTGCAAAAACACTATTTACGGGGAAAAGATGAAAACCCGTAAACACGAATTTTCGGTTGCTAGGTTTCATCAATATGCAAAACTAACATGCCGCAAAATTCGGTAAAACACTATTCATCGATCCTGTAAATATACTCCACAACAACCCGTAAGATTATACGTCAACTACGTATAACTTTCTTTTCTCAACCGAAACACTATTTGGGAGAGAAACCGAGAAAGAGAGAAAATACCGATTCGATTCTGCACGAAACAATACAAGTGAATTAGCAATTTTTCTCTCTACATGCAACCCTCTATTTATAGGCTTTTGAGGAGGTTCGCAAAAGACCGAAATACCCCTCAACATATGCCTATTTACAAGATATGCCATTGAATGGATAAGGATGACATGTCATGTGGATAAGATCGATGACGTGTCATCTGGATAGGATCGATGACATGTCATGCGGATAGGATCGAATCTGAAAAGACCCGAATGCCCTCGGCCCGAATACAAATAATATTCGTATAATTATTCTGAACAATTATATATATTTTTCTTCGGTTGTTTGTTTCGGTATCGATGACGTGTCATCTGGATAGGATCGATGACATGTCATGCGGATAAGACGAATCTGAAAAGACCCGAATGCCCTCGGCCCGAATACAAATAATATTCGTATAATTATTCTGAACAATTATATATATTTTTCTTGCGGTTGTTGTTTCGGTAATTTATACAACGTGTCCTGCACATTTATAAATTAACCGGTTAACTTTTATACAACGTGTCACACACGTTTATAAATTAACCAATGTTTTTGCTTGTTATTTTTACATAACATTTATAATTTAATTATAACACGTATAATTAATTATAACCATCTTACTATTGATCATAACCAATTTATAATCAATCACAATAAGATTCTCCGATTAACTCCTATATGGTGTGACCCAATAGGATCTGTGTTATGTTGGTAAATAGAGTTAAAACTGTTTTAACTTCTATAATCATGGGTGGCATCTGGCAACACATCATGACCATCCAATTACACAGATGATGCTGTACAGTACAATATCACGATCCAGTAAACAATTTACTTGTGTCTGTTCTTCTGTCTCATAGCTATCAGATTAGTTTCAAGGTAGATGTGTGTCATCCTTGCTAACTGAATCTTTTCTTGATCTTGAGCAGATTATCAAATATAATTACTCTTGTAATTATACCGCTAGCAGATAATCTTACTCTATCAAGGGGCCCAGTGATGCCATAGCTCGTATAGAGATGCGAGGGACAAATAGTATTCTTGGTAAACTATCACTTCCTCAGCTAAGCTATACATATGGAAAAGCTACCGTTATGACTGTTTTTTACGGACAGCGGTAGATAACAATCACACATACATATTTCTCAGTGGGAACGATAAATACCTCATACTGTAGAACGTGACACTGAATGAAAACATAAATGACACAAACACAATTCTATTTAATGTTTCATTCGGGGTCTGTCAAATACCATGTTCCTAGAACATGTATCTATGTGATTAAAATGATATCTCGTGTCAGGTGGTTTGTAAAACTTAACCATCTTTTAATCCACATACTAACCTTATCGCGGTAATTAGTGTTCCTGCTAATTACCTTGGTCAGTGACATTTTAAGAGTATATATCATCTATATTATGGAGTTTCACAATTTCAGTCATGAACACGAAATGATCCATAAATTCAATAATACTCAAGGCAACAAAATGATATATAAATAAACATTCAATTCATGAACAAAGCTTTATGATAAATTATCGTATTATTGACTTCTAGATTATTATAAACTAACATTAATTTCGAATCAAATTAATTGCAAACTTTTTTAAAATCAAACTCAAATCGACTCACGAACTAGCGGCCCTACGTAGAAAAACAATAAAATATGTGTGTGTGTGTGTGTGTGTGTGTGTGTGTATAGATATATATATATATAGAGGAGGGTTCAAATGCCTCCATGTTTTTGTGCCTCCATCTCTCTCCATCATTTTCAAAGTTCAAACAGTCGATCCGAACCGTTCAACCTAACCTCCATACTAAAATATGTTTGGAGACCAAATTTTATATTTTTAGGAAATTTTTTACTATTTTCTTAGATAGGTACAAAATCAGTAAATCTGAACCATCTAAAAACAGTATTTTTTTACCTATCTAAAAATATAAAATTTGGTCTCCAAACATATTTTAGTATGAAGGTTAGGTTAAGCGGTTCGGATCGACTGTTTGAACTTTGAAAATGATGGAGAGAGATGGAGGCATAATGAAGGCACAAAAACATGGAGGCATTTGAACCCTCCTCATATATATATATATATATATATATATATATATATATATATATATATATGATAGAAGAGACATTCAAAATTTGCAACTGGTGGTGGTAGATAGCCCGAAGGAATTTCAACTGGAGCTAGATATCATAGAATTGCTTCTCTGCTTGTGTTTTTATCGAAAGGAAAGAAGTTGCCTTTATATTTGTGCATCGTGCCAGATTGCAGTGTAGAACAGTGCCTCGTACCTGAATTCCAGTGCAAAAGTACGAGCAGGCCGGCGTGTCGATCTTTTATAGGAAAACCCAGAGTGGGGCCTAATGTCAGAGAGTAAGAAACAGACACGGGCCCAGCTAGTGGACTCGATCTACATGAGATCGTCACAGAAGCCGTACAGAAAATGGTCAGGTGTTGGAGTAGCATGTACTGGAGACCTTGAAAAAAGTAGAAAAAAAGTAGACGACTGTACAGATTCGCTGCTGCAGAAATCGAAACGTGGCACTCTACACAGAAATCCTCTCCTAGCTTTCTTTTCTTCCCACACAGTACTATGTCTCTGTTGACTGTTGCTTCTCATTTCTCAGTTTCCCGTGTCCTATTTATATATACAGGGACACGCTAGACAGAGATAATATTAGACTGTTACCAGTATTAATTATATATTAATCGTACAGTTTTTGTATTAAAGCCAAGTACAGGGAATTCGCATCCTCTGAAATATCTCATATTCTGCGTGACATTTTGGAAAATTACAACCGTTCAAAGACGTGATGCACGAATCTCAAAGCTCAAATAATACGGCCCCCTGTGCTATCCCCGAATAGGCACCAGTGGCGTAGCTAGGATTTTCATCAGAGATAGACAAAATTAATTATTATTATTTTATTTAAATTATTAAATAATTTTCATTGGAAGCGGAATCGGTAATTGACCATGAATTAAAATCGAGATAGACCGGTGTAAATTACCGAAGTATTAAATTTTTGAATTACATCGAAAACTCAATTTTTCGAAAAAATTATTAATATACAAAACTTAATTTGAAATATTGAAGTATTAAATTTTACTTTGAAGTATGGTTCACAAGACTCTTCTGTTAAAATTAAGTCTATTTTAAATAGTTAAACCTAATAAAAATAATTTAATGCATTACAAAATAGATTGATGAAAGACTGCCAAATTTGTAACAACGACTCGGCTAATTTCACTAATCGAGATGCTCTGACTCGGTCAGGAGTATGCAAAACTCAAATTCAGAGATAGGCAAAATCCAAATCCAGAAATAAAAAAAATCCAAATCCAAACCAACTATATACAAACTTGGCACCGTATTCCAAAATCCAGGGGTAGGCGACTGCCTACCCCTGGATTAAGCTGGCTCTACCACTGATAGGCACCGAACACGTCGGTCACACAAAATATGAGATATCTATACACACTTAAGTAAAGGTGTGTCGTAAATTTCAGCTTCTATTAAGGTTAGTGGGTTTAATGTCTATTAAAAATTTGATTGATAAAAACGTATTTATAACAAGTCAAACAACTCTAATTCCTAAATCTAGTCATTTATTTTTACGAAATCCTCTAAATTATTTAAAATTACTCTAATCACCCTCTAAATTTTTAGATCTACTTTTTAACTAGATCTACTCTTCTAATCCTACTTATATACACTCATAATCACTCTAATACCTTAATCCTCATCTCGCTCAACGACCAGATTCGCTCTTTCGACTGCCGTCGCACTTTGACGATCGGATCTATTCATTGTCGTGCTTTGATCGAGATGAGAACTTTACATTCCGAGCTCCGACGATACCGCGCTCTCGGCTCCAGTAGGCTCCGCTCAGTTCCCTCTTCTCTCTCATTCTTCTCTCCGCTCAAAGAAATAGAGACGAGCGAGAGAGAAAGAGGAAGGCATGATGCGTCAGAGATGAGATCTACAAGTAGTGAAAATAACGAACGGATGTGGAGTGTCCGTAAATTTCAGTTTAAATTTTCTTATTTTAAATTCAAATTATGGATACATGCAAGTTGCTTAATTTGACTTGCGTATCTGGAAGCTGAGCCATTCACCGTGAATGGGCCAATTGGCCCCCATTCATTATCAAAAATTTCATATTTTGATCCGCTTTTGTTATATAATTAATTTATAGTAAATTCTATGAATACTACAAGATTGATCCCCATATTTTTGTGAAAATTTTATTTGATTAACCTCCACATGAAACTTGATGTTTGACTATTATAACTTGAAAATCTGCCTCTGCATCGCCCTTGCGTATCTATCTCACTTTTTTATCAAAATATAGAAAATAACCTACGTATTCAAATCTTATATTAAAATACAATAATTTCAAATGAATTAAGTTGGTCATGAGTCAAGTCTGAAATGAAGTTTGGAGGAAGAATAGTTATGAAATCCATAACAAACTGTTCAAATGTGTAAATTCACTTCCGTTCCGTGTGGGTGTGGTATTCATGGAATTTACAATAGTTGAATTCTTATATTAATTAATTGCGTAACGTTGCTGATTGTCATCCTATCTAGTATCTACTTATCTAGCTAGCTAGGTCTAAGTCAGATTGGAGTAGGTTTAGAGTTTGATTCTGCACGAATTAATCAGCTTATAATATAATAGTAATATTAGGCCTAACAATAACCTCTGGTCGCATTTATATATACTAGTCATATATACTTATATAAAGATCATAAATGCTGACTGCGATGGCATTTATGAAATTTACACATTAATTCTTCAACAAACTCCTAAAAGTATCCTATCAACAGAGGTCTACCAATTAATTCAGCTGATTCAGCTGTTGAGAATCATTCTGTTTATACTTTTTTTCTTTCTATGTTAATTGTGCAACCAAACAGCATTTGTTTGTAGCAGGTATATAAGACCCTTTTTTATAATAGAAGGCTGCAAAAAGCCCATTAGCCCAAGGAAGGTCTAATGGGCTGCCTTTAAGAAAAAGCCTAATGGCCCATATATGTAAGAACTAAGAAGTACGCATGCAGAACCTAAACCTAAAGAGATGGCCAAGTGTATTTGGTTTGGCATGTGCATGTGCACGTGCACACGGCACGAGTTCATTGGACATGCCGTGTTCTTCGACGTGCATGTCAAGAGATCTGACATAATTACATGCGTGTTCCTAGTATGTTTTAAACACATCGTGACACGGAACAAACACGTTTAGGACATGTCTATTGTTTTGAAAGAAAATTGAGCATAAAAGGTTCTTGATTTTGGAGGGAAAAATTAAAGAGTTTGAAAAATATTATTTTCAAATTCTAAGTTTTTTTTTCCTATTTTGAGCATTTTTTTTCTATTTTTTTCAGATTTTTTCAGGTTTTCTATTTCGTTTTTATCCTCTGTTCACCTTTTCATGTCCTTGTTAGAAAGAAGAGGGCTATTTAACCCAACAATTACAAAAATAATTAAATTAAACTACAATATCAAAATTTCAACAATATTTTCATTTTTAGTTTAAAATGCTTCTAGCATTATTTCAACAGATAACTTCTGGTGAACATAAAATGCATCTAGCATTATTTTTACACTTCAGTGACTTCTCTAAGAAGCATTGTAAACAGGCAGTATATCCACTTGTTTATTAAAAAGCATTATTTTCACACAACACCTCTCAATTTTGTCATTCAAATTTCTCATATTCAGTTAATCTGAAATGCAACCCATTTGGTGCTTGTACTCTTGGAAACTTCATTATGTTGTTCTTCCCTACCTCCTTCCACCTATATATATATATATATATCACCAGCAATAATAACATATTAGACTTCAATGAATTGATTATGAGTTACCAGTTCATTATAGAAAATAATTACAAAGGTAAATTGAAGAAGATATATACCAGTATCTAGTAACCATGTAGTGAAGAAAAGTGCAGATCTCGACTGTACCAACTTCTTTACCGGGACAAAGTCTAGTTCCGCTCCCAAACAGCATGAAATGCTGGTGTGACTCTAGGTTGTTTTCCTAGTTAAACCAAAAGAAAATTTCTGTCAGAAAGCTAGAATTTAAAGTGTATTATAATTGATTTCTCTCATTCTGTACTGACCAGCCATCTCCATGGATTGAACTGCAGTGATCTCGAATAAGTCTCTGGATTGTAGTTGATTTCTCTGGTGTAAACATAAATTCTCCATCCTTTTGGGATAACAAATCCTATTTACAATTTAAGAAATTAATCCATATTTACTTTGGCTACAAATATCAATGTCCTTTTTAGTTTTTATTGTAAAATTACCTTTCAACTCAACATCTTGAGTAAGCTTTCTTAGAAGACCATTCACCACAGTTGCCATTCGAAGCGTCTCATACACAACCTAAAATTTTATAAAACAGAAATTTGGTTTTCTCATCCAAGTTTCAAGCTAAAAAAATGTAGTGATCGATAAATTAATGACACGATATAACTTACAGCACGAGTAAAAATCATAGATTTATAGTCATTATAATTGATTGTATAATCAGCAGGCTTCCCCTTTCGTATTTCCAAGTTTTCTCTCTGTACATAAACAAATGCAATATCCCCAAATTATAAAAAGGAGAAAAGAATGAAAGAAGTGTAAGTGTAAGTGTGTGTGTGTGTATTACTCGGAGCTCGAGTAGGGCCTTCGGATGGTCATGGAGATATTTAATGGCCATCATAGAAGTTGTAGACATGGTCTCATAGCCTGAATATATTAGAGTAATAATCAAGTCGATAATTTGGTCATCGGCGAGCTTTAATTTTGTAGTTTCATCACTGTTTAGGAGGTTGTCTAGCATGTCATTGTATGATGTCTGTGAAACTCTTCTCTCCTCTATCATTTCTCTCAACATGCTCACCAGCCTTCGCCTTGCCTGATTCAATAAACCATTTTGATAAATTAACAAATCAGTTGTTTCCTCTGTGTTATGTTTCATAGAATTTCATCGCTGCCTAATATATTGTTTTTGCAGTAATTGCTATTATTAAGTTCTACTTGTGAACAATTTATTCATTTGTTTTTAACCTGCAAGCCTAGGCGATAGTTCGAGCCGGGAAAATTGATGGGCAAGGCAAGAGTCCCCAATGCAAGTTGGTACAACTCGGTTTTTAGAGACTGCGCAAGTGGACCCCCTTCTATGCTAGCTATCTGCTTTAACGATGAGAGCAACGCCATCTGGATTTACACATTCAAGTAACTTGTTAAAACCAGAATAAGCTTTGAGATGCTAATTCAAACATAGGCCCTGTCAAAAAAAAAATTCTGGTAGAAAATGAAGTATTGGTTGCCAGTTGATTTGGATTACATTCCTCTGCAAATGGTGGCTCCAGGGCTAGCAATTGGACATGGGATACAACTGGTACCAGTAAGAGATGGATAACAGCAAGTTCAACAGTGTTTACTTGCTAACAAATGTTGTAATAATTCAAAAGGCAGTGCTGTTATATATTGAAATTTTGTTGCCTTTATTTGTACCAGTTGGTACCGGGTCTGTGATAGGTCCTTGGTGATGTGAGATGCCAATGAGTCAATGCTGGAAGCCTGGAAACTAATTCTGAACAGGACTGCAATATTTTACAAGTAGTAAGATAAGAATTGCAAAAACATATATAGCTTCTTTACCTCTTTAGTTTTAGCTTGGATATCAACAACTTTACCACCCATGTCAGAGAGAAAAGATTTCATGAAGGCATCAATCTTAGGCAAAAGATGGTCCCTGATCATAGGAGGGCTTACAAGAGAGAGCAAAACACCCCTCATGGCCTTATGTGGAGCCCCGTGTACGGCTGCAGTATTCCATTCGCCGAGTATATCCAGCATTGCCTGGGGGTAACCCGGTATAAACCCCTTGCTTTCGCTGTTTAGGATTTGTTTGTTTATGTCTGGATCCATGCAAACTACTGTAGGGCATCCCAATATGTGAGTTTTGAACAAGTCGCCGTACCTGATCATTGTTGAAACAATTGTAAATATAAATACATTACAACAACAATAACAATAACAATCAAGTATTTAGTCCCAAGCAAGTTAGGGTAGGCTAGAAATGAAACCAAACCGGAGTTTTGGATTTCATTTTCATAAAAAAGGCAGTTTTTTTGACAGCTAACTCGTCACGCCTATCACGACCCTTCTCCTTTTTCCTGACTTGAGACGGGTTGTGTATTTATATTTAAATGTAAATACATTATTTTGAGAAAAAATATATAAAATAATTCTCATAATAGAACCCTTCAGCTGGACTTTTCATCATCACATACATTAGCATGTTAAAATATATCAAAAAAAGGCTACAATATGGAATAATTCAAGAACAGAGTTATTTCCAATAAAAAATTGTGATAAATTTATTCTGAATTATCCCATATACGAAACAAAATCCTAGAAAATATGGAACATTGTAAAAGTGTTTATTGCTCCTATTGATTTTGAACCCATGACCTTATCACATCAGAGGATGTGCATTCGTCACTAGATCAAAGGTCGGTTCTTAGGTTGAGATTTTAAAATGGATTTTATGCTCCTATAGATTTGTACCTTAAACTAATATGATAAAATAAAATAAAATAAAAACTCCAGATGGCATAACTATTTTTTAGTCATGAAAGCAAGAAAAGTACTTCTCATTGCATGAGAAATCATCCATGACTCATTTTTGCACATATTTCTAAGCACTGAATTTTAACTAGGATTCATTTTGATCATTCTAACTTACCATTTTCTCCTGTTTTTCATAAAATCTGGACCTTCCTTCATGAAATTAAATGTCTGGCCAATCACAGGCCATCCCATGGTACCAGGAGGCAATCTCTTTTTCTTGTACCTCACTATGTGGTTTATCCATCTCACTATCAGTATAGGTAGTATGAACCCTAACACAAAAATAAGCCCCTGACCCATGTCCAAAATCTCCATTTTTTATTAGGTCCTGCAAAAAAAAAAAAAAAAAAAAAAAAAGAATGGTTTGATAACATTCTTTTCTTATTTGAAAAGCATATCAATTAAGACTAGAAGCTGGTAATAAGCTAGCTAGGTGCTAGGTACAATGTTCACTTGGAAAATTATACATCCTCTTTGTGCAGACTTGAGCTAATTAATAGAATGTTGGACAGTCTGTGTTTCCATTTATTCATAGATGTTTACTTAAAAGACAAAATTTACTCTTTAGAATTGATGAAAAAAAATAAACCTTAATTGTAGAAAATTAAGAAACGGGCGCCAGCAAAACAACCCAGAAAAAATACGAGGAATGTAGGCGACCTCCTTATTAAGCGCTCTAAAACAAAACAAAAACAAAAACAAAAAATCTTTTTAACAAGAGAAGGAAATAATATTCAAAATTAAATTTACAATTAGGCTTTAGGACTTACAAAAAGGAGGTCTTGTGCGGTAGAAGAATCAGAGTTGAGGACCCATCGGATTCTCTTCTCTCCCGTCGTAGGTGGTGCGGATGACTTGGTATATATATATGAACCATATCACATAGCTTTGATCAGACACTAACCTCCACAATTGTTTGGTGCAAGCATTGTTGAGGAAGATGTGTATGGATGTTTTTAGGATGTAATTCCCACACAAGGCGCTTGCTTGCGTGCGCCTTCGTGAAACCGATTCATCTCCCTTAGGTTCTCAGTTGTGAATAAGCCTATTTTTAGAGAGTAATAATAGAAAATTCTTCATTCTTTCTAGTAAATTTGTTGCTCAAATTGGGTTAACCAAAAACAGAGAAGGTTTTACAATTAGTTATAGAGGAACTTGTATGTTGGAAATATGAGAGAGCTTTTATAACTTAACTTAAATAGTGATTGTTGAATATAAATATAAATCAGATTCAAACTAAAATAACCAAACAAATGTATCTGGTGTTGCATATATACAGGGATTTTGTTCAAGTGGGTCTATCCCAAGTTATGCCATGTACCGTAATGGAAAATATTGATAGTCTCTTTGAAAAATGATAATAAAATAATAATTTTTTTAATAAAATTATATTTGTGAAGAAAGTAAAATTTGATCATATTAATTATAAGCTGAAACATCACTATTATAGGAATTCAAATATTGTGCCCAGCAAGCGAGCGGTGCGCCGGTGCCTAACCTCCTTGGTACAGATGCAATGGAACCAACCGGCTTAGGGGTGCAAACAGGTCGATCCGACCGTATCCAAATTCATATCCGAAAATTAGATATGGATATCCGATATCCAAATATTCGATCGTACGGATACGGATACGGATACAAATATGGTTCTAAATTTTAATTATCCGTATCCAGATAGTAGATATATACTATAATATAGTTTGATACATATTAAGAAAAAATTATGTTATTCACTATTATAAAAATCAGATATCTGTATCCGTATCCGTTTAATATCCAATCTATTTTCGTATCCATCTAAAATCTGATCCGTATTTATATCCGAAAAATAAAAACTGATAGTTTTACTACTATCCGATCCGTATTCGACCGTCTGCACCCCTAAACGGGCTTGAAAGTTTACAACAAAAAAAAAAAACAACGGTACGGCAGCAATTCAAAATTAATGTCACTTTTAAATTTTAATAATTGACTGATGACTGTTAGGAGGTACTAGCATAAAGAAAATTGATGACGCTTCATTAATAACTAATTGATGTCACTTTCAAGTTATGGAGGTTAAATTTAAATAAGTGTCAATTATATAAAATTTTAATATTACTTATAGTGTCAATTTTACAATGGGATCGAATCTCCTGCCCCCAAAGTCACTGTTAGTGGATCCCCTAAACTCTAAATCCTAAACCCGGTCCCACCCACCCTAAACCCGACCCCACCCCACAGTGACTGAGAGGGCAGGAAAATCCTGCACCCTGGGGGACAGGTGATCTGCTCCCTTTTACAATACCCATACCATTTGCTTAACTATGTAGAAAAAAATTAGATGAGACACTACCTCTTAATTCTAACAACTATTCCATGATAAGATGCCAGTTTTGAAATTCTAACAACTATATCGGCCCATAATTCATAATATAAAGAGGAAAGCACCCATTTGAAGCCCAAATACTGAAAGAAGTGTGATTCGTATTTTGTTGCTGTTTTTGATAATTTCAAAGAAGAAAATAGCTTCTCAGTTCGAAATCAGGAACCTGTGAACATTTTCTCTGGCGGCAGCTCTATTCTTATTCAATTCAAGTCATCCCCGAAGAAAAATAACGCGTGAACTCAGTAGGGGAGACAGGGAGAGAGAGAGAGAGAGCGCGATGCCGACGATAGTGAAACTATACTCGATGAAGGAAGTGGCTGAGCACAACTCCGCCGATGATTGCTGGATCGTCGTCAATGGCAAGGTTTTGCTTTGCATCCTTTTCGATTATTTGCTATCTTTGCTCAAAAGCGAAGGCCAAAAGGGATTTTCTGGCATATTGATCTCCAGTACATGATTGAACCTAGTTTTCTAGGTTTCTACCATTAGGTTTCTCTCAAAAAAGGAGAAGAAGAAAGTTCGAGTGATGCTAGTTAGTAGTTAGTACTTAAAAATCTATTAGATCGGTTTTAAATGATAAATCTAAACCATTTAAAACAATCTACTTCATGAGTGATATATCTACTTTTCAAACTTATATTTTTTTTTTCAGCATATGCTAATTAGTACATATGTTCTGATGCAGAACATGAAATTTTTTTCACGGTATTCAATAAGAGATCATTGTACAGTGTATGTGAATCGTGATTGCAATTGGGTATTTAACTTTTTTCCATTGCATGAGAAAACCTAAATGTTCCAAATACCTGATTTGATTATTCAATTAGATAACCCAAGGTATCACTGGAACCGCCGATGCCTACGTTTAATCGGATTTGTTTAATTGGGCTTCTATGGTTAATTGTGACTCAACTAAGGATCTATGAAACTTGCTATAGTCTGTATAGACAATGAAATGCTCAAGATGGTGTCATCTATCATTAAAAATATTAATTGACAGCTTTGAAAGTTCAAGGGAAAGGCATTGAAAACTGTAGTTACTTTTTTTCCTGAGAGCAAGTGATCTCCTAAAGGGCTACCATTGCATTTGAGAAACAAGTTTTTTGCAGCAAGCCTGTAAATAATCAGAAGTAACAGGTCCCATGAAATATAACCTTGTACCTATGAAATATAGCTTTTGTAAACTATAGGCATACTAAAAAAAAAAAATTATATATATGATATCCAAATTTCTGCTGAGTATTGCTCACAAGCCCCAGCAATTGCAGGTTTATGATGTGACTTCATACTTAGATGACCATCCTGGAGGTGCTGATGTTATGATCGAAACAACTGGTACAATTTGTTATTTATTTATTGTTTTTGCCCGTGTTACCATGTTAATTAACCGTCTTTTAGGAATCAAGCTTAAGTAGGATTGAGGACTTTATTCCAAGAAGTATCATTGTGCCCTCTTTACACGACTCTGATTTTTTTTATTTGAAATTGCAAAGAAAGAACTGTCAGGTTGAAGGCAGGTACCTTCGATACAGATCGGATGGTGTCAATAATGCTTAACCAAAAGTGCACAAAAACAGTTCTGTACAATCAATGAGGAGCCAAAACCTGTTGAAATGCATATGGACTTAACCTTGTATTTATTTGAAATGGAACCCAACCAACCTAAATTCACAATGTAACAACTTTCTGATTGTGAACATGATAATTATATGAAGGTAAGGATGCAACAGAAGAATTTGAAGATGCAGGACACAGCAAAGATGCGAGAAATCAGATGAAAGATTACTGCATTGGGGAACTGGACCCCACCCCTCTTATCCCAGAAATGAAAGTGTTTAGAAAGGATGACCCATTTTCTAGTTCTTTTACCAGCAAGACTGCCAAATTCTGGGCCATCCCTGCTGCTACTCTCATCGGGGTATCTATTGTTGTGGCTATTATTTATGCGCGCAAGAAGTGAACTCATGTTGCTTATTATCAAGGAGAAGCCGGCCACATCAAATTCTATTAGCTAGATTTTGTTTTCAATTTTTTTTTTTTTTTTTTTTTGCTCAAATTGAAGGAGCCGTCTCCTTGCAAATAATTTTTTGCCATTGTCATTGATGAATCGGTACAGGGAGTATCACATTATTGAAATTGAAAGATGGAACACATTAGAAATTGACATTGTCATTTCTAATAATTAATTTTTTGGGACTATTTGCATGATTTTTTTTTTGTTAAATTTTGTGGACTATTTTGCTCAAACGCTTCCCTGAGAAATTCTGCCGGAGTGCCAATTAAAACTGGTTAAATTTAAAACATGGAAAACGTTGAACGCGTGATGATCAGATTCAAATTTCTATGCAACAATAATAACACGAGGTACTTTATTTATTTAAAAAATATTTATAGGAAAGGAGAAGGATACCAAGTTATTACTAACTAAACAACAAGCAGCTTAAATTAACAGTATCTTCTCGTTTATCATTCTTTTATGAGCACTATAGAGTACAACAGATAAACTCCATTACAATGCATCCAGTCATATATAAATAAACTAAAATTTTGGTACAATCTGAACACAAAAAAGTTGAAGCTCCTTACCTAATTGCAATAACCAAAGGTTCACTAAATTGAAAACTATTGGTATTGAAAAGAAAAAAAAAACAATAAATACAATCTGGCCATTAACACAATAAATAGTACCCAGGGCACCACCATGTTTATTTCTTCTCAAGTGTTTACAGCATGAAGAAAGCTAATACAATCCAAAGAACCGTGATCGGGAGAACTAATGGTCGAATTGATGGGTGGGCCGTGTTGGGAAGCCATGGGTAGGAATCTGGTGAAGGCATGACACAATTGTCTCCATTGAAATAGATCCGCCTTGGGAAAGCCCAACCCTTATCAAAAGTGAATGTGTTCGCGTCTTTCCGGAAAAGGAGCTCTGATTGGGCATTGCCCAATGAACCCGCTTGCATGAGTAGATCATTGTAGAATTTTACTCCCCACAACATTGCTGTGTCATCTGGAAAAACAAAAACAAAAAGTATATGTTAGCTTATATTAACTCGATTAAAAGTTTCTGATGAATGCTTGATTTGAAAGATAGGCTTACTGATGCCGGCTCCATACGGGGTGATTGGCTTGTAATTAAAACTAAAGACAGTCGTGATATTGTCAAAATTGGGATGCTGAGCCACTATATTCCATTGTGTATAGTTCATTCGGTAGTTGAAATTCGTGACGGTTATCTTGACACGCCAGTAATCTTTGTAGTTGAGTTTAACATGCCAGTGCACTCTAATTGGACACATGTGAGATGTGCACTGCACCAATGGAGTGAAACTGTTCTTCCCAGGTCCATTCACTGCTGATTGCAGATACGGTGAATTTCCCCTATTCAAGATGCAAATAAAACATCAGACTGGTTCTGAATACATAAATATAGTTTTGCAAATCAGAATTAATGTAGGTAACAAAATGTGAAACAAAATAAAATAAAAGGGGACTCACTCTACACAGCTTCCAGGATTTGTGATATTATTTTGGCAACCGCAGGAACAGGTGGGGCAGTTAACAATAGTTTCATTGTAAAAGGAGGAGAGAGAAACACAACATGTCGGGGTCTTCTGAGCAAGGAATTGTGAGTATGTACATGTCACATTCCATGTCACTGCAATGAAATATACAAATATTAAACCTTTTCTAAGGACAATAAGCAGTAGTCCAAATCGATGTTGATCTGGTACCATACCAATCAATGACTGAATTGACAATTAGAAAGAGACTTACTCAGAGCCTGAGTAGTTCTCCTGCCATCCTGAGTTACGAATTTAGTGGGCTTCACAATTTTAGCAGCCCCACAAGTATAACCCGGCCCAGGAGCCTTCAGAGTAAAATTCTTTGGCACCTTCACTGTCTTGTTGGTGGTCCCCGCAAGGCCAACACTGACCTGGAATGCACTGGCTGAATTAGCCGGATCTTGGTTGAATGAAGTGACCACCCCCGCTTTGCAACAATTCGCAATTTGCATGTTATACGGAGTGCCAGGTAACAAGTCAACTACAGTCGGGTCTCGCTTGCAACAGTGGGGAGTGTTGCCCTTGAATTTGGAACAGTCACCTTGCTCTGTCGTTTGGGCCCCCACCATAGACCAGATCACCTCTTTCTTAGCCCAGGTCCAGCCCAACTGCCAGCCTGGTGCCTGGATGTGCCGGTATTGTTGGAAATTAAACATTGTGACAGTAGCCTGAAATTATAAGTAGGAAACATCAGTTAGGTGTGATAGTGAAATTCAGTGTTATAACAGAAATTGACCAGCCAACTTATTTCTGAGTACCAGTATGAGGCTTTTTAGTTTACTTACCAAAGAAATTCAGTGTTATAACAGAAATTGACCAGCCAACTTATTTCTGAGTACCAGTATGAGGCTTTTTAGTTTACTTACCACATATCCATCCGGAGTCCATTGCATGACATCCCATTTTATTGTGATGTTCCCATTCGGGTCAAGTGAATCATACGCCTCTGAAATAAGAAAGGAATGAATTCATGTTACATAAAGCTGAGAATTCAAATCTGAGAAATGATCATTTGAGCACACCAGTACCACCAGCTAAATTTTAGCCCTTCCGTTATCAGATCTACTCTTTAGGAAGGAAAAACACATAATGAAACGAACATATCAAACCATTCCAAAAGCTCATTACCAGGAAATTCCTAGTTCAGAGATTTGAGATCTGATCTGAATTTACTTTTCATTTCTATTTAAAGGAGTACTGACAGGTTTAGTCAAACTGTAGCTGGAAAAAAAACACCCAATTCACGAATCAAGTTTGTAATTAGCAATAATTTCAAAACAAATTTAGTTCATCATTATTAAATTTAGGTAGAGAAGAAGAAAATAAAGCATACTTCACCCGAGATCCAGTCTCAATTACATTCAACAAATGAAGAGAGAAAAACTAAGAATCAGGAACTAACCAGTGGAACTCGGACTGGAGAGAAGGATGACAAGTACCAAGCAAAGCGTCAATGGAGTGAAAAGCTTTGAAAGGAATCTAGCATTTCCCAACTCCATTTTGATTTTATACTCTCTCAGCTGCAACTGAATACAGCAATGTCGAGAGAGGAGAGGTGGAGACTTTCTAAGTATAGAGCGAGAGAGAGAGAGAGATGGGGAAAGGAAGGAGAATGGAGGCCTGAGATCTATACAGAGAACTTAAAGCATGTGGATTTCTTTGTTATAGCTCTTTGTCTCTACTTTCCCTCAGTGGTTTTAGTCTTCGGGTAAGTTTAAAATGTCATACAATAATCACCTATAATTAAGTATATCATCATTTCTATTCATCGAATAGGGACATTTCAACTTCTCTAGACCTTTCCCGAAAATGCCCTTGAGGGCTGCATGCAAAATTTGTTATCGTCCTTTATTAGAAAATAAATTGAATTGCAGAAATTAATCAAATTTGATATTAATAATAGGTGATATTTGTCCACTATGATATATATGAAATTATCAACGTGTAGGGGTGAAAACAGTGTGATATCTGTATTTGAAAAAATAGATGCACATATTTGATATTTAATATGCAAATATTGATATAGTTTTATATTTCAATTATCTGTATTCAAATGGTAGCTATATATCATATATTTTACTATATATATTATTAAAAAAATTACGTTATTCATTATTATAATTAGATAAATATTATAAACTTTAGTATGTTTTAATAATTTTTTATATTATTTTAATAAATTTCGATCCGATTCGTATTCGTCTGATATTCGCTCCGTATTTGTATATGGAAAAGAAAAAAGAAATATGAATATGGTTTTATCACTATCCGCTCCATTTTTACCCTTATAAACGTGCTCCGGCAATAAATCAAAATTAATCATGAATTATTTATTTTTTGTTGTATTTCTTGTAATTGTATTAGATGTACAAATAAAAGGACACACATATTTTTAGTTTTTACTAAATTGTTTTAATGAAATATAACAGAAAAAAAAAACAGTTTAGTAAGCATTTTAGGTATGATAACATTGGGCCAGTTTTAGAATCCAAAGGAGGGCAAATTAGGTATGAAAGGAAAATAATTAGTTAAATTAAGAATGCCAGATTGCACGATAGCGCACACATGCAAGGCCACCGAGAAGAAATATTGCTACAAGTACCCATCATTTTATGATGTAACTACAGTTCTAATTTATTCTAATGATATCATTGTGGAACAATCAAATCTATACATAATAAATTATGTAAGAAATTCAAATATTCTCTAATGATTTTAATTACACATCAATAAATTATATATGTTACTATTTTTTTAAATATTTCGGTGCATAAAAATTTAATACTTGTCAAGTGAAAATCTTTAATTATTTATACATGCAATCAAGGTTCTAAATAGCGATTATAGCGGCATAGCGGGGAGACCAAAAAAAAAAGCTATTGCGAATAGCGTAGCTATAGCGGAAGCTATCACACATAGCGATTTTCCCTTTTCAAACTTTATATTCTATATTTCTAATAATTATCAACATAATCAATATTAGAGAATTAATGTAACAACTAAATGACAACTAATTTAAGTCTATACTTTTTATCAATTACGCAAATAAGAATGAAAAAAATCTAAAAAGTAACATTATTTAATAGTTTATGCTTCATGGTATTACATATTATAATAGACAATGAGCAATTAATTGTATAAGGTAAATGAAGTCAATATACATATTTAAACATTTTATAATTATAATAATAATCAAAATCAACTTTCAATTGAAACAAATGATAATAATTTTACAAACGAATACTATAAAAAAAGTAATCAAAATGAATAATTAGTATTTGAATATTTCTCGAGATAGAATGATATAATAAATCACAAATAAAAATAGAAGCATATAGTTTGGTTTAGTATACTTATCGTAGAAGACCATGTAGCATTAGAAATAAGAATAGAAGTACAGAAGTCCATATAAATTGCAAAAAAAAAAACCATGTAGCATAGCGGTAGCTATAGCGGGTCTCATATAGCGGTAATAGCGGTCAGTTATTATAGCTATAGCGGTCGTAGCTGAGTTAGCGCAATTTTATCTCATAGCTTAGCGTTTATGGTCCGGAAAAGCTATAGCGTAGCTATAGCGCCGCTATAGCTAGCTATTTAGAAGCCTGCATGCAATCATAGAGCAAGTTTACCTTTTTTAATTTATAGATTGGTTATGCAATCTTAAGATTATTTGATCTCCATCCAAGGAACGACTAGGCTGTCAAATTGTTTAGTAGATGATCAGTTGATTTTAGATTGTACAAAAATTAATACACTATATATATGATCTATTTTTGGAGAACCGCAGATTGAATTGGAGTCCCTAGTATTTTTTAGAATCCCCAAAACATGATTTTCTGTTTTATTTTTTATTTTTTAAATATGGTATAAATTAAAATTTCGGCTTAAATCCTGTCTAGAAGGGTATTATCCTGGTGTACGCCTAGCAACACTAATTTTAAGTAAATACGCACATTGGGCTTGCCTCAACATCGCCCTTCTTTCTGTCGGTGGGGATTGGAAATATCAAAAATTGAGAAACGTTAGGCACCTCCCTTACAACATCTCCCCACACTCACAGCATCCAAAAGGTACATCTCTTAGCATTCTGCAATCATAAGCAATGTTGTTATTTTTGTTTGAATTATTTCTAACATCGAGCTGATCAAGCTTTAGATTAACGATTCATTGTCAAATCGATGCAATAATTTATTTTTTTAAATAATCAAACGCTTACAAAAATATGTGAAAATTCGTACATATATATTGAATGATATTTAAAATATGTATTTCATACAAATAAATAATAAAAACATCTCTCTGACTAATCTAAAACAAAGCGCACGTTATATGGACTTCAAATTGTTCACAAATTATCAGAAATAAAAAAGTTCATCATTTAATAATCAAATATAAATGCTACAACATGATTACAATGCTAATAAGTTCATAAATAAAAAAATTAAGATAAAAATATTATTTGCAAAAAAACTGGATTTTGGCTAGATGTTACTGATTGTACTAAAAATCAATCAATTAATTTGGATTTAACACAGTATACTGCATAATGGTCTTTTCAGCAAATTAGACTAAAAATGTCTTTTAGTCCAGTTATTTCCGATTAAATCATGTAATTTTTTTTTATTTTCATAACACTACTCAGAAAATTATATTTAATTAAATATGTGAATGAAAACGTACATAAACATATATTTGAAGTAGTGTTGTAAAAAACGTCCGTTTAAGCCGATTAATCGGTCAATTAGTCGTTGACGGTAACCAGACCGTCAAAAATTTTTCTGATTAATCGGCTGCTTATTTCCGATTATGGAAGATTATTTCTAATTATTTCCGATTAATCTCTTGACGGTACCGATAACCGCATACCGTTATTTACAACACTGATTTGAAGTTGTCTTAAATTGGAGATGGTTAAATTTTCCCATAAAAAAATGTACCTGGTAATTATAACGAGAGCATAAGAAAAAGAGTGAAGAAGGCTGGCAGTAGGCAATCGCCATCTCCTGGTTGGTACTCTTTTCTGCCCCCCATTGACCCTTCACCAACCGCTAAATAATAATGCATCATTTCCATGTAATCTGGTTCACTTCACCCTTGCCCCTACTCCAGCTGCCCGATCGCGCCGCAAGACACTCAAATAAAAACTGAAATACTTGGGCCAGCCCAACGGGCTAATTACGGGCTCCAGAAAATTGATTTTCGATCCGGATTGTTGGATCGTTGTGCTTGGCCCAATGGGCTTCGAGTCAAAGATGACGTAAGCGCATAGCTCCAGATAGACCCGGTCTAATACCTGTCCCCTTGTCCAATATGAAAGGAGTAGGTCCGACGCCCATTGGACCTACTTTGATCCAATGGGCTCCACAACCGTTCAATACACTTTAAAATGCGTGCGCACGAAATTGATAAACACTCGCACATATATTAATGCACATCACGCAGCGCATCGGACGGTCTTCAATCCCATCAAATCTAAAGAAGGTTCAATGGGCATCGGATCTACTCTGAAGTCGGAAGTGCTCTCCAAGACGCGTCTCTCTCTCTCTCTCGCTCCCTCCGGTTTTCTTGGGTTTGGCCTTTCGTACGAAACGAAGCCAACCAAAGCTCCCTTGCTCTCTCTCTTGATCTATCGATCTCAATACTCTTCCATTCAAACTGTGCAAGCGACAAAGGGAGAGGATAATGGAATCTAGGGAGATTCCACGGCCGAAGATACCTTCTCTCGACCCTACCGAGATCAACTGGGACAAGTACCACCATTTACCCCTCTTTTAAGTTTTAATTCATCTATTGTTCCCCAATATTTTTTGAATTTGAGCTTCTGTTTAATTCCGTTAATTGCTAGCTCTTAGGATATGGTTGAGTACCTGAACTGCTTAAAATGGAATTTGTTTACCTATAAACACGCATAAATCCTACCAAATAATCGTTTAATGATACAAACTTCTTGCTCAGGTTAGACAAAACAAAGCTATATGTAGTCGGTGCTGGCCTCTTTAGTGGCGTGACAGTTGCGCTTTACCCTGTGTCTGTAATCAAAACACGCATGCAAGTTGCAACTGGAGATGCTGTGCAAAAGAATGCTTTTGCGGCTTTTAGGAACATTCTCAAGGCAGATGGAATACCAGGTCTTTACCGGGGATTTGGCACAGTTATTACAGGTGCTGTTCCAGCTAGGATAATATTTCTGACGACTCTAGAAAAAACTAAAGTGGCTTCATTCGAGCTGGTCAAGCCGCTTAAGCTGTCCGAGCCAGTTCAAGCTGCAATTGCCAATGGAATTGCTGGTCTTACTGCCTCTCTCTTCTCTCAGGCTGTCTTTGTTCCTATTGATGTGGTATGAAAGAATAAATTGGTAACAGTTATTTCTGTTCCAGGAGGCGTGTTTTGTTGAATGTACTATTTTGGCTTTGTTGTTTATGTCAGGTTAGTCAAAAGCTGATGGTACAAGGGTATTCTGGTCATGCAAATTATAATGGGGGGTTAGATGTTGCTCGAAAGATATTAGGGGCACAAGGAATTAGAGGATTCTACAGAGGATTTGGGCTATCTGTCATGACTTATTCCCCTTCTAGTGCTGTTTGGTGGGCCAGCTATGGATCAAGCCAGCGAATTATTTGGAGGTAGCATATTTAGTTGCTATAATTTTTTTCATGATGAGATTAGCACTCAAAGTCTCTCTTCGACTGAAAATTAGTGTCTTAAACAGTCTGTTAGGTCATGGAAATGAGAGCAAAAGTCTACCAAGCTCTGGACAAATTGTATCTGTGCAAGCAGCAGGTGGAATATTTGCTGGTGCGATTGCATCTTGTATAACTACCCCAATCGACACTATCAAAACCCGATTGCAGGTCCTTATTTCCATCTTGTATTTAATTTAGAACAAGCAATCATGTTTCTTTTTTGTTTTTGTTTTTTTAATAAATTTTAAATGGACCTTTATTACTGGTAGGTTATGCCTGTGAATAACCAAAAGAGACTGAGAGCGAGGCAAGTGGTGAAAAGATTGATAGAGGAAGACGGCTGGAAGGGTTTTTATAGAGGATTAGGTCCCCGCTTCTTTAGCATGTCAGCATGGGGCACCTCCATGATCGTTTCCTATGAATACTTGAGTAATCTTCCCACTCTGCAAACCCCCTCACCCAAACAAAATAAAATAACATTTCGACATTAATTAATAAACAAAAAAAGGCCACACTAATAAAATAACTCAGGCAAAGAATGAAAGAAAAATACAATCTTCTTTGAGCATGTTGTGCTTAATAATTTTACTGCTTTATACTTCACTTAAGAATTAATATGTGAACACATCTTAGACCTACATCTGAAAAATGAAAAGGAATATCCTATAAGGCTACAATAGGAATTCATTGTGCTTTTTGGATAATAAGGTGATAGAACTTCTGTCCCTGTACTTTTCTACCTTTGTGTTTTGTCTCAGATATTTAGAAAGTTTACCCTAATCACTTAAATTGTGTTATGAATAATTTATTCATTTCTTTTTGTTTTTTGGAAAGATACTGAGGCCCTTAATTTGAAGAAATAAATATGGAAAATAAAATATTGTTTGATCACATCTTGTTTATAAGAAAGGGTTGCATAAGGGTTACCTTTATTTAAGGATAAATAATTTTTTTTAAAAGAAAATAAATAAAGAAGCTTTAATACAAAAGGCAACAGTGAGATGTACAATTCTTGTTTCTAACTCAACAGGAAATTTATCGGTTCTATGTCTAAACTTTGCAGAGCGATTATGTTCCAAGACTGATGAGATATAAGACTTATTGAGTTATTGTACTGCTGACCCAATAAGAGCTCAGAAAGAGCACAGTGACATTTTTTTTTGCACTTCACCCTGCAAAGCAACTTTTATTTTACTTTTTTGAACTTTGTATTTTTTTAGGGTTAAGTTTTTCTTAGTAAACCTTTATACATAGAATGAATGCCTCGTGTAGAGAAATCTAAGATTCAGGGGTGCTCATATTTGTTTTGTTATTTTTTTGTTTGTTTATGATCTTGTTGTATTGAACGAGGTCAGATTTATGTTGGAATGTCTATCTTTGCATACTGATTGTGGTTCTGATTCTGATATTATTAGATTGCTATTTCTGTTGGGTCATAGTTGCTTTTAGTCAACAGTGTATCAATAACCTCAGTTTTAAGAGCAAAGCTAGGATGTGGGGTTGGTGAGTACAACTTTGAAAGTCTACTGGATGAATTGACTTCAAACGATGAATCTAAGTAGTTGAAATTTATATACTTTATGAGTGAGATATGTACATGCAAAATTTTAAAAGTTTTGAGTTCATTTAGTACAAGATCAAGTGGTTAAAAAGATGACGAAAAATGGATATATAAAATAACTTATAAAAAGTTTATTTTTTGACTGCTTAATTTGTACTAAATGAATTCGAAACTTTCAAAAAGTTTCATGTACATTATCACTCATGAAGTAGATGGATTTCAAAAGTTTTGATTCATTATTTGAAGATAATTTGATATATTTTTATAATTGTGCTCACCGAGAAGGGTTGATAAGCACATCACATATTCACACCTTAGTTTTGCTCCAATTTTAAAATACAATTTTCTAAATAGTTTGTAAGAATAGAATATTTATAGTTCAGTTTTGTTATACTAATTTGCAACATTGTATAAAATAATTTTCAAGTAGGCTTGTTAAACGAGCCGGGCTAGCTCATGGGCTTTGAACTGGGATCTTAAATGAGTCAAATTGAGCTGAGCTCAATTTGAGTTGAGTTCAAACTCGATTCGAACTCAAAATAATTCATCTCTAATCTAACCGAGCCGATCTGACCTCAAAATAATTCATCTCATACGAATTTAATGATGATAGACCTTGAAAATATAGCATCATTAAATTCGTTAGATTCTTAGCATTGGGGTATCTTAAATTAAGAATGTATTATATATTCGTAGCAGCTAGATAAACATTTTAGATACAAAACTGGTTAAATGATTTCCTAGTATGAGATCTAATCTTTTGAAATTACTAAAAATAGAAAATGACATTTGCATGCAGCAACAACAACTGAGTCTTTAGTTCCAAATAAACTAGAGTAGGCTAGAAATGAACCCAATTAAAATGACATTCCATGAATTACAACATTTCAGAATCGAACATTTAAAAAATCACACTTAGTTCGTACATTTAGATAGCTAAAAAAAATACTTTTTTTTAAAGTACCGAAAAAATGGGGCAAATTGGACATACTTTTTTTTTGTTAATATCTTTTCGGTTATCTGAACGCATGCGTTTTGTCATAATTTTTGTATGCATGTGTTTAAAAATAATAATAACAATAAAAACTAGGTGTAATTTTTTCAAATTTCTGAAAAACAAAATAATCGTGTATTCAATTTTGAAAAAAAACGAGAAAAAAAATATGAATTGTGAATTTCCTATTCACGCACCAAAGCACGAGTCCTAACATAACAATTATAATAAAAAAAGAGAACCTTTTAACTTCATTGCAATGACCATCGAAAATAAAAAATATATATAAAAATTTGACCCGTTAATTTTATTATTTTTAATGCAAATACCGACATAAAGTCAAATGATACAATTTCCTTGCATGCATATTATATATGACATGAATAAAATACCGTTTGGTTAGTTCTATTATTTAAAAAATAGAATAATTATTTTAGTACCCGTACAGTACCCGCACTACAATACTCGTGCTACAGTACCCTTACTTAGAGAAATAATGTACTATGGTCCCCACTAATTATATAGTCTCAACTAATTATTATTCTAAAATTCCAGCAACATCATTCTTCTATGGTCCCCACTAATTATATAGTTCCCCTTTTACAATCCCTGATCTCGTTTTCGCATCAACCTTTCTCTAACAAAAATAGTTGACTTCATAGGAATAAATACTTCAATGCATAGATATAAATACTTTCAGTACATAGATATTAATACTTTCAGTGTCATATGTAAAAAATACTTAGATATGTATACATTCGTAGTTATAAATACTTAGAAGATAAGATATTAACACTTAAAAAAATATTAATACTTTGATGTGTGACTTGTTATGATTATCCCTTTTTGAGTTCTCCAATTATATTCGCGTCAGCCTTCCTCTAACAAAAATAGTTAACTTTATACATATAAATACTTTTAATACTTAGATATTAATACTTTCGGTGTCATATGTAAAAAAATAATTGCAAGTATAGGTATAAATACTTGTACGGTGAGGTATAAATACTTGCGCGACGGTGAGTCTGAAAATACGTCATCATGGATTTCATTTGAAAAAAAAAATTGCATAGGTATTAATAATATGAAAAAAAAATTGTGGAGATTTTGCAGTCCCTACAGGAAGTTATCTTTCTGCATTTAATTTTCAGCGGTCCCCCCCCGCAGGTACAGTGCTGCGGGTAGTATTATTTTCGCGCTACAGTACCTGCACAATAAATAATTGTTCACCTCATAGCTATAAATACTTCCGTACATAGGTATAAATACTTTCATGCATAGATATTAATACTTTAGGGAAAAAAAATTCGAATTATGAAATTTTTGCGATCCCCACAAAAATTTATTTTTTCACATTTAATTTCGGTGGCCCCCTGCGGGTACAGTGCCGGTACTGTAGCGCGGGTACTGTTATCAACTTCCTAAAAATATTAATAAATTAGTTAAAGTTTAATTTATCAAGAGGATCCGCTTACACTGTTTTTTAGTAACACTGGATTACATTCTACATTTTCAAAGTCCAAACAGTCGATTCAAATCGTTCAACATGATGGATATATTAAAACGTGCTTGCAGATCAAATTTTACATTTCTTTTAATCTGTTTTCCTGTTTATTAAGATGGTTTAAAAAAATTTAATGGTATGAAAACAACGATTTTGTAAAATACTTAATAAATAGTAAAAAAAAATTCAAAAAAATGTAAAATTTAATCTGTAAGTATATTTTAATATATTAATTATGTTGAACAATTTAAATTGATTATTTAAATTTTGAAAACTTTAAAAATATAAGGTGTAATCGAGTGTCAGGATTAGGGGTGTAAACGGATCATATATTATCTGATTTCATCCGGATTCGAATCCGAAAAATTACCTAAATTATCTGATCCGTATCCGTATCTGACTGTTTACACTTTTAAACCACAACAAATGTGTTATATGTTCTTAAATTGATTTATTAAATATTTAAATTGCATATTACACCAGTAATTTATTAAATTGCATATTACACCAATAATTTATTAAATTGCATACAAATATTTTAATGAACAATATAACACTATGACATAATTAGTAACTATTATTTTAATAGAGGAGGGATCAAGTTACAACAATTTTTGAGTTACAACAAGCATTTTCTACATTTTCAAAGTCCAAATCGTTGATTCAAACTATTAAATGTGATCTCTACAATAAAATGTGCTTGGAGACCAAATTTTACATTTTTTGGAATTTTATTACTATTTATTAAGATGGGTACAAAAACTAGTCAAATTTAGACCATTGAATTTTGTATCCATCTTAATAAATAGTAAACAAATTCCAAAAAATGTAAAATTTGGTCTCCAAGCACATTTTATTGTAGAGATCACATCTAACAGTTTGGATCGACGATTTGGACTTTAAAAATGTAAAAAAATGCTTGTTGTAACTTGTTGTAACTCAAAAATTATTGTAACTTGATCCCTCCTCATTTTAATAATATAATAAATGTTTTGTAACAAATAAGATAATTATGAAAAATATCCATATTCATTTGATATCCGATCCGCAACATTTAATATCCGATCCATATCCGTTTTTATATCCAAAATAATTATAACAGATAATGATACGGTAAGACCAGAGCCCTCCTCGTTTATCAATGCCAATTTGGCACGAAAAACTTTGGTTCTAATCGTCATGCAAATGGACGGCCGACAGCTTTTTTAACAAGAGGAAGAGAGGGTTCAGGACCGTCCGATGGCTGGATCTACGGTCCCGATACTTTCATCTGTAACACAAACCTCCCTCCTCAAAAACCTGGAATCCAAGCATCCATTTCGTTGGCAGTTACTTACACAGACATCCCAAATGGAAATTAACCTAGATCAGACGCTTCAAGAAGGAAAGCTCTTCCGACAGGTTAATGCCTTGATTGTTTCCCACCTCCGCCACCACAATCTCACTCAGGTTCTACTATATTTCCTAATTTTTCTACTCAAAATTCTGTCTTTCTACTTTATTTTGCCATAACAACTTTTTTGTTTTTTTTTTTTTTTTTATTGCTTTGTGAAGGCTGCTATGGCAGTTGCTTCAGCAACAATGACGCCATTAAGCACAGAGGTCCCTTCCAACAAGCTTCTTCAACTGGTTGCCAAGGTTGATTTTTTTTTTTTTCATTTACACAATTTTATGTACCTTTTGTAGGTTAAATATCTGTGTTAATCAATCATGATAAGAGTTTAACTGATTAGAACAGGGGCTTGCAGCAGAGAAAGATGAAGCATCTAGAGGGGTCTCTTCTATAGCTTCATTTAATCCGGCATCTGGCATATTGGCTAGTGATGGTACTCTTCCTGCTGTTGATTTTAGGTGAATTTACTAAATTTTTTTTTCCAGTTATTGTACTATCTTTGTTGTTCTTATACATAAATAAAAAGAAAATGTGGTTCTTCTGGCCAATTTTTAGTAGTGGCAGTAAAATGTCAGTTAGGTTTGGTTCTGGTTTGTTTAAAATCAGGTTTGGATCATTTTGGGATTGATGTCACTTTAGGGTCTCCTTCTTTTGGGTTTGATCATCTTTGGGTTTTGTTCATTTCGGGCTTTGCAACATAATTCAAGATAGGTTATATATTTGGTTCCAACTCATTTGAGTTCAGGTCAATCTAGGGTCTCTGGTCCTTTATGTTTGAGTCCGGTCAAATTCAGAGTCTTTAGTTGGTAAGGTTCAGGATTCAATCCAATTCCCTGTTGTCAGGTGGTGAATGCAGTTTTCTGGTGGTTCAGATAATCTGGTTTCAGGTTAGCTTGGACTCAGTTTGGATGTTTGTTGATTTCGAGAAAATAAATCTGCTGCAATCCCGAATCAGGTGAACAGTACCCTGAAATCCCTGCAATCTCGAATCCAGCCGTCCAATTTTTTTCGAGAACACATCTCGAAACAGCTGGTTTTTCCGTGCACGCATCTCAAAATAGTTCGACGGCTGGATTCGGATTGCAGAGATTTCAGGGTCACTGTTCACTGGTCTCAGACTACAGCAGATTCGGATCCTGATTTCGAGTCTTGATTGATAGGTCAGATCTATTGGCATGATACTTTGGTAGTGGGTTGTTGGGTTCAGTTAAGTTTTCAAAATAGTCCTCCCCTTGATTTTGGTGGGCTTGGCAGAGTTTCTGTGGGTCTGGTTAAATTATGGTTTGAACTATTTAAAAAAAAAACCCATGGGTGTAGACTCGACAAATCATCTTAAAGCTGAGGCCATGATTTAAAAAGTTGTAGACAAGAAAGGGAAGACAAGTAGTGAATTTAAAATGTGTGCTTCAATTGTGCACGGATTTTGGCCTAATTCTACCATAAATTAAAAAAGAACAAGACATTCACATTATCTGAGGTGCACTGTGATTCCAGATTACGCCGAAATTTTTATTTATAGCATAAAAAAACCCCAAATCACCTTGGTTTTGAGGAAATTCGAGAATTACATGAGCCGCACAGGCGTTTTGCAGCCCCAGACTGGGGTCCGCAGAACCATTCTGCGACCCCAACTTTTTTTTTTAAAGAAAATTTATTAACTAATAAACAAAAAATATCATTTTATGTGCCAAAAACCAGAGCGTTGGAAGAGAATGGTCTCCGCAGAATCGTTTTCTGTGCCAACTTTTTGTTTTTTATTAATAAATTTTCTGTATAAAAAAAACAAAAAAAAAGTTGGGGCCGCATAATGGTTCTGCGGACCCCAGTATTTGGGTCCGCAGAACTCCCTTGCGGCCCAGGTAATTCTCGAATTCTGACCAAACAGGGGTGTTTTGGTTTATTTATTTTTTATTATGCTATAAATAAAAATTTCGGCAGATTACATACTTCACCTGGTAACACCCCTAACAAAAGCTAAGCACCAAGCACCTTATATTTTCACAGCAGTGAATATTATGGAAGAAACTTAAAGCATTGATCCTATAATAAACAAAGTACATAGAAAGCCCGAGATGAGAAATCAGACAGTGATTTGAAGAATCTTATCACTGTGCCTTATTAAGGAGCTATTATTCCAACTTGTTTTTAGAAACACATCTTGCATAAACTTGAAGTGTACCGTGGTTAGATTGCCACCTTAAGAGAATTATTCGTTATTTGTCTCACACGGTGCAGTAGACTCTTGACGGTTATATCCCAAAATACTTCAAACCCTTCTTTTCTTGGGGTGCAGGGCCCCACTTGAAGGAGTGAACTTGTATTTAAATCATAACAATAGTTCAAAAATTTTAGGAATAAACTTTGTACATATAAAAAAATTACTTTTGTCTGATTTGTAACAACTAAAGTTTGTTTTTCCTCATCTTGTAACTTGTAACAATACCCATTTTGTATATTTGTGCAAATAATAGTTGACACGCCACAACCAATGCACAATGGCATAATACAAATAATATTAATACGAGTGTTGATGCAATGGTCCCACAGATTGGTGTTAATGAATGCATAAAATATGCGAGCAAACAAAATCTTCATTTTTATTTTCTGCTATCCCAAAAGCAAGCCCAAATCCCCATTAACACCAAAAAATTAAAATCTTCATTTTTTTTTAGTTATGATCAAACTAACACGGATGCTGATAGCTGTAAAATTCAAATCGTACCAAAATCAGGAAACTGATTAAAGATTTAATATTTCTATATGATTAAAAATTGTAGCATTTTTAGTTGTTTGCTGATAACCAACATATAACAACAGTGCTGTACAGGATACAAGAGGTGCATCCAAGATTTTTACAAAGCACGAGACCCGGCACATCTCTGAACATAAGGTACTTATTTTATGCAATGCTAATTATGAATCTTCTCTCCTATTTTTCTAAATTAGCAAGCGCGAATATTCTGAGTTGTGTATGTTTTTGTAGAATGTGGCTAGGTGTGCAAGGTTTAGTCCAGATGGTAAATTTCTTGCTACAGGTAGTGCTGATACATCCATTAAGCTCTTTGAGGTGAACATTCTGCAATATATCTCTGTCTTTTAGTTATTTACCATACTTGCCTCTCTTCATGCCATAATATACTCCCCTTGTGTCCCTTATTATACAGGTTTCCAAGATAAAGCAAATGATGGTTGGGGATTCAAAAGATGGTCCTGTTAGGCCTGTTATTCGTACATTTTATGATCATTTACAGGTAAGTTCCACCTAGATAACTTTGAGTGATTTAATATTCTGTTGAAACTTAACTTTGAACACATGATTGCATAATAGCTGTGGTTTTGAAATGAATTTGCAGCCAATAAATGATCTTGATTTCCATCCTCAAAATACCATACTCATCTCTGGAGCAAAGGACAATACCATCAAGTAAGCAAAAGTATCTACCGGAAACTCAGTTAATAATAGCTGACATAGATGATTGTCAAACAAACACACCTAAATTTGTTCAATGCGCTTGATATATCTTTGCTTTTGTTGTACTATATCTTTTATGATAACCTGGCTTGCAACATTTCAGGTTCTTTGATTTCTCAAAAACTGTTGCTAGAAGAGCTTTTAGAGTTATCCAGGTTTTGAAAGAAAATTTATCGTACTTTAATTTCTGCAAATGAACAATTCTCCTCTCTTTTTAACTTCAATTCTGACAGGACACACATAATGTGAGATCTGTGTGCTTTCATCCTTCTGGGGAGTACCTCTTAGCTGGTATTTCTTGTCTTAATCTGCAACATAACATTACGTATGTGGAAAAAAATATTTATTCCAACTTCAGATCAATTGATGCATAGTGAAATTTTGTTTTCATTCAGGGACGGATCACCCAATTGCACATTTGTACGATGTAAATACATTCAAGTGTTACTTATCAGCTAATGTACAAGAACTAAACACTAATTCCGCCATCAATCAGGCATGCCCCACTCCACCTCCCTCTCTCTTTGTTCACATGCACACACTTCAATGTTAATCTCTGTAGTTTGGTACAGGTGAGGTACTCATCTACGGGAGGCATGTATGTGACAGCTTATAAAGATGGTTCAGTACGTGTATGGGACGGAGTGAGCGGTCAGTGTGTTAGATCCATAGTTGGCGCACATGTTTCTGCTGAGGCTACCAGTGCAATTTTTACCAAGGACCAGAGGTACATGCATTATATAACAGCCAACTTTATTTCATACAAGCAGAAAGCATGATCAATGTTATAATACCGACATTGCTTGTTACAACTGAGCAATTCAGTGTATTTATGTTGAAATTTGTTAACATGAATGTGATATAATTAGATATGTGCTATCATGTGGGAAGGATTCTACAATAAAGTTGTGGGAAGTTGGCACAGGAAGGCTTGTCAGACAATACCTTGGTGCAACTCACTCTCAGTTCCGCTCACAGGTTTGTCTAATTGAACGTTTTTTTTTAATTATTGGGTAAATTATATGGGAGGTTACTTAACTTTACCTTCTATTGGTCTTTGTCACTCAACTTTGATTCATCCCAATCAAGTCACTGAAGTAAATTTTAATCAAAATTGGGTCACTTTTTTTTTGCATTAAATTGAAACTATGCACTAATTATTAACTAATTTTATCAAAAAATTGACTTCATTTGACTATAATATATCAAACTAATTGTTTTGTAACGGGGTTCTTTTAGAACTTATATTTTATGTAGTTATGAATTTTGAAAATTTAAAAAAAAAAATCACAAATCAATACGTATTCCCTTCAAATGTGAACTTTATGATCATAAAGGCTAAGCTTTTGAATTTAGGTTAAACTTGTGAATTTAGTTTACAAGTCGTTTTTTTAATCCATATCGAGTCACTGCCTCTAGGTAAATTCAAATTCACACAAATTGTAACCTAAATTCAAAAGTTTAGCCTCTAAACTTATATTTGATCATGAAGTTTACAATTTGTGTGAATTTGAATTTTAAATAGAAGCAGTAACTCGATATGGATTAAAAAAACGAAGTCGAGTGACTAAGATCAGGACTTAAGATCAGATAAATCGAGTGATAAAAAAAGGATAGGACCATAGAGGGTAAATTTTTTTGATTTTTGTAGTACACAATTACCTACTAATATTTCATTAAAAGAGAGACATATATACAGTCTAGGAATTAGTGTGCAGAGAATCGATTATTAGCAATTGGGCAACTAATTATCCCTATCCCTAAAAATGGATAGAGGGTAAGTTAAAGTGACCTCCCTGTAAAATTTACCCATTATTATTCTTTATATAAATGAGAATTGTAAATATACCAGGGTTTAAATTTAATTCACAAATACCTATATTTTTTTTTATGCAATGATTTATGGCTATTTCTACAGGCAGTGTTTAATGTAACTGAAGAATTCATACTATCAATTGACGAGCAAACGAATGAGGTACAAGTTAAACTTCTTCCAAAGTAATTTACTTGCATTTGTTTTATGCATCTTTTTCTTTTCTTTTTATAATCATGGTATGTTTGTTTGGTTCAGGTAGTAATATGGGATGCACTGACAGCAGAAAAGGTGGCTAGGTGGCAATCAAATCATGTAGGGACACCAAGATGGATTGAGCATTCCCCTGTTGAATCAACATTTGTCACATGTGGTACCGACCGATCGGTCAGATTTTGGAAAGATTTAAGTCTATCTGGCTAAGTTGTTTTCAGCTACCATAGTACCATATCATCTCACAGCTAGTCTGTTAAGGTTACAATTAGGGATATCTAATAGGTTGCTTATTTGAGGCATTTTTCTTTTGTTTTCTGCGTGTTTCTTTTAAAGAAATAAATTAAGGATGTTAGAATAGTTTTAATTGCATGCCACTTTTAGCGTTCAATAATTTAGTCATACTAGTTATGGTATAAACATGTAACTAAACTTGTTATCACCTTTCATGCCAAGAGAGTTCCCCTGCTATCATTTTATTTTTCCCGTCATATTTTGGTATCACCCCAAGCGGATAATGCTGATTTGGCATTCAAAGATGGATATGGATTTGGTATCAGCATTATCCGCTCTGAATCTGCTCTGTTTTCACCCCATGTCCTCTTTTACAACTCATTCCCCTATTACAAATCTGTTACTATAAATCAGCACAACTAATTTGAACAAGGAAAAGTAGGATATATGTGAATCCAGTGTATGATCCTCCAATTCTTCTGCCTCTCTTTGCCAAGCTATCCGCCAATTCGTTATGGCTTCTGTTCACATAGCAGCAGGTCAATCTCGGGTTACATTTTAATATCCTCCAAGTATCATATATCTCCTTATGAGCCTTCCAGTCTCTCTCCGTTGGTGGTTGTTGAGCTGAGCATGCTTTAACCAGCACTTGGCAGTCCGAATAGAAGCAACACTGATCAAGACCCATCTGGAAAGCATATCTGAGTGCCCCCTGGCCCCTGTAGAGCGCACGCCTCAGCTTGAAGAGTACAACAGACCAGAGCTCTTGCTGATGTGTAAGCTTGTAAGGTTCCATCTTTTTCAAACAGGAAACCAATTCCCGCGCCCCCCCCCCTCATTCGCTTTGAGATTGATGATAGTGAATGAGATTATAACCTCGATCTGTTTGTGACATTCTACAAACTGAGGGTGCTAGCAGGATTTTGAGGTCAATTCAGCCTCTATACGTGTTGAAAGTGAGTATTGACTCTAGCAGTTGAGAGTGCCAGTGACTAAAGAGATAAGTTTGAGTTTTGGCACATTTGGAACAAGATTTTTTTTTTTTTTTTTAAGGATAAATACACCTTTACAACTTGTCCGGACTAGAGCATTTCCATAATTTCTGTAGACATGATGGGCATTGTGGGCTTGTGGCATGATAAGATAAGTCCTCGAGATTACCAATTCTGAGCTTCCATAATGTCCTGAAGCTGGAAAACTATCCCAAGGCCCCACTCTTTAGTCACTGGTACTGTGGAATATCAAACTTCGAGGGTTGTTACTCAGTGGCGGACCTCTTTAGGTTATTTTAGGCAAAGTGTATATTTCTGAATTCGAATTTTTTTTTAGATCAGTAGTATTATATGCTTGTATTTTTTTGGATGAAAATAAGATCTTTGGATTTAATTCATGATTTAGTAGAAAAAAATTGCACTTAAAAGAAAGTCAGCTCAGACTGAATTACATAAAAGAAAGAAAAAATGATGTGGTCTGATTTGCTACTACATTTAGAAGAATCGTTAATTTGCTAGGAGAAAAAAGAGGTCCACTACTAGGAATCTAAAGATGTAATGTGTCATGACTAGTTACGCCGTGACTTGGATCCCGTATCATGTTGTGACTAAGTCAGATTTATAGATGTCGTGATGTGTCGTGACCAAATTTGAAAGGATGGTCATGACACGTGAATGGACACAATATGTTAGTCATGCCATGACCAAGGCACACGTGACCACACGTGACCGGTGACGTTTGTCACATTAACTATTTTTTTTTCATAATTTAAGTTTATTCAAAATTCACCATTTGATAATTACACGTGACCATGTGTCATACCGTGACCAAATTATTCACGTGATGTGCAGTATTGTACTAATTTTTTTTAAATGGTCACGTCACATAATCGGCACATGTGCTATGTCATGTTATGACTTTTTTAGATGCCTATCGTTACTATTTGTCATAAGAAAAAAAATTATGCTCTTATCAATATTTTGTAACTGTCTCTGACCAAAATCCGCCTCTGCTGGTGTTACTCATTGAAGACACTCAAAACTATCGACTGATCTTCTTCGCAATGCATGAGTATCAAACTTCAAGCTCTGTTGCCAAAAGGAAATGTGGGACAAACTCAGCAGACAAGCTTGGAAAGTGGCTAACAGCCTTTCTACTCTCCCTGTTAAGAATGATGTAAAGAGCACCTCGCCTTTGATCATTCATACTTCCATCACTGCTATTTATAACATACTTTTCTTGCATATATTGAATCTGTTTATATTTCAGTTTTTGTTGTTCCCAGTTCAGTGTGCTACAAAGTACTTGCCATTTTGATCCAAAGAACAAGAAGATATCTCAAAAATATAACTTTAATTTGTTTGTCATAATGTCACGATTGCACTTTTTAGATCTGGTCTTTGTTTGCATTTTCTATAAAATCAGAGAAACTAACATTAATCATTAGATGGCAATATAGCATACATGAATCAATGATATTATTTCAGTACATCACAAAATTATGACATGTACAAGCAACAGATGCAATTGGACCTGTCTTCGTGAAGCTTAGACAACTATTGCTAGAATCTGGCACTAAAAAAATCAACAGAAAGGTGCATAATCATTATAAATTGCAAAAAACATTAACAATAACTGGACTGATTATTCATTTTGAAACCTACATTTCACAAACAAAAAGTACCTACAAGCAGATCTTCCAACCGTACCAAGCCTCCTATCAAAAACCTACATGTCCTCCCCTTGATTATTCATTTTGAAAACCTTGAACCGTCATATAAGATGTACATCTACCACCTACAACCTCAAAATAGTACGAAGTGTGTCGCACATGTCTTGTATAGTATCTTCCTCTTGTGCTGCTTGTGCCTCTTGAAGCGGCATATCCTCATAACACCTACATTATGAAAAATACATCATTCTGGAAGAATTGCATGCATACTAGTATACTACCCTTGTTAAAAAAGAAAAGAAAAGAAAAGAAAAGAAAAGAAAGGAAACTAACATTTTATGGTAAGCCAGAGCCTGAGCTAAGTTCATTAGGGTCGGACTTGAAGTCAATCTCTGGTACACTCCTGGTGGAAGCAGTACCTGCACAGAAAAAGAAAAAGAAAATAGTGCCATTATAAGAAAGGTGCAGTTCAGTAATAAATTACACCAACCACCAAGTTACTAATTAGTAAATATAACATAATAATAATAATAATAATAATAATACAAACCTCGTTTTGTCCTTTGCGGCCTTTCTTGGTCTGGCCATCACCACTGAAAAGCTCTCTAACAGCTTCCAAGGCAGCATTGCCAGTTGATCCCAACATTTTATCTCCTAAAATGTTATCTGACACCAGTGCTAATGGAGATATATCTATTGCCTTTAAAAAGGGTATTGGCACTGTATTTCCAGCTGCATATATCGCCCAGAGCTACAAGAAAAACACAACAGAAACACAAAGGTTTATAGTAGAGCTAAAAAAGTATAACTTGCCTGGAAAAACCTGCTCAAGTTGCCTGTAACCTGAAACCAACCAATATTCATCTAGAAACAAAATGAACTTGACTGACCTGAACTCAAACCGGCATGCTGGTTGACCTCAAAAAACCAAAACCCCCAAGGAACAAAACAAACTTATCTCAAATGACCTGCAACCCAAAATGGACAAAACCTGGTTTGGTGCAAACCTGAATCTGAAATGAATACTGGTGTGATCTTGGTTGTGTTTTTATTCGAGACAAGAGGCAAAGCTTCCAATTTCTATGAAAATAGAAACCAGCAAAGGTTCAGTTCCTTGTTGGGTTTGGATCCAGTATTTATCCAACCAGATAGAAAGGTAGAAACAGAAACACACCTTATCTTGCACAGTGAAGGCTTTACGGCTGGTAGCACCGGACAAAGTAGCCTTTGCCTGATCCTGTTTTGTTAAAGTGACTGGAGAGGTGACTTTCTTGTCTTCACCTAACACAACATCTGAAGTGGTAGCACCATCTGACGATTTGTCAGCTACCTCTTGCTGTTTATGGACAATAGTTCCAGTTGCGTTCTCTGACCAAATGTTGGAATTGATATCTTTCCTAAGATCCATTGTGAATGACGTGATATCACCAAGGCCTGGTATGAACTCTTCTTTTGGGGAAGCAGGTGATTCCTCTGCTTCTTCATTGCCATCTTTGTGAACTATAAATGTCCCAAACTCTCCTAAAATTCATTCAAATGTGTGTGTGAGAGAGAGAGAAGAAAGAGAGAGATTTCTTAAGTTGTCAACAATTAACCATATGATACTCAACAACAATGAGGATATTGGCAATAAGTATGCCCATCCATCAAGCATTTACGACTCTGCAGAAGAACACTGATTGGTGCTATCTGCAGAAAAGGACCATAACTAACAGCATTAACTGGCTATAAAGATTTATAAATAAATGACAAGTTCACACTTACTTCACAGTAAGAACAATGATCCAGACAAAAAGTATGTATTCATTTAAGCTTCATAACAGGCAAGTTAAAAAAATTCCATCAAATCGAATCCCCCCTCTAATAGGATATTTTTTTTTCATGTTATTTCTTTTATCTCATTTATTTAAGACACTAAACCCTGAGCACATTCTTGATTAGAGGAAATTTGAAACAAACATCATTCTTCTGGAAAGACAAAGGAAGGTGATAAGTTGTCTAAGATAAAAACAATTCCAAGAAAAGAAATTTAGAATATTCATTATGTAAAAGTGGGTGACTTTTTGCACACTTAAAAGAATAAGCATGCTCTCCATAATAAAAAATCTTTCTTGATGAATACCTGAAACATCTTCTTCGGTTGTTTCATGGGGTCTAGAAGGCAGAGTGTACTGCAGCGTTTGCTGATCCATTAACTTCCATCAGAAATTTCATAATCAGAAAATAATATCAGATAGCTAAATACAAAACCATCATACTATAAGAAAGATGATAGTACATTATCAATCCCTGATTGGCGGTTTTGAGCCTGTGATGCCAACTGTGCTCGGATTTGTCTTGCTTGCTTCAGCCTTGGTAACATCTTTGATGCTCCTGTTGTGCACCTTTCTATGAACTTGTGCTGTAATCATCACAGCAATTATCATCAAACTATCATTAGCTCACTGTTAGCAAATCATATGATCTATTAATTAACTGGCAGTGTCTTAATTCATTACCTTGACCATCTCAGCAGCTGTAGGACGAAGCCTTGGATCCTTTGTCAAGCATTTCGCAATAAAATCATGGAATAGAAGTGACCTGCATCAGAGAAGCAGACAAACAATGCCAGTTGATTATTGAGATTTATGTCATAATTTATGATTTGAGCAACTTATATTATTTAAATGATAAAAAAATTATGTACCATTTCTCTTTATCCTCAAGCATAGGAGCAGGCTCACTGGATATCATAAACAGTACCTATATATGTATGATAGAGTTTACACTTGAAAGCAATATCACAGCAATAAATAATAACAATCAAGCTAAGTGGAAAGGATGTTGTTTTAATCAAAAAGCTTACTCTCATCGGGTGAACAGTTGATCTTGGTGGCAATCCCTGCAACAGACATGACACAATAAGAGTAAGTGAAATAATAAGCAAACTAAACAAGATAGTCCAGCTTCAATTAAGAAATAAGAAATCCACCTCTGCCATCTCAATAGCTGAAACCCCAAGAGCCCAAACGTCCACCTGAATCAAAAAGAAGAACAACTTCTCACAAAGGAGTCCCTTGCAAAAGGAAGAAAAGAAAAGATTTATTCAATGATTACAGAAAAGAATTACCTTTCCATCATAGCGGCTTTCTTGTATAACTTCTGGAGCCATCCAGTGAGGAGTTCCTATAAACTGACAAAACCAGGAAAAAAAACCATTTAAAAATCCACTTCCCAACATAACTTTGTGGTTGGCTGCAATATTACTACGAGATGGATAGTGAAGGGGAGAATTTCTACATGTTCTACAAACAAATTATCATACAACTTCATAAAAATAAAAAAAATAAAAATTTATAACAATACTCATTTATGAGTTGACTATAGTACCGTATTGCGCTTTGACATGGTCCTTGTCAGCTGGGCAGCAACCCCAAAATCACCTGGGACAAATGATACAGCAGCAACCACTTAATACTCATTTGGTTCATCTCACATGAACAGATCTCACCATAATGAGAAGTAAACTAAAAGGATAAAGCGATGTGTGCTCACCCAACTTTACCTCTCCTTGATCAGTCAGAAGAATATTGCCACCTTTGATATCCCTATGCACCTTGAATATTGAGTGCAAGTAGGCAAGACCCTGAATAATAAAACTTTCTACATAATTATGAAATGTTATATACTTCATATTTCATAAAATTTTGACTTTGCATGCACCTAAGTTGTTCATCAAACCTGACAATTCCTGGTCCCAGTCCACATTGCTTGACCCGCAGGCAGTCAGACAGACCCAACCTGACTTTTATTCATAACTATATTTAGCAATGCAGACTGAGCCCAACATTTCTTAATTTGCTGAGAGCTGGGCTGTTTTATTTTTTATAAAGAAGGGACCAACCCGACCGGACCCTAAGATAACATGTTGCGACAAAACCAAACTATTTATTTAGCACCAGAGGATCCAGGGTGTGTGCTACCTTAAGGGCTTCTCGACAAACATATGCAATTTGGGACTCATCAAACGGTTCCTCTGTTATACTCATCAAATCAGCAACGCTCCCTCCTCCACAATACTCCATCACTATCTGCAAAATATAATAAATTTCACATAAAATAGCAAGTAATATAACTAAAATCTTCGAATTCCAGAGTAATGGCAAAATAATACGCACCCAAAGGTAATCCTCGCCTTGGTAGCTACCAAAGTAGCACACCACATTGGGATGGCTGCACTGCTGTAGCATCTCTATTTCCCCTCTTATGTCTTCATACCCTTCCTCCTGTTCATGCACAAAGCATCAATCAGTCATAAATCAATTTGCTTCACTTTTAGATTTTTGTTTAATTGAAGAAAGAAAAAATATATATAAACATACCCCTTCAGCTAAGGAAATAACTTTGACAGCTACCAGCTCTTGTGTTCTGATATCTCTTGCTTTATAAACTGCACCATACGACCCTTTCCCTACAGTTCACAACAAATTCAACACAATACAAGAAAAAACATTAGCATGATAACTAAACCTATGTTTCAAGCTATATGGCTAAATACTTAATCAGGTACAAGGACTTGCATATTTAAAAAAAAAAAGGTGCAAGGACTTGCACTGATCTGATTGCAATTCCATTTTTTTCCTTTTTTTTTATAAAGTAGTGGGCAGTTCCACCAGTTTCATTGAAACTATTGTTTCTAAAAGGAACCACACCAAGCTTTCCATGGGAATTTAAACATTAGTAACTAAAGTATCTACTTCTTTAACAGGTACACAATTCCATTTTCTTCAATTTAACCAATTCTATAAAAGGTACCCATACTATTTGTTAATTCCTGTGCCAAGTCACAACCAAACTGAAATAAAGGATGAGACTCAAACCATACAATACAAAAGAAATGCATTGTATTATCAGTCATAAACACAACTGACGGAGAAGAGACGGAGATAGAGAGAGAGCAAAAGAGAGAGAGCTAACCAACCAAGCTCATCTAGCAACTCGTATCTAGTAGTTGGATCTTCTCTGGTAACATTATCGGGTAATGAACTAACTGAAGGTCTTCGCCTGTTATTCTGCATGAATCTTCCTTCATCCACCAGCACACCACTGACAAATGGCGACCCAAACCCGCCTCCTGTTACCCCTCCAGTTCTTCTTATCACTGTACCCGAAATCGATTCGGACCCGCTATCTCTTGGACTACTGGACTTTACCACAAATGTATTGAACGAATCATCATCTGGATCCATGGCGAAGCGCCTTAGATCGGGAAATGGAACCTGATGGGGTGGAGGATTAGGTTTTCTAACAGAGCGAGGTGGGGCAACCAAGGTGCGCTTCACGAGGACTGTCCCTGAAAAATTGTGGTCGGATTCGGATCCGGAGTCGGGTTCGGATTCGTCGAAGGAAGATCGGCCGAAGTCCTTGGGAAGACGTTGAAGGAGAGGAGGGAGGGACGCGTCGGGCTCGGATTCGGGCTCAGATGCGTCGTCAGCTCCGCTTCCGCCATGGATGATCACAGTTGAATAAATTTCGGAGTCTTTTTTCTTCTTCCCGCGAGAATCAGAGAAATCCATTGATGAACGCAGAAGAGGAGGCAAGGAGTGAAGGACAAGATCGACGTGTCTATTTTTCCTTACCGTGAGGCCCACTTGTAAGAGGTTTATGGGCTTGCTTATGTATTATAATGAATTCCAAGTTTGATACATGAGATTTGTTAGAAAGTCCAAATGCGGCCCATTATAACGGCTACTTTTTACCCAAGGAAAAACAATTAAGCCCATTAATAACCATGGAAGATGCGGAGAATAATATAGTGACAGACTGATAGTAATGAGCGAGGAATTCGGATAGGGGGAAAACGGGTCGGATATTATCTGACCATATTCAAATCCGTATTCAAAAATTAGATATGGATATCTGGTATTCGTACATCTGTGTGGGTACGAATACGAATATAGCTTTAAATTTTAATTATTTGTATCGAATAGTAGATATATACTATATAGTTTAATATATATTATGAAAAAATTTATATTATTCACTATTATAAAAGGTGGATATATGTATCCGTTTAATATCCGATCCGTATTCGTATCCGTATCTGTATCTATATCCGAAAAATAAAAGCGGATACATATATAGTTTTTCCACTATCTGATCCATATCTGATCCGCTTGCACCCCTAAATTCGAATCACCCGATACTCAGTACCGTACGTAGAATTACTAAATTCAGACCGTTCTTTTCATTGTGGTATGAATCTCTAAAACAGATATCCTATGTTTATATAGACACTGAATTCCAATCGTTCAGCTGAAAGTTAATCTCAGCTCATTCGACTGCCCTAGAACTGATGCTGCGCTTTTCCGATCGATCCGAGTCTTGCTCCATATGATGTAAAATAGCCCCAAACCATGGTTTTTGCATTAAAACATAAACTTGAGCAATAGTAAGTGAATACAATAATAAATAAAGCGCAAATGTGAGAAAACAAGACAAAACTTTAAGCAAAACCGTACGTAATTTTGTCACATATATGTCTTGATCAATTATCACCAACGGATCATGTACACAACAGATGATAAAAGTCACCCCCCTCAATGTCATCATCTGTTAGCCAAACCGATATTGAAGAGTCACTCAATATTAACTGTTTTTAAAATTTAACCGATGTCAACGGAGAGGGGCCATCAACGCCATCGGTTGGTAAGACCGAACAGTCGATAAAAAGTTCAAAGTAATTACAGCGTTGCCACTCGTTACATACACCATCTGTGCTGATGGACATTCGATGATAAAGGGGCGATCGTAAATGTATTTTTGTAATAGTGTACACACCTACTTTGGTTAATTAGAATCTTTAATCGCATCTCATTACTCATTTTAATCTCTAACTTGATCAGCATTTTGGTTGAATCTGGGTGTATTAATTGTAATAGGACCGCAGAATCAAAACGTATTGTGTCTAAAGCTTAATTAGGCTTTAAATGGGATCTGAGCAAAATTCAAACTGGTAAAAACCAATACCTAACTTTTCATGTAACATTTCATTACCGGTCAGTGTTGAGAGTTGGCATAACAACCACAGAAAGACAATTCAAAATGCTGTTTTAGCTATATCTGGTTCAAAAAAAAAAATCAATTTGTGTTTTTAGAGCAATTGTGGTTCATAAAATCTTTTTATCTGAAAATTCTGGGGACTCAAGAGTAAATGAATCATGTCTGGACTTCTTTCCAAATATGTCTTTCGCTTTCTCCAAGCTGAGAGGTGCTTCTTTAATATATTTTACGGTTAAATTTTTGGGATCGACTAATTATCCCCCAGTCAATTTCTCCCATTCATCCCCCAGTCAATAACTATTTGTGGGGACCATTAACTAACTGAATTTCATTAATTACTTGGGAGACCACCTAATATTTGATATATTTTATAACTGACGCGTGCAAATATGGATACCTATGCGCGCAAGTGTTAATATATAATATATCAAGTATTCATACCTAAGACACCAAGTATTTCGAAAAAAACTGGACACATCACACACACATCTTTTACACGTTTTTAGAGTTGGATTTTTTTTTTCCCGTTCAATCTAGTCAATATTTCTGACGATCTATGAGGAATTTTGCAAATCTAAAATCATGGACGTCTTCTATGCAATTTTCTCTTTCAAATAAGATCCATGATGACATAGTTTCGGGTTATCCGTCGTGGAAGTATTCATACCTCGTAATGCAAGTATTCATACATCGTCATGAATACATTGTCGTGTAAGTATTCATATCTTGTCGAGTAATTATTCATACCTCGTTGTTGAAGTATTCATATCTCGTAATGCATGTGTATATAATTCATGTCTGAAGTGTTTGTACCTAACATATATTTTATCAATTTTTTTTCCATATGACACAGGTCTGAAAAATATTAATATTAAGTAGTGCAAGTATTTATACATCGTAATGAAAGTGTAAATAGTTTATATGTGAAGTGTTAGTAATTAACATAATCTATAAAAATTTTATTTTTATTTTCATATGGCACGGGATAATGTATGAAAGTATTAATTTCAAATATTGCAAGTATTCATACCTTGTCATGCAAATGTTAATAGTTTATGTATCAAGCATTTTATCTAAAATATTTTATCAACAGTTTTTTTTTTCTTTTAGCATCTGATAACGTTTGAAAGTACTAATATAAAGTATGCAACTATTCATACCTCCTCATGTAAGTGTAAATAGTTCATGTATCAAGTATATGTATATAACAAAATTATATTATTATTTTCATATGAAACTGGATGATATCTGAAAATATTAATATAAAGCATTGCAAGTATTCATACATCGTAATGCAAGTGTGAATAGTTCATGTATCAAATATTTCTATCTAACAAATTCTATCAATTTTTTTTCACATGACACTGGATGATGTATAAAAGTATTAATATCAAGTATTGCAAGTATACATTGTCATGCAAGTATGAATAGTTCGTGTATCAAGTGTTTGTATTTAACATATTCTCTATTTTTTTTCTTGTGGCACTAGATGACGTTTGAAAATATTAATATCAAGTATTATAAGTATTCATACCTCGTAATGTAAGTATTAATACTTATAACTGAATTATAAATTGTTACATGGAAAAGTATCTTAATTTAATATTTTTTGACAAATTACTCTATTTGATGCTTAATTGTATTAATACGTAAGATGGAAAGTATTCACACCTGTACATTTATGTACTAATATTTACATTGTAGACTATGTTGCATGGATACATGTACGGATATCGTATCTCAGATACGATACAGATACAATACAAATATAACGATACGATAATTTTTAAAAATCTAGAATACAAATATTCATATCACATCGAGCAAATATTTATACATTCGTAATGCAAGTATTCATACCTAAGGTACCTAAGCTTTCCATGAATTATTTATAAAATTGACGAATTATATGAATAGAATACAAATTATCATATACCGTTTTATATCTCTCATTATGAATTATAAACCTTGCTAAATTATTTTTGATACTTATTAAGTAGCAACACACTTCACCACATTAGGATAGAATTAAGAAATCCAAATAACTTGACCACGGGAGGATTGACTTTGCCCAACAATGGCCCCCATATAACTTGAAGACCACGGGAGGATCTCGACCATTGAAATTCTTTCATTAATGTTCCACCTTAAACGTGAACATCGTGGAAAGATCAAGCTTGGGGAGGCGACGCCCTCAGCACGGCCATGGCACCCTACTCCGTCGTTATTGGTAGTTCTTTGTTAGATCTAAAGTTAAACCCTAAACCCTGCCATGGCACTCTGCTCCGTCGCCATTGGTAATTCTTTGTTAGATCTAAAGTTAAACCCTAAACCTTGCGCTGTGTCGCATGAGATGAAGAGGAGAGACGGAGAGGGAGCTGTCGGAGAGAAGCGTGGAAGTTTCGAGAGAAGAGCGACAACGAAAGAGAGCGGCGGTGTCAAAGAGAATGAAAAATGAGGCCTGCTTGACGTAAGGGAAAAATGGTTCGCTCAACTGATGGGACCCAGCTATTTGTCCCACTGTAGAAGACACCATTCACTCAGGATCCAATACTAATATATAAATAAAATAAATTAGGATAGTTGAAGACTTTGACCGTTAGTAACTGAAAAGATGGGGGATAAACGGGGGAAATGAGATGGGGGATAAAAATCTTTATTCTAAATTTTTATTTCGTCCTTACCTGAGTGCAGATAGGATCCATGCTATGTTCTTGTAGTTTAAAAAAATATTAGACTATCCACTAAAGAACAAATGTTGTCAAAAATTCAAAGACATCAATTAAAAAGTTGAAATATCAACGATCAATTTCTTCACTTTGTTTGAGCTGCAAACTTTTTTTTTTGTTTTTTTTTTTTTATAAAAGTAAGCGGTGTTAACATAATTCTGATTAAAAAATTGATAAAATATTTATTTCAAATTTGTCAATGTCTCTTTTAACATAACTTCATTCTGACTAGTCAAATTAGTATATTCAAGTATCGGAACATGCTTGGTAACCAAATGATCAACTTCTGTTTTTTTTTTTTTTTTTTTCAATCCTTTATAATTTTGGGCCTAAACTGGATGGTCCATTGGAACTCCAAGTCAGATCTTCCTCTGTTTTTTTTTGTTGGGCCATAGTTGGATTATTGTGCAACCGAGGGTTGTTTATAGAATCACATAATGTTCCCAAGTTAACAGAATGCCATAATTAATGGACCCAGCTAAATTTACAAGCAATGAAAATTATAGGGCACTTGGAGAAATTTGTAAAAAGTGTATCTTACATCAACATATATAAAATACAGAGTACAACTAGGGTGGTCTTAAGCTCACCAAAGTTTTGGTGAGCTTAACTCTAAAACTTATTAAATCGATCTCAAATGACGAATCCGAACTGTTGAAACACGCGTACCTTACGTGTGATGCATCTACATGTGAAATTTTAAACATTCGAATTAATTTAGTATAAAGTCAAGCGGTCAAAAAACGTTAAAAAATGAATGCACTAAAATTAATTTATTAACCTTCTAATTTTGACCGCTTGACTTTATACTAAATTAATTCGAATGTTTAAAAATTTCACATGTAGATGCATCACACGTAAGATAGGCGGGTTTCAACGGTTCGGATTCGTCATTTGAAATCGATTTGATGAGTTTTAGAGTTAAGCTTACCAAAACTTTAGTGAGCTTAAGAGCACCCTAGTTCTACTCTAAAATACATACGTGAAAGTTCACTTAGATAAGTTTTCAAGCTAATCACAGAGATCACTATCATACATAAGCAAGTGGTCCTTATCATATCATAAAAGACATCCTTCCAAATTAAAGCTAAAACAAATGGTCCTTCCAACTACCCCCTTCAAGTTCGAGCAGCTCCAATCTTTCTAGTTGAAAGGACAACCTTCACATATATCATATCACCATACCTGTCTACTAGAGTAAACAAAACATAGCGCCAATATCTCTTGAAATAAAGAACGACTATGAAGCACCAAAAACTGACCATAAAGAAAAGGCAGAAAGAACAGAAGAATATGAGAAAATTGGTGCCTTCATACCTTCGGTCGTCACTCATTTCATTCAGGGAAAGCTGTGTTGTGTCAAGAGCAACGACACAACTTTTTGACATGGGAGGCCCGCAGAGATTTGGGTTGCCTTCATAGCTACTATTATCAAATGTACTAAACTGTGCTTCCACACCTAATATAGGTCCGGATAAATTGTTATATGCCACAGAAAAGGATTCTAGTGAGGTTAGTTTAGTCAGTTCTCTCGGTATTTCCCCTGTCAAAGAGTTGTGAGAGAGATCCATACTTTCTAATTGGTGCAAATTGGATATGGAATTTGGTATTGCACCGCTTAAATGGTTGTTCGACAAGTTCAATGTTATCAATGAATTCATTCGACCAATATCTTCGGGAATGCTGCCTACTAGTTTGTTCGAAGATAGATCTATTATACACATGATTAGTAAAATTTCTTTTAAATAGAAATCTAATCTTCCTTTTGACATAAGTTCCAATCCAAAATTCTTTGATTCTATGACATCCAAGCTGGCAAAATAAGCAGTGCGCAAGAGAAAATTGTCATCACTGAAGTTCAGCTCCGCTCCTGTAATCCATACATCTACAATACCCAAGGAAGAGGAATCATCGGCTGTTGATCCCATATTTATAATACATGATGGTATTTCTCCAGAAAGATTGTTGTGCGACAAATCTAGTATGCGTAAATATTTCAATTGACATATTTGTAATGGTATAGGTCCTCCAAATAGGTTCTCTCTTGCTTGGAGCATTCTGAGAGTGGATTCCTTACCAATCCAACTTGGAAGCTCTCCAAATAAATGGTTTTCCTGGATGTCTATGGAATATATATTTGAAATATTAAGCCATGTTAATGGAAAGTTTCCGGTTAGATTATTTTGGCTCAGATCTACAATTTGTAAGTCTGAGTGATTAGAGCAAGGAGGTATTGATCCAGAAAACTTGTTATCTGAAAGGTCAAGCAACCAAAGGTTTGGCGCAACACATATCTCCAATGGTAAGGATCCTTCTAAATTATTTCCACTTAACTTCAACATTATCGGATAGACATGATGATATTGTCTAGCATTTCCAATGCAATCAGGTAGAACACCATTTAATTCATTGTTACTGAGGTCCAGCACGTTGAAACTAGTATTGCAAATGCTAAAAGGAATCTCTCCACTTATATTATTATCATTTATCAGTAATCTTGCAGCTTGAGTGAAGTTGAAGCTACTAGTGAAAGATCCATAGAACTTATTAAATGATAGGTTTAGAATAGAGAGAATATTAGGCCGAATCCTAGGAAAATTGTTTTGTATATCATTAGTGAGATTGTTAAAAGATAAATCTAGAATATAGATATTGTTTGTTGATATGAGTGGAAGAGGGCCATGAAAATAGTTTTTTGATAAGTTGAGGGATATTAAATTTGGAAGTTTCATGGAAATGTTTGCCGGTAATTCTTCGCTAAGATGGTTGTTAGATATATCCAACTCTGAGAGTTTTTCATGAGTTAAAAACAGAAGTTGAAGAGGCCCTGTGAAGAAGTTTTTGTGCAAATCTAATGTGATCAAATTTGGATTATTTTCTAACAAAAACCACAGTACATCTGAAAGGTGACCCTTGGAGCGAGAATTAGAAAGGTCCAACTCTCGTAATTTATGTTGAGAGTATAAGAAAGTGGGCTCAACATCAAGAATGCAATTAGCTAATTGAAGGTCCTGAAGCTGAAAAGGTAGATTCACAACTTCGACTCGAAAGTTTGATGTGCTTGTTGAGAGCCTCAGAAATTCAAGATTTGTATGATTAAAAAATAACCTCATGGATAGAGTTCCCTCAAGTTGGTTACCAGATAGGGATAGGTATCTCAGGGACACAAGTCTTTCAAAAATGGAGGAGGGAAAATTTATTTCAAGATGATTATCTGACAAGTCAACTAGCTTAAGAGAAGAAAGATTTCCCATACAAAGAGAAAGATTTCCACTAAAATTGTTATTTGAAAGATCTAACTCTGCGAGATTCTTCAATTGGCATAGTCCTATAATATTAATAAGAAAGATTGTCAAATAAAATATATTACTCAGGTGAAACAATTACGAAATGCAATAAGAAAAAAAAAATTTATATAACTGGGCCCTTATCTCACTATGTTCTTTACAGTCCTACCATTAGTAAATGACTAATTAAGATCTAATATCACTAGACAACAAGACTACCATAGTTATGTTATTGTTCTATATATAGAGAGAAATGTTTTGGTCCACTGAGTCATTATACCCGAGCGCATCCCCAAGTAGTTTAACAGAAAAAAAACCTTCTAATGTTATCTAACTTTCATTTTCAGTGCTAATATCCAAACATTTAAAACTATATTTATAACCTTTAAAAATGTTACTCGCAAGCATTTAATTAAACTTCTATCTGAAAGCATTTTTAGATAATTTTAACTCTTAACTACTTTTGTCTTTAAGTCAAAAAAAATATATTCTTTTCACCTACTTTTTTATTTTATTTTTTCTCTAATCATTTTAGTTCATTTTTCCAACGATCCGTGATGAATTTTATAAATCTAAAAATACGAATGTTTTCTATTTGATTTTATCTTTCAAATAAGATCCATGAAATTTTTTTTTTCAAATTTTGCTAAAGTAAAACTCATGAGCACTTTAAATTTTTAAATTTTAGTCTACAATCATTAAAATTTTCAAGGCTTTGCACATGAGATTTATATGCTTTGTAAATGAGCTTTGTGCATGCAGTGTTATTGTTGAGATTTAAATTCTTTGTACATGCAGTGTTATTGTTGAGGTTTAAATTATTTGTATATAAGATTTATATGCTTTATTCTAGTGATTTGAAGTGTTATTAATAAGGTTTATATGCTTGTACATGAGATTTATACACTTTATTCTAGTGATTTGAAGTGTTATTAATAAGGTTTATACACTTGTACATGATGTTTATACGAAAGATTTGAAGGATTGTAAACAGAGATTTAAATTGTTTTGAAGCAAAATGAAAAAACTGAAAGTCACAGAGATTTAGAGTGGTAAAAAAAAGATGACAAAAATATAACTTGAAAGTTGTTCTTCATGAATCTCATTTGAAAGATAAAATCAAGTAAAAAACGTCAGTATTTTTATATTCGTAAAATTCATCACGGATCGTCGGGAAAGTGATGAGAATAATCAGAGGAAACAAAAAAATGTGGGTGAAAGGAATTTTTTCTCTTTTTGGCTTAAAAACAAAAGTAATTAGGAGTTAAAACTATCTAAATTTTTGAAAATTGCTGTTTTGCTGTGAACAGTGAAAAACAGTAAAATTTTCTGGACCATCAGATCAGCGACTTTCAAAATTACTTAATAAATAGTAAAAAAATTCCAAAAAATGTAAAATTTGGTCTCCAAGCACATTTCAATATGGAGAACAAGATGAACGGTTCGGATCGACATTTTGAACTTTAAAATCGCAAAATATGAGCGTGAAGTAAAATAATCACTTTACTTCGCAACTCACCGTAGCCCAGCTCTATATATATATATATATATATATATATGAGATGGGCTACGGTGAGTTGCGAAGTAAAACGCGTTTCTACTTCACGCTGTATTTTTATTTTGAAAGTCCAAACGACCAATCCGAACCGTTAGATGTTTAATCCATATTGAAATGTGCTTGGAGACCAAATTTTACATTTTTTGGAATTTTTTTTACTATTTATTAAGCATTTTTGAAAATTGCTGTTTTGCTGTGAACAGTAAAATTTTCTGGACCATCAGATCAGCGACTTTCAAAATTGCTTAATAAATAGTAAAAAAATTCCAAAAAATATAAAATTTGGTCTCCAAGCACATTTCAATATGGAGAACAAGATGAACGGTTCGGATCGACATTTTGAACTTTAAAATCGCAAAATATGAGCGTAAAGTAAAATAGTCGCTTTACTTCGCAACTCACCGTAGCCCACCTCTATATATATATATATATATTATATCATTTTGACCAAATTCTATGATGTCAAACATCTATGATCTACCGGAGTAGAGATACTGCTGAAATTATAACTTATTTTCTATGGACAACAAAGTTTAATTGTGTATTACGTTGTAATTACCTTCTAATGATGAAGTGTCATTTAGATTATTGTCTGCCAACGAAAGGGCTTTCAGAGAAGAACAATATCCCAAATCAAGAGAACTCCCAGAATCTATACTTCCCATTAGACTAACCACCTCCAAATTTAGTGCATTTATAAGCTCTGTCAGATTTTTCCAGTAAAATATTGGTCAAATTTAAGAAAATAAAAGAAGGATTATTGTTGTCATAAAAATAAAATAGTTCATCTATGAGAGGTTACCTTTGATAGGGAAATTAATATTGCCTCCTATAGAATTAAAATCCAGATAAAGCGCTCGAAGTGATGATACTTTGGCCAAGGAGGAAATGATGCTTGTAGGCAGGTTGTTCTCTGAAAGGTCTAGTATCTCTAGCTTAGTTAAATTGGACCAAGATTCAAACCCTGACAAAAAAAAATAGGAGGTATTTGATAAAGTACATGACATTCAATACAAAAGATGGATCATGAATACATGGTGAACCTTTCTTAATCAATTGAAAAAGGGAGCTAATTAAACAGATCATTAATTAATTTAATTTTGTTACCTTTGATGGGCAGACTGTTGTTTATATTATTACCAAATAGGTAGAGTTCATGAAGTGATGGAACACCAGCTAAATCATATATGATGCTTCCGTCCAGGAAATTGTCATTAAGATCTAAAATTTCCAACTTAGTTAAATTGGACCATGTTTCAAGCCCTGAAATAGAATGAGAAAATATTGCATTAGGATTTTCTCATTTCTTTCTTATTTACTTAACATGAACAAAACTCAAATTAATTGGTACTACAAGAATATGTGAGTATCCACGACGGTTAAAGTGCTTTTTATATATCCTCGTGAATGCTCCCATTGGTAATATCAATATCCTCAGAAATAAAAAATTTTGTCCGCTTACTAGGGGTGTAAACGGATAGGATAATATCCGATTTCGTCCGAATCCGAATCCGGAAAAGTACTTAAATTATCTGATCCGTATCCGTATCCGAGGCTATCCGTATCCGTATCCGAAAAATTATAACGGATACGGATACGGTAAGACATTTCACTATCCGTATCCGACCGTTTATACTTTAAACCACAACAAATGTGATATATGTTTTTAAATTGATTTATTAAATTGCATATTGTAACAATATAACACTATAACATAATTAGTGACTAATATTTTAATAATATAATAGATGTTTTGTAACTAACAAGCTAATTATGAAAAATATCTGTATCCGTCCGATATCCGATCCGTATCCGTAACATTTAATATCCGATCCGTATCCGCATCCGAGACTATCCGTATCCATATCCGTATTTCAAAAATTATAACGGATACGGATACGGTAAGACCACTATCCGATCCGTATCCGACCGTTTACACCCCTACCGCTTACCCTCAGTGCAATGGTCATATATATTTTAATTTTATCCTTGAAAATAGCAGTTAGTTGCGTATGTTATTCTAATAAGCTAAGGTAAATATATATTCTTGAGGTTGGGTAAATATATACATAGTTTTAAAGAAGAAAGAAACGTGAAGATGTACATACCAGCACCATTCGTAAAATTGTATATGCCATGTGCATATAATGACAAAGATCGTAGTTGATGGAGAGGCAAGAACAAAGTGGCATTTACTAAAATACCCCGCTCGTAATCGGACCAGTCATCACCATGGAAGTACATACCGAGGTCAAGTTCAGTGACATGGCCAGTGGTTGGATTGCAGGTGACTCTTTCCCATCGGCAGCACTCCATACCTTCCCACTTGCCATCTAAAGAGTGAATAGCAAACGACAATGAAGCATTGATGTGTAGAAGAGCTAACCTCTCCTCTTCCCTGCACTGTACTGAGTCTGACCCGCTCACACTCATCTCCCACTGTACGGGAACCAAAACCAGAACCAGAACCAGAACCAGAAGCGCTATTGCCAATAATAACTTCATTGCTTCTATTATGTGATTGAATATGGATTGAACAAACTACATATGTGGCCTGATTTATAAGAGGATGAGGATGATATTAATTAATTGGGTAATGGACCGGTCACAGTCGACCAGCGACTTGAAAATTGAATGGTCTTCAAGAGTGAAATAATGAACCGCTGGAATCTTACAAAAATAAAAATAAAATGGATCCCCAAAATATCTTCCTGGATGATGTCACAATATTCGTATGTAAAACAATGTAATAATTGTTTTAATTTTCTTGTACATTTAAAAATATTTTAGTTTCATATAATTTCTCAATTGACAATTATATATGAAATATAATTTTATAAAGGGCAGCATCATGTATTAACGAACGAGCTATTTGCGATCGAGTTAGATACGAGTCCCGATGGATTCACAAACTATGAGCTTTTTTATCATCCCTATTTTAAACAATAATTAGTCTCCGACATATATTGATTTTTGAAATATAAATTCTAGGATATTTTTTTAATTTTGCTTTTCCTCTTAAGTTACTTTTCAATATTTTGAGACTTTTTTTCAAAAAGCACACTCCGAATTTCAAATTTTTTTATTTTTCAGCATAAACTTATATATTTTTTTTTTTTTTTTTTTTTAACTGTGTCTATCAGTTCAAGAAAACCGATTCATGACTCACGAGTCGTGTTGACTAGACACTACTGTGTTTATACAAAAAAAAAATGTAATAAAAACAATCTTACACGATAGTTCAGCCAACAGAACACGTTGCAGTATTATTTGTGCTTTAAGATTCGTGCCGAACATATTTTAACGGTTGAGATTTTCCAGAAAAACACTGAAAGTCTGAGATATCTCAGAGAGTGCGAATTCTCTTTTGTCGACAATACATATTTTTCTCGAATTTACATCTCAGAATCTTCTGTGGTAAACACTATGTAGACAAATCTGAAGGCAAGATAGAATTGCAGTAAACGGATCACGGAAATGGGTCAATGGGTCACATATTATTGTGTGGCCGTGATCCTCTATGGCTTTCGTGTAGGAGGCAGAAATTATTATTTGTTTTTCATTTAAACAGACTAACAGCACAAAAGGTATTTTAGATATTTGTGCTAATTTTTTTCACGGAATTTTTTAATTGTTTTAAGTAAAATGAGTCCAGTCTTGAATTACTTTGGGAGTTTCTAATAATTTTTTATAATTCATTAATTTTAATCCATGCAAATATGTCTATTTGTTACATAAAATATATTGTATATAATTTTTCATAAACTTTTGAATATTAAAGTTAGAAACTAATGGATGCTTTTGGGAGCGAAATTTATTTTGTAAGATACATATTTTTTTTTGTTTTATCACGTAATTTTTATATATTACAATGGTAGTTTTTTTTTCATTCCCAAATTGCAATATATATAGTTTAAAGTTTGTTTATCTAGTTGCATTGCTCCACGTACTTTTTGACTCTGCTAGTCTGCTTAGTTGGAACTAGAGTGTTCTCAAGCTCATAAAATTTTTTTAGTGAATTTTAACTCTAAAATTATTGAAATGCTTTAAAATGACTAATTAAAACCTTTAAAATCAATCTACTTCACTAGTGATATGTTTAAATGTTAAATTAATAAAGTTTTGAATTAATTTAATATAAAGTCAATTGGTCAAAAAAATTTATAAGTTAATTTTTACTGCATTCATTTTTCATTATTTTTTAAAAGCTTGACTTTATACTACATTTAAAAAAAATGTAGATTTAACACGTAAACGTATTATTTATGACATACATCGATTTTAAAAGGTGCAGCGGCTGAGAGACGCAAAGAGGCGGCGCAAGCCGCGCAACTGAGCAAAGGTGACGCGACGGAGGAGAGGTGGGCCGCACCAGCCATTTGTGCAGTCGCACAAAGTCATAATCCCATATTAAAGAATTTTGAAGAGCTATCATTACTCTCCACAATTATTCTACTCTTTGAAGGTGATTTTTTAGCGTGAAGCGAAAGCCAAACGACGATTTCTGAGGATTATTGCTTAGGGGTGTCAATGGTACATTTTTAGCTGTTTACCCGACCCGTATCGTATTCAATAAGGCGGATATGGGTAAGATTTTTTTTTCGTTAGTTTATTGGGTATGGGTAAGAATTTTTTTTCGTTAAATAAATGGGTAAGGGTATGTGTAATGACTATTTCGTACCCGTATATTCAATTCAATTTTCAACCCACTTAAATGTATATTCGTATTTTTGAATTTTTATTCTTTATAAAAAATAATTTAGTTGGAATTGATTGCACATTTTTTTTATTTTTTTATTAGAAATGCAATTATGTATATGTGAAATGAATGAGTTTTTGATGTTTAATTTGTAAAATATAATAAAACTAATTATTATACTAATATTATCCGTTATTCACCCGCTACCGTTTCGTTACCCGATAATATTAACGGGTAAGGGTAGGGTAGAGTAAAATCAAGTTTTAATGGGTAGGGTAGGGTATGGATAAAGTCAATTTTAATGGGTATGGATATGAAAATGTCTCCACCCGACCCGTACCGTACCCATTGACACCCCTATTATTGCTAGAGAGAGAGGACAGAGGCGACACAAGAGATTGGTACGGTGTATTCTTTTACTCTATTTTTTTTTTATTTTTCATGTATTCTTACTTGGATATTACCATGAATTTTATTGCATCCATGAGAGTCTAGTGTTTCTCTATAGGAGGCTTAGGTTGTAAATATGAATTGCTTACTCGGTTCGTTTTCTATTATGATTGTCTGTGATTGATTTTTTTTTTTTTTTTGTTAATTTAATATATTTATGTGCTTGCATGATTTGTATGCTTGAGATTAGTATCTCACTTAGTTTTAATTACTTACGTAGCTTTGGACTAAGAATTGACCAACTTTGATCTTAGTCCGGAACTAAGAGAACTAAAAGTTAGGATTAGACGAAGGACTTAACGGAGAAACCTAGTATTTAATTAGAACCTCTAGAATTGACTAGATATAAGTATGAATAACTTAATTAATCCAGAAATATCAGTATTTAGAGATAATTTAGGCTAACATGTGCTTATGGCGCACTAGGGTGAACAACTCAATCATGAAACTTAAATTGTTTTAGACATAACATAAATTTACAAAAGTGAACTTTGATGCTATTTTAGGATTAAAAAACCCCATCAGATCAAACATTAATATATATATATATATATAGGACTTGGCTACGGTGCTATGGGTAGCTAAGAGGCCTCCCGTGCTACAGCTCAATATTTGACTTTTCAAAATCCTAACAGTCGATCCGAACCGTTCATCTTGTTTTTCATATTAATATGTGCTTGGAGACCAAATTTTACATTTTTTGGAAATTTTTTACTATTTTTTTAGATTTATTGAAAATCGTTGTTTTTCGGACAAATCTGGATCATAAAAAACAGCGATATTCAATAAATCTAAAAAAATAGTAAACAATTTCCAAAAAATGTAAAATTTGGTCTCCAAACACATATTAATATGGAGAACAAGATGAACGGTTCGGATCAACCGTTAGGATTTTCAAAAGTCGAATATTGAGCCGTAGCACGGGAGGCCTCTTAGCTACCCATAGCATATTGGCCAAATCCTATATATATATATATATATATAGAGAGAGAGAGAGAGAGAGAGAGAGAGAGAGAGATGAGCTACGGTGAGTTGCGAAGTAAAACGCATTTCTACTTCACGCTGTATTTTTATTTTGAAAGTCCAAACGACTGATCTGAACCGTTAGATGTTTAATCCATATTGAAATGTGCTTGGATACCAAATTTTACATTTTTTGGAATTTTTTTACTATTTATTAAGCATTTTTTAAAATTGCTGTTTTGCTGTGAACAGTAAAAAACAGTAAAATTTTCTAGACCATCAGATCAGCGACTTTCAAAATTGAGCAGGTAATTAATCAAAGAATTATATGCAAGCCCTTTAACTTCATCTCTTGAATTACCACAATTCATTGTTTAAATTGTTTACTTACAAACTGAATTCACAAACTAACCAAAATTCAAACAAAATGTGGGATATCCGTTGATATATACATAAATATTTTCATAATAAATATTAAATTATATGATATATATCTAATATTTAGATACAGATAATTAAAATTGAAAATTATATATGTATTTGTATCCACATGAATATTCGAATATTAGATATCCGTATCTAATTTTCGAATACGGTCAGATATTATCCGATCCGTTTGCACTCCTACCCCCTTCCCGAAAAAAAAGGAACATTTCTTTTACATCTAGTTTTAATTAGTTTAGTAAAAATTTATATTTGTTGTTAGTCTTTGTGATCGAACCTAAAACTATGTTGGATTAGATTGTATGCTTGCAATTATCTTGTATATATTGAATATTGAGGCTATAAATTTAAAGTGAAAAAATATATTAAAAAGGGCCTAAAAATCCTAAACCTAAAAAATATACAACAGCTACGTATGCTGCATAGTATGATTTGGAACTAGAGTGTTCTCAAGTTCATCAAAAAATTTAGTGAGTTTTAACTCTCAAACTATTGGAATGTAACCTTTGAAATTGATATAGTGCGTTTAAATATTAAATTTATAAAACTTTGAATTAATTTAGTATAAAGTTAATCGGTCAAAAAAGTTTAAGTCATTTTTCATTGTTTTTTATCAGCTTGACTTTATACTAAATTAATTCGAAAAAAAAATGTAGATTTAACATGTAAGCGTATCATTTATGAACTACATCGATTTTAATATTTTAAATTTATCGTTTAAAGTCAATCTGATAAATTTTAGAATTAAGCTCACTAAAAAACTTGATAAGTTTAAGAACACTCCAGTTCTACTCGTTTATTTTGTTTTTCTTTGTTTCTTTATATCTTTCAATCATTTTAATTATTGTCCCATAATGTATTAGGTTGTGCTTGACAAATAATAGAGAAAAAGAGGGGTTACAAAGGAACCGGATAACCTGTTTTTCTGTGGGTAGAAAATTTATGCCCCTAAAAGTCATTGACACGCAAATTCGGAGTGAATTTTGACATTTAAATATTGAATATAGTTTTGCTTCAAAATCCACCCAAACCCATGTATCAGTGACTTTAGCAGAGATTCGGTTCAATGACAGTTTTAAGGAATGGAAATAATGTAAAATATGAATTCATCCCCTCTCCGCCCCGAGTCCGTCCCCTAAAGTAACTCAATCTTTGGATTTTGGATCGAGACAGTCCGATTCGAATTCATCGCTCAAGATTGCTTCATGATTCAAATTCATCTATCGGAATGCGTGCTCTCCACTTTAGATAGATTATCATAAATTTGGTAGTGGGACTTCTGCTTATTTTTTGACAGATAGATGGGTTGATGAGTGTGCTCCTAACATCACATTTCCTCATCTATTTCTTATTATCTCTGAAGCCTTTCCACAAGCCACTTTGCAATTATCTTTGAGTGAGGCTACACTACTTTGTAATGCGAGGATTGTTCCGTACATTGAATTTATATCTTTATTTTTAAAGTTTAAATAGTCAATCCAAATTGCTCAACATTATTATTATATAAAAATATACTTGGAGACCAAATTTTATATATTTTGAAATTTTTTTACTATTGTTTTTTTGTAAGTAGAAAATCACTACTTTCGGATGGTCCATAATTTTTAGATCAAATGATTTTCTAATTGTCTCAAAAAATAGTAAAAAATTCTAAATAATATAAAATTTGATCTCTAAGTATATTTTCGTATGATAATAATGTTGAGCAGTTTGAATCAACTATTTAGATTTATAAATCCAATGCACAGAACGATCCGCGCATTGCAAAGTACCATAACCTCACTCATTATCTTTTAATATGCAATTAAGAGAGATAGTCACCTAATGGTTATTTTTTTTATGTTTATTCAATGCATAAATGGTTAGACTACGATGGAATATCCAATTCTGATTATACTACTACATGAGTCTAAAATATCTCTTAAAATCAAGTATGATCTTTGGTTAGTTAAAAGAAATAAAATTTTAACCAAAGTTAATAATTTCTTCAAAAGAGATTGTCCATTTTGTAGTCTTCCTGAGACACTGATCATTTTTTTTTACTTGTTATTATATTTTGCAGATTTGGACATAAATTGCAGCTTATAATAATTTTCGTTTTAATTGTGCTTCTGCACTAGAAAATTGTTCGGATTATGCAGAATCAGCATAGCCCGACTGTATCTGACCAAGTGCAGACGAGTCAAACCGGATCAAGAGATTGCGGAGCCCATTATAACGAATGCCTATCCTCTGCATTAACTTAAAAAGGAGAATCTTTTAAGTTAATGAATCTCAACCGTTTGATTTTAAACAGAGACAATTCGGATCCTGCTATAATATAATGGATCCTTTAATATTAGTGCAGATCTAATTCGTACACATTTTAAAACAAATCGGACGGTTAATATTCATTAACTCAAAAATTCTCTTTTGAGTTAATGCAGAGGATACGAGTTCCATGACGTAGTTAAAAATCAATGAATTTGACGCGATAGAATTGACCGCTTCCTCTTCTTCTCATTTTCAAGTAGGTAAAATCCCGGACAAAAGAGAGCCCACGCTCCACTTTCGGAAATTTTTTATTCATAGAAATTGAGAAAAAGGTAGAGAGAGAAATAGAAAGAGTACAGAGTTTGTGATATTGGTAGAAAGATCGGTACAGATTCTACTGATTCTAACAATCAAAACAGTTAGGATAGGTAGAATCTATATCCATCCTAACATATATGAATCTTCTACGGATCTTCTGCGGCATTGTCTGCAAAACAGAAATAACAACAGATCAATTTTGGATCTTTTGCGGCACCGTCTTCACAATCTGCAAAATAAAAAAAATTATAAATTATAATAGGTACAAATTCTATCTATCCTAACTATTTTGATTGTTAGAATCGATAAAATATGTATCAATTTTTCTATTAATATCACAAACTCTATAATCTTTGTTTCCCTCTCTACCTTTTCTTAATTTCTATGAATAGAAAATTTCCTCACACTTTCCGGGTCTTTGCTATCTCCTTACAGGTTAACACCGGATACCTTGTCTTTTTCTTCCTCGTGCCTACCCCAGATCAGCCGGAATTCGTATCTCTGCATTAACTCAAAAAGGAATCTTTTCAGTTGATGAATTTGGACTGTCCGATCAGCTTTATGATTCGTGTGAATTAAATCCGCACTAATGTTAATGATTCCCTATATTTTAGGTGGGGGCCGGATGGGCTCTGTTTACAATCGGATGGTCGATATGTATTAAATCAAAAGAGTATGTTAATGCAGACGATGCGGACTCGATCAGCCGATCACACGTACGCCTGCTATAAACAAAGGCAAATTGTGTAAAAGAACAAAAAAAGATTCCCTTCCAACTCGTGCCCTCCACCTGTACAACCCAAGTGCCCGTACAGTGGAGACCAGTTAGAAGAGGTGCGCATCGGTTGAATTGAACCTCTCATCGACTGCCTCTTTCGTTCATAGGTTCTCCATCAATATTCACTATTTCACCTCCCATTGAAAAGTGAAATCATTGATGGGAAAGATGAGAATAAGAACCGACAGGACCAGCTCTACTCGGACCCCCTTACTGATAAACTCTAATGGGGTATAGTATAACCAAATCACCTCCTTTCAGTGTTTTCACCCTGTTCATCAATTAGCTTCATAATTACATTTCTTCTGAATCTGAATTCGTGTAGTGTTCTGTAAAGAATCATCAATTGATTAATTTTATTGTAATTTTGATTGTAATTAAAGTATCATTGCTTACCAGATTGAAATAATCAAGTAATACTGTTTTTCTTTATAGGAATCTTTGGGCCTAGGCGATCTAGAAGAAGGCAGTACAGTTCAGGTGTTCTTTTAATTACCTCTCTTCTCCTTCTTTCTCAAAACTTAATTTCATCATCCAATGCAAGGATTGCAATTCTGGCCCTGTTTATTATTATTTTTTCAAGTATCTTGTCAAAGATTTAGTAATTTTTCAAATTAAAAAACCAAAACAAATGATAGACTGGCAGTACCTCTTGATACTTGAAACAAGGGCTGCCAAAAAAGCTCGTAGTTCGTGATTCAATTGACTTCGATTCGAAAAAAAAATCGCAATTAACTCGTTCGATTGAAGTTCGTTCTGAAACAAATCAAACCAGTTCGATTCGAATCTTATTCAAACTCAAACTCAAACTAGAGTAAGTTTGACTTGGTTTGATTCGTTTGCAGCCCTACTTGAAACCCATACAGTAATCCTTGCTTTAGTAATAAATTAACAACAATATATATATATATTTTTTGTTAATGTGGGATATTACTGACAGTACTGCACTATTTAACCCAGCCAGGAAATGTCACCTTCTGCCGAATTTTCAGCCTGGTAATTAAGATGTCCTCTTTTGCTCTTATTTTTTTATCATTATAATTTGTTGCCTGCTTTATATATTGTTTCTTTGCTTGATACCACAACTCATTTGCAAGTGAAATTTTAGGCGAAGCCAGAGGCTGGAAGTTTGGTTATTGGTACTATTGCATTGCTCATTGCTTCCTTCAGTAACATTCTTATTGTAAGTTATATTTTTCCATCATTCCAAATTTCCTTCTTATTTTACTTGCATAAGGCTCTCTGAACTGGTAATTTAACGTTTTTGAAAATACAGCCAAAATATGGGGGACAGATTATAGATATTGTGTCAGGAGACATAAGTGAGCCTGAAGAAAAAGCTGAAGCCCTAGATGCTGTCAGGGACACAATATTGGACATTGTTCTCATTGTTGTTATAGGGTAACTTTTGTTTTATTCATCTAAAACCAAAAGGGGCTAAATTTTATATATAGACTCTTAAAAGTGAGTTCATGCAGATCAATTTGCTCAGCGCTACGTGCTTGGCTTTTCAATTCAGCTAGTGAGAGAGTTGTTGCACGACTAAGGAAAGACTTGTTCACTCATCTTGTTAACCAGGTACTTTTTCTATGCTTTACCTTATTACTATGACAATGTATTTTGCAAATTAAAGCCAGTATCTATTTTATCTGCTAATGGCACTCGGCACATATCATACTTCCTATCAACACCCAACATGCCTGAGATATTTCAGCAGGTCTCTTCCATTACATATTGACATATCTGTCCTAACTCATTACCCTCTCTATTTCCTATAATGCCACTTGATCTAGACATAAAGAAAATATGGTGGGTAGAACATCAAATATGAGAATGGGTTTTTACTTGAAAATATAATAGATATTGTGTGAAATTTGCAAGAAGGTAAATTCAATCATGAATTTATTCTCTCCGCATGCTAATATAACTCCCAAATGCCATTTTCACAGGAAATAGCATTTTTTGATGTGACGAGAACTGGAGAGCTCTTGAGTCGGCTTTCAGAGGATACACAAGTAATAAAGAATGCGGCCACTACTAACCTTTCTGAGGCTCTGCGCAACATTGCAACCACACTAATGGGTCTCGGGTACATGTTTCTCACTTCTTGGAAGCTAACATGTGAGTGTCAAAGTACAGATTACAATTTTCGCCTGCTTCGATGTTAATGCTTGCTTATAATTTGAGGCTATAACATTGCACAAGCATACACACAAATAAAAACTGATATAATTTTTTAGCTACCTTAAACTGTGAAGTTTTTGTAGTGCTCATAATTTCTTTCTTTGGATCACAGTGTTGGCACTGGTTGTGGTGCCTGTAATATCAGTTGGAGTTCGTACCTTTGGTAGGTACCTGCGTGAACTATCTCATCAGACTCAGGCTGCTGCAGCTGTTGCTTCTTCCATTGCTGAGGTTCAATTGATCAGAACTTCTGTATCTTCATAATATATCAATTTAATTTGAGTTCTTGACAGTAGCTTCTGAGATATGATCTGACAAGAATAGTTGATTCAATTTCAGGAGTCATTTGGTGCGATTCGCACAGTCAGATCCTTTGCACAAGAGGGTCATGAGGTGTCACGCTACTCCAACAAAGTGGACGAGACCTTGAAACTAGGACTCAAGCAAGCTGTTAGTTATTCTTTCTCAATGCATGTTCCTACAAATATTTTATTATTTTGCTTAGAAGCATTTTCTTAACGTTATGGAATGATTATATGTGATTGTTTAGAAATTAGTGGGGCTATTCTCGGGAGGTATGAATGCTGCGTCAACATTGTCAGTGGTAACAGTAGTGATTTATGGAGCTAATTTAACTATCAAAGGATCTATGACTGCTGGTGCTCTCACATCCTTCATCCTTTACAGTCTTACAGGTAACTTATCGGTATTAGGATATGCCTATTTTACCCTTGGTGGTACTGAATACTAGTTCTGATGTAGTTTTGTTGCATGGTGACAGTTGGTTCGTCTGTATCGGCCTTGTCTGGGTTATACACTACTGTAATGAAGGCAACAGGTGCAAGCCGGAGAGTGTTTCAGCTATTGGATCGGGTTTCCTCTATGCCTACCTCTGGAGATAAATGTCCAATTATGTGAGATTCCCTGGACTGGCATAATTTTTTATTTGAATTTCCTAGATTCAATTTTTTTTTTTTTTAATTTGTTTGTTCTGGATTTAGTGATAATGAAGGCGATGTTGAACTGGATGATGTGTGGTTCTCCTATCCTTCCCGATCTTCTCACATGATACTTAAAGTAAATTTTGAAATTAGATTATCAAATTCTTCATAGACAATAAAATTAATATGTCCCATCTTTATGAAAATTTACACCATTAAAATTGCAGGGAATTACACTGAAATTGAACCCAGGTCAGAAGGTTGCACTTGTTGGGCCAAGTGGTGGTGGAAAAGTAACTCTTTTCTTAATTTATTTTATTCTATCATATCATGGGTTGCTAACTTGCGCTATATATCATACATAAAATGGTGGAATTTTTTGTGTCTTTGCAGACCACCATAGCAAACCTGATACAGCGGTTTTATGACCCTTTAAAGGGGAAGATATTACTAAATGGCATCCCCTTGGTAGATATATCGCACAAGTATCTCCACAAACAGGTACTTGCTATATAATCCATCATTGTTTTATTGGAGGAAATTTTACAAGTACTTGTGCTTAATATTATCTCTCATTTATCTTGGCAAAAATAATTCAGGTGAGCATAGTAAGCCAGGAACCGACACTATTTAACTGCTCGATTGAAGAGAACATTGCTTATGGCCTGGATGGAACAGCCAGTGAAGCTGATATTGAAAACATTGCTGTACGTAAATCTTACTGAAAGAAATATACATTAAAATTTACAACCAAACTTGATTTTATTTACATAAGAAAAATGAAATACAGAGAATGGCAAATGCGCACGAGTTTATATCGAAATTTCCAGACAAGTACAAGACGGTTGTTGGAGAAAGAGGGATAAGACTGTCAGGAGGCCAGAAGCAGAGAGTGGCAATAGCAAGGGCTTTACTGATGAACCCACGTGTGCTTCTCTTGGATGAGGCTACAAGTGCTCTTGATGCTGAAAGTGAATATCTTGTTCAGGTATTTCTTTTTTCTTAAATAAAAGATAAACTCATGCACAATACCTTTAATCCTTTAGTTTATGCATCTTTATTTAGAGAATTAATGTCTGCTTTTATTGTGTTTATTGGTGTTTCTGTAAAATTTTGGATTATGGGCCATTGAACCATCTTAAATATGGAATAATTGAACAGGATGCTATGGATTCTTTGATGAGAGGGAGAACTGTCCTTGTAATCGCACACCGTCTCTCAACTGTTCAGAGTGCCGATAGTGTAGCTGTCATATCAGATGGTCAAATTGTGGAGAGTGGGACCCATGATGAGCTACTTTGCCAGAACGGGATCTATACGGCTCTTGTCAAGCGCCAATTGCAACAAGGCCCCAAATTTGAAGCTGAAACTGACATTGTCAATGAGGAGTAAACTGAATTACTTTGCTGAACCTCTTATTTATTTCTCTAGTACACAGAGATATAGCAAACACGGAAATATTGATCTTCTTGTCAGTACAAACTTGTTGACATGTTCAAGTTGTGAATCTAGATTCCAACTGATATAGATTTGTATTGATAAATTAATATAGTACCGGTGCTAGGGAACATTCTCTAGAGTGGCTAAGCCAGTGTTATCCTGTAATTCTGTGTCATACAAGAGGATCTTATAGGGACACACAGCAGTTTTTTTTTTTTTGTTTTGAAAAGAAGTGGAGTATTCCACCGATTTCCATTAACATGAAAACCTTACAAACTCATTACAGTTCCAATTGGTACCACCTCTCTGGTACCAGTAACCAAACTCACAAAATACAAAAACTGGTACTAAGCAAATACCACAAGCACACAACAAAATATACCCTGCAAACAACACAATTGCTACAAAAGACAATTAAGCAAAAAGACCCTGACAAACTAAGTAATCCCAGAAGACTGCAACTGGCTGTTTTGAGTAGCATCCTCACCATCCAAAGTTGTCCCTGCTTAAAGCACAGGGATCATATCCTGTTCTTTCTCCATGAAAGTTGCTACTGTAGTACCTATCAGGTCCTTCACATCACAAGGCAAAATGAGATTAAGTTGAGAGCTTAAGTCAGATTTTTTAACCTAAAGATTTAATATCCTGTATTCTTCCATCTTTGAAAACAATTCTGTTCCTATCCAGCTATAAATTCCACAAAACTGAACCTCTTATTATTTCTACTAAGTTTGCATCTTTCAAAGGTATACAATAGTCTATTTCCCACAGATCTCTATTAATTTCTTGTATAATAACAAAAATGTCTGTGCTTAATTTATCTAGAGAAAATGAAGGGAAATTCCATACTCGATTTTAGCTTTGTGTTTGAATTTGAAAAATACATTTTTCAAGGAGATATACGGATAGAAGACTTGTCAGAAATGATGGTACAAGTTAAATGAAGTAAACTCAAATGCTGCAGTACATAATACACATTGTTGTAAGATTGGGGTTGTGGTGTTAAAGAAAATTAATGTATCCAATTCTGCAAGTCAATGTCAAAGCAACATCACCACTTTGCAGTGTTGAAACCTTGAACCATTGAAGGAAAGGCGATATGAGGCGATCAGATAAATCACACAAATCAGCTAGAACGTATTTACAACATATTGCTTTTGTCGGCTCATAATTTTAATTAATTGGCTCTTAAATTCAAGTGATATAATCATCAAAATTAACATGTCTTTTAAATATGATCATCATGCTGGTGGTTTTTTTTTTTTTTTTTTGCGTCAAATATATATAACAACAACTATCGTGCACAAAATTATACTGGAATTATGTAGAAAGTTGTGTGTGCCGTATAATAATGATAATCAACATATAGACTCTCTATACAGAGTAGAACTAGGGTGCTCTTAAGCTCACCAAAGTTTTGGTGAGCTTAACTCTAAAACTCATCAAATCGATTTCAAATGACGAATCCGAACCGTTGAAACCCATCTACCTTACGTGTGATGCATCTACATGTGAAATTTTTAAATATTCTAATTAATTTAGTATAAAGTCAAGCGGTCAAAATTAGAAGGTTAATAAACTAATTTTAGTGCATTCATTTTTTGAACGTTTTTACAAGCTAGGTAGCAAATATTATGCAACCTGATAGGTACTACAGACGTGAATATTTTTGCTTAAAATGTTTCAAATATTATGCACAAAAAAATATTACAATGCATTTACAAGCTATTGTGACTCGTAGTTGATTCACTCACTAACAGCTCGTTTGTTTTCGGACTGAGCTATTAACGAGTCAGCTCGTCACTAACTCGGTTCAAAATTAACAAGTTCAAGTTGGGATCTAGCTAGCTCGCCAGCTTGACTAGGCATCAATTTGTGAATTTGTATGAATTTGTGTGCATTTTATACTGTCTAGCTAGGGGTGTAAACGGATCGAATATTATCCGATTTCGTCTGGATCTGGATCCGGATGTAAACGGATCGGATATTATCCGTATCCGTATCTGAAACTATCCGTATCCATATCTGTATCTGAAAAATTATAACGGATAACAATATGGTAAGACATTTAACTATCCGTATCTGATCGTTTACACTTTTAAACCACAACAAATGTGCTATATGTTCTTAAATTGATTTATTATATTACAATAATTTATTAAATTGCATATAGATATATATATATATATATATATATATATATATATATATATATATATATAGAGCTAGGCTACGGTGAGTTGCGAAGTAAAGCGACTATTTTACTTCACGCTCATATTTTGCGATTTTAAAGTTCAAAACGTCGATCCGAACCGTTCATCTTGTTCTCCATATTGAAATGTGCTTGGAGACCAAATTTTACATTTTTTGGAATTTTTTTACTATTTATTAAGCAATTTTGAAAGTCGCTGATCTGATGGTCCAGAAAATTTTACTGTTTTTTACTGTTTACAGCAAAACAGCAATTTTAAAAAATACTTAATAAATAGCAAAAAAATTCTAAAAAATGTAAAATTTGGTCTCCAAGCACATTTCAATATGGATTAAACATCTAACGGTTCGGATCGGTCATTTGGACTTTCAAAATAAAAATACGGCGTGAAGTAGAAACGCGTTTTATTTCGCAACTCACCGTAGCCCACCTCTCTCTCTCTCTCTCTATATATATATATAGAGAGAGAGAGAGATAGGCTAATATCAAAACGTTTGCACCAAACCCTCCCGTGCAACCAAGTCATTTTCCGATTTGGAAAGTCCAAACGACCGATCCGAACCGTTAGATGTTTAATCCATATTGAAATGTGCTTGGAGACCAAATTTTACATTTTTTGGAATTTTTTTGCTATTTATTAAGATGGTTTGAAAATCGTTGTTTTTATTAAAATTTTGCACCACTGGAAAACAGCAATTTCAAACCATCTTAATAAGTAGCAAAAAAATTCCAAAAAATGTAAAATTTGGTCTCCAAGCACATTTCAATATGGATTAAACATCTAACGGTTCGGATCGGTCGTTTGGACTTTGCAAATTGGAGAACTGAACCGTTTGTTCCTGAGGGTTGGAACAAACGTTTTGATATTAGCCACTCTCTCTCTCTCTCTATATATATATATATATATATTGATGAACAATATAATACTATGACATAATTAGTGACTAATATTTTAATAATATAATAGATGTTTTGTAACCAACAAGCTAATTATGAAAAATATTCGTATCTGTCTGAAATCTGATCTGTATCTGTAACGTTTAATATCCAATCTGTATCCGAGACTATTCGTATTCGTATCTGTATCCAAAAATTATAACATATATGGTAAGACCACTATCCGATCCGTATCTGACCGTTTACACCCCTATATCTAGCTCAGTACAGCTCGATCAAATAAGTTAATAAAATTTATTTTCTTCTTAAAACAAGATCCAGTCAAACCCAACAAGCAAACTCATCAACTCGGACATATAAATCAAGTTTGCTCGTGAGTCAAACAAGTTAGCTTCTAAGGGCGTGTTCGGATGTCACGGGATTACGGAATGGGAATGGGAATAGGAATTCACTTTTGAAAAAGTGGGAACCCACGAGTAGGGAATAACGGGATTAATTATGGGAATATGAGAAAATGAGTGTTCGTTTGTATCATGGGATTAATTGTGAGAAATCTTTATTTATTTTAAAATATGTATATTTATTTAATTGTTTTAGTTTAGTTTAGTTATAAATTATTTTTTATTTAATTTCTATTTTTGAATAGTATAGCATTATGTTATGTATTGATTTTTTAAATTATACTAATGAAATTAAATAAAATTGATTAAATAATAATATTAAAAGGATGAACCATTTCTAATAAAAAATATTACTAGAATGGTACAAATAAAATAAGAAAATTTTATAAATAAATTAAAAAAAATAAGAAAACAACAATTAAAAACATTTACAAAAAATAAACATTTATAAAGAAACAAACAAGCATTTAAAATATATAATTACAAAAATTAGAAAACAAACAAACATTTAATTATTGATTATTTTTTTATAATATATATATATATATATATAATTAAATAAGAAGTATTTAATGAAATGGAATAAATAAAATAAGAAATATTTATAAACAGATAAATAAAACAATTAAGAAAACATAAACATTTAATAAAAATTTATAAATAATAATAATATTTTATATACATTTATAAACAAAATATTTAAAATGTGTTGTAAAAAAAAGATTTATAAATATGTAATTAAAAAATATATATATAAACATTACTTATTAATTATAATATATTTATTTATAAACATTTATAAATATAAGTGGCAACTAACTTTGAAAATATGTGCTAGGATATTCAATATAACAACTAACATGTGGGGGCAAATTCAAATATGTGATTAAATATGTCTGACTAGACCGAACCATTATTAATCCCACAATAGAAAAGAGACAAAAGGGAGGACCTTATATATAGATCATAGTGAAAGCTTGTTAGATGACAAAATCAGAAAGAGAAAGAAAAGTTGTTCACGTGGGTGAGAGAGAAAAAAAAAAACAATTTTAAAAGTTGTAGTGTGAGCCCAGTCAAGAGAGAGAAGGAATGGGAAAAAAAAATGCATTCCAAGCTCCGTTTTTTGTTCCTACAAATTTACACCGATATGGAAATTAGCGTAGAAAATAAAATGAGAATAATAAAAAAAAATCCTGTACAGCCGAACAGCTTTGGAAATTTAAATAGAAATTATTACAAATTCCAACTAAATCCTGTGGGAATGGAGACTGCCGAACAGAGAACAGAGTCATGGAAGCAATTCAAACCCATTTAAAAAAAGTTAACTCGAACTCGATTTGCCCAGAAATATAAATCAACATTAGAGGTTAAACCTGAATCCAGTTTTTGTGTACCCTGACTCAAAATATCCTGATTAAGCCACTTGGCACAACACGTTTATTCCACTAGACTTTTATGTCGTGACATGTTTTGTGTGTAATTCTAAATTAATTTGACATCTTCTATCGAGTAAATATTGTCAGGCTTGCAAAGCATGAAGAAATGAAGGTTTGAAGAAGTATAAATACAAATATTCAAGGTCGACCACAAGAATTCTTCAAGAATATTCGACTGTAAATTTCTGGCCTCCCCAAAAAGATATAGGAAGAGAGAAAGATCATCAGTCCATCTTTTTACAAAAGAAAACTCGGAACCAAAAAATGGCGCCATCGATGCCTCCCTTTCATTCGCTACTGGCCCCCCATGTCTCCAGCGAGAACTCCTCGGGCCAAATTTCCACGGTGTTCGCCGGAGTCCAGCTCGATTCAACACTCCGACGCTTCTCCTCTGACTATCTCCGCCTTCTCCATTGCTCTCAATCCCAGGCACAGCACTGTTTTCCTTAATCCTTATATTAACCGATAAAAGAAAATCAAATTTGTTATTCTTCCTTATTAAAGTATTTTGAGATCTTAATGTGCAGTTACGCAGTAAGCTGGAAGAATTGAAATCTGGTTCCATTCTCATGTGGAGCAACATGTGTTCGAAGAAATGCCTAGTGTTTGGAAGTATTCAATCTGGTGTACGGCCGCAGTTCTGTTTGATTGCCAGGAAGGAATTTGATAGGGAAGAAGGGTTTCTGAGCAGTATCGAGTCCCTTGTTAAGAATTTTCAGAGGAACAATTCTAATAAAAGGTTCTGGACGGATGTTCTTCTCGGTGCAAATCTTTTGTAAGTTGAAGATTTCAACTTTGAATAATCTTTGCTTGATTAATTTTAGATGAAGGTTGACATTCCAGTATCAGTAAGCCAGATATGCTGTTGAGCCTTAATTTTTGTAAAATGTTATAAATAAAATTTGCACGGATGTACAATTTCAAAATACCTTTTTAATTTCTAATAATTTGTTACATTCTTAGGGCCTATGGGGCTCAGGTTGCATCAAAAGGTAGGCTGGTTTTGTGGGGAGCCAAGGTTGGATTCTTAACTTTCCTTTTTGGACCTAGTTCCTTGCTGTTTTTTCTTACATTATGATTTCAAAAACCAACAAATTTCTTACGTCTTCTATTTTCTTTTTTTTGAGAAGGTGAACAGCTTGATTCGTGAAGGACAAATTTGGAGATTGGCCACGTCATCTTTTCTACATGCAAACATTCTTCACCTAATGGTAAGAAATCTAATATCAGAAAAATAAAATTATTTTGGTTAGAATCCTACAGTATCGTTTAAATTTATGGGGGTGAGAAGAGCCTAGAAATGTACCTCCCTAGCAAAGTAGAAGACTAGAAGCCACATGATGCTTTTGTGGTGTTTTTTTCTTTTTGTTGCCTTTCTCCTATTTTTATTTAAAGTGCCACTTGTGTTGTTTAGGCTCAATTAATCCTAAAGTGTGCAATGCAGTAACCAGAAAGCACAAAAAGAGATCGGGGAATAAATTTTCTTTACCTCCCTGCTTCTATCAGAATTGACGGGTATTGCAATGGTTGGTATATTTTGTTGCCACTATATCATGGTTCAGAATAAGTCAACATGGTCCGGATCAATTTCAGTTCCCAGCATGCTTCAGGCTTGAATGTTTATGTATTAAGGTCATTTTAGGTTGACAGGTTTGCCCAAAGATGGTATTGCACTCGATTTTCTAGATCAGATAAGGTTCGCCTTGATGTTAGACTTATTTGCATGTTAGCTAATTGCAGGATCACTCAGGCTTAGGTCTGGTTGGATTTAGGTTTGGGTTTAATTTTAGGGTTCTGGCAGTCAGGTTTTTCTTTTTTGTTTGGTTGGATCAGATATTGCCAGCTCGGAACTTAAGTGTCTTATTCAATTGTTTTGCAGGTGAACTGCTATTCGTTGAACTCAATTGGTCCTCCAGTCGAGCGTCTTGTGGGACCCAGTCGATTTCTGGAAATTTATTTTTCTTCGGCGCTTGCAAGTATGAAACATAAACATGATGACATGCCTAGATTTAAACTAGATCAATTAAAGTAGACTTGGTAGAGTCCTAATACCATACCCTCAAAAGCCCAACAACAACCTCTAGTGTATTATATTGTTATATGAAGAAATTGGTGCATCATGAAACATGCAAGCGATGTATTATTTCCAAAGAAGGTGAACTATGCAGATGGTTTACACATGCAATATATGGTTCAAATATATCCAAGTGGTCGGTGCTATATACATAACCAAATGAAGGAGTTTTTGCTAATTTGGCGGTTGATAAAAGTTATGCTTTTTGTCGAGTTACCTTCTTCTTTTTTCTTATTGAATTGATCTTGAATTAGTTGAATTTCAACATTTCACTAAAAAAAAAAATAGGTTCACTTATGAGCTACCATTTCTGCCCCGCCCCTTCATTAGGCGCATCTGGAGCTGTCTGTGGTCTGGTAAACAACTCTGTCTATGTTTCCTGTTGTTACTTCTGATTATTTCATTTTTTTATACCCGCAAAACTTTGCTTGCTATATATTTAAAACAAGAAAATCAAGTAAACTAGAGGAAAATTTGGTAATATCTTCTACACTAAGATTTTCCTCATTTCTTGGATGATGTTAATGTCAGCTCTCTTTGTAAATACCTCTTTGAATGAGGAACGGCTGTGTGTAAGTTTTGGTATTTGATGTAGTAATATTGCAAAATACACTTGCTTGCTATAGGTTGGTGCATACGCAGTGTATATTTGGAGGAATAAAAATCGGATCCGGAGTGCAGACAAGCAGCTAGAGCGCATTGGATCTGTCATTGCCTTGAATATGGTGTTACTCCATCTAACTTGAGTTTATTAAAAAAAAAAATACTTTGTGCAAAATTTCAATCTGCCTCCATAATAGTTGCCCCTGGTAGTTGCAACTGGGGCATCAAGAGCATGGGTCAGGCTGTAATTTTGCATCAGCTAGCGTGCTTTAGAAACACGCAGCATCTCATACCACTAAATATATATTAATGGCAGTTTTTCCTTGAAATATAAAAATGGGTGGGGATTCCTTGACAACATTATATCTTGACAACCTCTCTCAAATCATATTCCAAAAATATGAAAAACCCTGTTTTGAAAAATTCTGAAAAAATAGTAAAAAAATTATAAAAAATGTAAAATTTGGTCTCCAAACACATATTAATGTGGAGAATATGTTGAAAACGCAAAAACGAGTTATAAGCATATGCTCTCATATGCTTATGGAAGTAGAATAGCCAACCTCATATATATATATATATAAAGAAAAAGATTATAGATGTATTGTTTTCCTTGTAAATTGGCTGTGTATCAATTTTCACGTAATTTAAATATCATTTGACATTTTATCAAATACTGTTAAATGAAGATGTTGCTGAAGAACGGTGAAATTTGCATAAATTTCATCATTTTCATGTATATGACATGTATAAAGTGTAGATTACATTTTACTTATTGGTTTTCAAAAATATAAATTATTTTTTATGGCTATCGAAGTAAATGGTTCTCAATGGATTCCCACCCTATAAAATTTACGACCCTTTTTTTCTGGATGTAATTGCTTTATCTGCAGGTTATCGGATTGACCACTAAAGGCATTGATAACTGGGGCCATGTAAGTCTTGTTTAATTATTTTATGTATTTCAACTGCAGCTAAGATTATTTAATTAATTTAGAAAAAAATTTGAGCAATTCTAGTTGGGAGGCTTGCTTGGTGGAGCAGCTGTATCATGGTATCTCAATCGCCAATAGGAGTATCAATTTGACTCTTATATAGATAAGTATATTCTTACACATACATAGCCTCTATTTCAATCTTCAAATATAATCAAAAGAAAATGTTCGTTTTGAATTTAGAGCTTGTGTAGGATTCATGTAAAGTTCAAATCAGCAGAGGACATGAAAAGAAGACATGTACTGCATTTCCGCATGTTATCTTACTGTTAAGTGTTAATGCATTTTTGTGAAATTTTTCTCATTTAATTTTGCGCAACAATTTTACCTATGAAATCTAGGTAGAAATTTATATTTGTTACAGTTAAATTTAAAGTTCTAACAATAAATCTAAAATTATAGATCTTGATGTACTTCACAAGATATGCATTCATATTTTTAATCTTTTGATCAAGAAGGGCTGTGAGTTTAGGGTTTAGGATTTATATTCATATTACTCTCAATTTTGTGAGTTTTTCAAATTTAGAAGGATAAATATAATATTATGAACTTTAGAAAGGGAAATATGTACTTTTTCAATTTAAAGTTCAATCGATAAATCTAAAATCAATAGAACTTGATGTACTTCATGTGGGGCATGCATTATATTTACAATCTTTTGATCAAGAAGCCATAAAATGTGTAAATATCTTCTGAGTTCAATTAAATGGTGAATAATATATCTATAATTTTAATTTGAAAATTTAATTATCAGCTATAATGGTTGATAAATTATTCGTTTGTAAGTATATCTCTTCCCTTTGATAATCACATTGATAGACTGATAATATCTTATGTGGCCAAAAAAAAATTATGCTAAGAACTAGCACAAAAGTGGCTAAAATCATTACTTAAAAAATTATGCAAAGAATTCTTTTTTTGGATAGTTCGTCAATTTAATCTTATGTTCATTTTTGGTTAACGAAATATATATGCTACCCTGTTTTAGTCACTGAATATAAATTTTTATTCCAATTGGAGCACTGTTTCAATATAAATTCAAATAACACATAAAAATTATAAACTATTTTTCTAAATAATTAGTTTTTTTTTAAGTTATATTTATTCAGAAAGTTCACGTGTGAGTAGGATAATCTCGTATGGTTGTGTAGTATTGACTAGATTTAGTCGCTTGATGAATTAGTTCATAAAATATGCACAACTATCATTTAAAATGAGAACAGTAATTTGAATAGGAATTGAAGTTTATCAAGAAGGAATTTGTAAATTTAAGTGACCTCCCTAAAATTTATCAAATTTTCTACCCATCTTTTTTTTTTTTTTTTATTAAAGTGGATAAAAAAACTACCGATTTAGAACTGATACCAAATATTACTGATACCAGCCGCTAGACTTCTAGTCTTCTACACATCTTATTTATTGCAATGAACTTATTTGAAAAAGCAACAATCATTTTCGTTTGTAAATTTCTTCTCAAATAACACAAAAATCTTATTTTTGCAACTATTTTCATGAAAATTTTATTCTTTAATATTTATCTCAGATGAGAGTTTATAAATAAGTCTGTAGTAGGAACATGAACCTGTAGACAATTAAATTGTTCGTATCCAGTCTCTACCAAGATTCAAATCTTCTCTATATTAAAAGAAAATTTAAATAAGTTTTGAATATTTTATATGAAAACCCTTGCTGTGAGTGGCGGATTCAGGATTTTCATCAGAGAGGCAAAAAAATATCGAATCGAATTTAAATAACTAATCGGTTTAAATCCATTAACTAATTAGGTACTTGATAAAAAATAATGCTTTAATTTATACTTTGCAATTTCTGATTTTCTAACCTATAATTTTAATTACCAATCATAATTAAAGAAATTTATTTTAATTTTAACTCTAAATTTAACCCAAATTACAAATCAAATATCTAGAGGAAAACAAAATTTAGAGAATAAAGTTGATCGGAACGTCCCGAACTCCACTGAAATTCAAAATTCAAGGGAAACAGCTGCTCTCCTGGTAACATGTGGATCCGCCACTGCTTTTTTTTTTTGAAAACCGGATAGTAGCTATCAGGATAATATACAACTTAGTACAGGTACTATATCTCCACACCGTACCAGTATCTATACATCCCTCAAAATTAAAACCAACAAAAAAATTCAGGATAACATCTCTAAACACATCTAATATTATATCTACCATATTTCAGCTTCTACTGCTCTTGTGGCCCACTCCATCCACCGTCAGCTCTAAAAGGGAAGAATGCAAAAATTGCAAAAAACCCCCTAAAAACATCTGAAATCACATAAAGCATATTTAAACCAAAATTTGTAGATATAATTGCTTCCTTTGATTCAAACAGTGCTTCCTCCACATAGCTTAGCAGAACTTTAACCACAGCTCAGCCTCCCTTCTGGCATGGTACGCAATCCATTCTGGACTAGTTTGGGCCCCTTCAAATATAAGTTTGTTTCGTGCTCTCCAAATGAACCAGCATACTGCCAAAATATAGGCTCCCCATTTGCTTCTTGAGATTCGGTTAAGGCATTCCCTCCATGATTTGTCTATCGTATCCTCAACTGTATCCTTCCTCTGCAAAATGCGAAATCCCAGCATATTGGACAGTTTTGCTCATGCTTTTCTCGAATAGGTGCAATGAAAGAATAGGTGTAGCACCGTTTCCATTGAGCAATGTTGACAAACAACACAGCGTGTTTCACATTGCAAACCTCTAATAATCATAATATCATGTGTTAACAGCCTCCCTTGTAATAATAGAAAAGCAAACACCTTCACAGTAGGGGGTATCTTGATTTTCCATATGAACCGATATGACCATTTGATTTTACCTGGAGCAACGACTGAGTTATAATATGAATTAGCCGAATACTCATTATCATTGGTCAACAACCATTTTATTTGATCTTGAGTTTGTCCCTGTACCCGAAGTACCTGACAGAATCCCTTTTCAATTGCCATTTCGAGTGAAATTTTCCTAGTAGAATGGTCAGGTGTAACCTCAGAAGCTTTCGTCAGATAAGTCCAGGAGTCAAACCAGTAAGAAATAGATGTGCCCTGAGCAATACTCCATGTAACACACCGATCAAAAGTTGGTCTGATTTTCAAAAGCTGTAACCAAAAGAACGAGCCTTGCCTCATCCAAATTTTGTTTGCTTGTGCAGCCGGTGCCAAATTATAAAGGTGTATTGCTGTTTGGGACCATAACCAATCCGCCACTGCTTGCTGTTAATAAATTGAGTGTAGCTAATTTTGATTTGGTGCTAACCCGTCCAGTCTGGATCATCTCCAATTGTACGATATTTATTGGAGCGTTTCTGCAGAATTGGAACAGCTTATCAGATCAAACGGTTGAGATCCAGTTTATTTATATACACTGACAGAATTGGTCATAACAGATTAACAAACAGACAAGAGGCAGTGAGGATGATATAGATCGTTCAATCTAAACGAACGGTGCAGATCTTATCTGAACGAAATCCATAAGACCGCCGTCGAAATAACGAATTCGTATCCTCTGCATTAACTTTAAAAAGAATATTTTGAGTTAGTACATCTGGACCGTCCGATACGCTTTAAGATCCGTGTCGATTAGATCCACACTAATATTAAAGGGCTTATGAATTATAGACTATGGTCGGATTGGCTCCGTTTAAAATCAGACGGTCAATATGCGTTAACTCAAAAGATACTTTTTTGAGTTAATGCAGACGATGCAGACTCCGAAATAACGGGTAAATATTTTAACAGAGTAGTTGTCGCTTCACGCAGCGCGAGAACTATAGAATAATAAAGTGCTGCATATGGTTCGTTCGCTGAGTGAAGCCAAAACTACTCTGTTAATATATTTACTCGAAATAACTTGGTTACTTTGGATAGACACGTCACAGAATTGGGAGAGGGGGGTGTCCGATGGGCATCGGACCAAATCCGGTTCGATGGGGGGTTTAAACCGTCAGATCTGCTTTAGGATTCGCACCCGCAATTTCGCGTTTGCTTTAAAATCCGTACACACGAATCTTAAAGCAGATCTGACGGTTTAAACCCCCCATCGAACCGGATTTGGTCCGATGCCCATCGGAAACCCCCCTCTCCCCACAGAATTAGGCTCTGAATCTGATCTCCTTTTCAGTTTTCCTCTCTCGATTTTCCCCCAAAATTTAAAATTTCGATAAAATCAAAGGACGTGTTTTTACTTTTCGAGAAAAAGAGGTAACAACACTGACTACAGAGGTCAGGCGACGACTGAGAAAGAGTACGGAAGCGTCGCCAAACCCTAGATTCATGTCCCTTTATGCCATCTCCTTTCGTTCAAGATCTGTTGTTTGCTTTCGTTAAATCCTGGCGTCGACTGGTTAGTGCGTGTATAAACTTCTGGATTTACAATTTACTCGTATCCTGTAGTTGACTCGGGAGTTTTTACCGACCAATGGCATCACAATTGTTTGTAGTTTTATTCTTTTATTTTGTATTAGGAGATTGGATATTATCTTTTGTATAATGGTTCCTTATAGTGTAATCGCATTTTGAGCTTTAAATTTGGTTCTGATTTCGTTTTATGTAAATGCTGGTTGAGTGATGTTACCAATTTCATTAGTCACATTAATAAACAATTGTACTTATAATGACTAGCTTGGTTCCTCAATTACCTATAATTGATAATGTTGTATATTTTTTTTTTGTTCTAGGTATATGATCCATAAAGATAGTAGCATCACAGTTTCTCGATGTTAATAGAATATAAAAAGAAGAGCATAGAAATACAAGGTTTTGTTCCATAAGAATATGAAAGTTGATGTGTCAAGTAGCCCGAGAGATTCTACTTCTGATCAAATTACAGCGGTCAAAACTAATAGAGAAAATCACAAGAGTAAAAAGGAGACATATGGTCCAGCATGTGGGATTAATAGATCTGATGATGATGATAAGAAAGCTTGTGAAAGTTGCACTGTGGACGAGAATAATTTAAACCCTGTTGAGGTTGAAAACTCAGAAGAGGTGAATCACAAGAGTAAAAAGAAGAAGCTTGAAAAGAATCAAGTCTCAGCATGTGAGGATAATAATCCTGATGATGGCAACAAATTTGGTGAAAATTGCATGGCAAATGAGACTAATTCAAACTCCATTGAGACTAAATGCTCAGGAGAGGTACAGTGTAAAATAAAGGAAGTAAGACCAGGTAAAAGAGAGAGGGAAGCTTTGCATCTGCACGGCCAAAGTAAGTCTGATATTGGGGATAGTGCAAATGGGGTTTCAGCTGCAGAGAATGGCACCAACTTACCAGGAGGTTCAGTTGAAAATAATAGTCACAGTTTGGTAGGTGGTGCAGTTGCTAACAGTTGTACCGAACTGCAAGGTACTAAAACAATGAAGAGAAACAAGGCTAAACAGCATGGTTGCAATGATACTGATAATTTGGATGGTTGTAATACTGTATCTACATTGGAGACTAAATATAGGTCTAATTGCAGCTCCAAAAAGTTAGGCAGTATTGAAGGGATTCTAGTGACTGAGAACAGCGCTGACTTAGAAGGTGTAGTTGCAGATGTCAGCACTGACTTAGCAGGGGGTGCTACTTCTGAGAGTGATACTGATCTACAGTCTAAAACGATTGAGAAAATTTATAAAAGGAGAAGGCAAAATAGCAGCGTTTGCAATATTCATGAGCCCAGTAATACAACATCTGCATTTGATGCTGAGTGTAAAGCAAGTAGCAACAACTGCAGTTCCAAGGAAACAATTGTTACTGAGGAAAGTGCCGTTACTGATAGTGATAATGGTATTGACTTACAAGGCGAGAGTAAGAAAAAGAAAAAGAACATAAGTAAGGAGGATGCTGCTAATGAGGAGGTTATATGCGAAGAACGCTCCCCTAAAAACAAACCAACAAACTTGCCTTCATCCCCAATTAGAAGTGCTACAGAAACCATACCTGTGTCTTGTTTAGTTACTACAGAAAATGTCGAGTTGGGTCCATCTTGTACCAGTGATGCCCCCGTTCTCAAAGAATTGGTGTCACCAGGCAAGAAGAAGCTTCTAGTTCTTGATATAAACGGGTTATTAGCAGATATCAATTCAGATTATAGCTGTACAGAATATGCAGATTTCAAGATCAGCGGCAAATTAGGTAACAATATTATTCTTTATTACAGGAAAATTTAGGAAAAGACTATATTTCAAATTGATGTTGAATGTTTTTTTTTTGGTTGTGTCAGTTTTCAAGAGGCCATTCTGTGCTGATTTTCTGAACTTCTGTTTTGCAAACTTTGAAATTGGAGTTTGGTCATCAAGAACGAAGTTAGCTCTCAAAATGAACTTTTTTTGTTCTTGGATTTTTTTTCTCCATTTGCAACTCTTTGTTTGAAGCTGCTGATATTTTTTTTTTTAATATTTGCAGGTATAATGTAGAAAAAGCTGTCCAATATCTGATGGGGGATTTGAGAAATAAGCTACTTTTTTGCTGGGTACGTATCCTTCAACAGCAATTATTGCATTTAAGATTTCATATTCTTTTCTGTCATTTCTATTGATTTTTGTTATTTGTTTTGGCTTTAATACTCACAGGACCAATCAAACTGCACAGCTACAAACTTCAATACTATAGATAACTCACGCAAGCCGTTGGTTTTCAAGGAACTAAGGAAACTGTGGGAGAAGGAAGAGCCTGATTTGCCATGGGAAAAGGGGCGGTTTACTCCACGTAATACTCTTTTAGTAGACGATTCTCCTTACAAGGCCTTGTGCAATCCTGTATGTTACCTAGTCCTCTTTCATTTTCTTAATTTATTTTTTTGAGTTTTATTTAAATTGTATTATTTACTCAAGTTTCTAGTAGACAACAACTTTTATCTTATTTGCAATTGTTGTGATCATCTTTTGGCTATTTTGCTAGTGAACTGGTAATATTGAGGTTAAGCAAATGAAAGATTACTACAATTGTCCACATTTTTCAAATCTGTTAATAGTTTCACAAAAGCTTAGTTTCCAACGTACGATTCCCTTGATTTATAAAACTCAATATATGCTCAGGAAAAAAGTGTGCATATAAGTGGCTAATTTGTCAATACCTAACAAATCTAATTTTCTATTGCTGTAATTAAATATACTGCATGTATGTTGTCAATGCTGAGTCTCGGTTGTAGATATGAGAAATTTTGGTGTTACTTGAAATATTATTAATATTGGGGCAGTATGCAACAAATTCAATTTTATTTACATATTGTGTCATTTAACTCCAATACTTTTTTAAATTTATGTTGCAGCCTTTCACTGCAATTTTTCCACCTCCATACAGTTTCAAGCACAAGGAAGACAATTCGTTGGGTTAGTTTTTTGTTTTTGTTTGCTTTGTTCTTTCAATATGCAAAATGGTGGTGTGCTAGTTTTATTGCTTTTAATCCGACAGAATTGTCAGAAGCGCATTAAGGTTTTTAAAAGACTTTTGTTGTGGAATGTAAACCCCAACCTATGCATAATCTTATTTGTTCTATTCTAAAAACATTGAGATTCTGTTACAAGCAGGTATAGGAGGTGATCTCAGGGTATATTTGGAAAAAATGGCCACAGCTGAGCATGTGCAATACTATGTGAAGGACAACCCCTTTGGTCAACCTGCTATAACAGATTCACACCCATATTGGAAATTTTACCTCCGCATTATTGAGAACCTTGACAAACCCTTGGTTTCTGCATGATACCAAATTTTGTCAGGCATTCTTTAAATTTCAATGTCATGTAGCAAACTAGTTGTTCATTTAGTTTTTTTTTTTTTTTTCATTAACCCTCTTCTGGGAAGGTGGTATGTGTTCTGAGGATCCGACAATTCTCGAGAACAAAAATCTTATTGGTGAGATTTCCCGTGTATCCTTCTGGGAACTCAGCTACTAATAAAAAAAATATAACACAGACACCCTTTGATTTGTCAAATTTATCAAAAATGGATCAAAAATGGAAAGTTTGATAGCCTTTGGTTTTGAGAGGCCTGCCTGTGATGAATCTCTATTTCTGGTGGGCTAAAATTGATGCTCGGAAGGTTTGAAAGGGTAGATTGGAACTATTGCCTTTCTTGAGTGACAAATCCTGCAAGGTGTCATTGTTCAATTTGGGGTGATTCACATTGGGATGTAATATTTTTGCATTTAGTTTGAGGTTAGCTGTATTTTAGTCAGATTGTTTTCGTCAAAAAGTGTAAGATAGTAGTAGTCTCACCCATCTAGGAAATTTGTATAATTTTTTTCCCTTGTAATTTTACTAGGGCTTTGTTAGTTCTGGCAATAAACTGCTGAAATATATGGATTGTACAATTTTCTGTGTTAGGAGGCATGTGAAAATATTATTTTATTTTATTTTTTCTCAATAGCTGTTGAAATGCGCTGTTGTTGTTTTTGCCTTTTTCTTGGAGAACATGTACCGTATTGTTTTTCTTCCTCTTTGCCACAAGAACAGTATGATAATATATCTTTTGCAGCTTTCATAACTTGCGTGTCAGTATTTTAGCAAACACATTTACCTCTCAGTTGACGCTGATTTGTGATTGCTATGTAGAATTAAGAATAGAAAGCTTGTAGAAGGTAACATAAGTTAGAGATTTTGTACTATTTCCTTTATAGATACCTACTTAACTTCAATCTAAGTACATGTAAACAAAATTAAAATCAAGCTCAAAGCTAAAGAGTAGGAATTCGTATCCTCTGCATTAACTCAAAAGGGAATTTCCTTTTGAGTTAATGCATCTCAATAATGCGATCTGTATTAAACTATTAATATTAAAGGCCCTCTATATTATAAACAGGATCTAAATTGGTTCTATTTAAAATCAAACAGTTGTGATTTATTAACTCAAAAAAATTCTCTTTTGAGTTAAATGCAGAGGATACACATTCAAAGAGGAGTCAGTGCAGACTCTTTATTTGCTACCGGTACAATACTGTACCGGTTTTGACTGTACAGATCAGAAATATGCTTTTATGTTTATTAATGGATATATCAGTATCCAAAAGTGGCTTATCTACTCCAAACTAAATAAACTCTCAAAAGGTCTGAGAATATAGATATACTAATTAATTTGAAGATGAAAAGGACTATATATCTTTATTTGAAGGCCTCGAATTAATTACTCCGTGCATATGTGTTGATGACTGTTGCGTGTTGGCACGGTTAACACGTCACATTCCTCCTACATAGCGAGTAACAGGGATCTTTCTTTTAACCTGCCATCTATCACCGACAATCATCGATTGCAGTAAATGTACTTGCAGCAAGTGGAATTGCCGTAGTTTGCAATTTTCCTTTTCAAATTTTGCCGTAATTTGTAATAAATTAATTGTTAAGAGATAGAGAGACGCTCTGAAAGCCAACCAGATCCTTTCTTTGGTGGAGAATCAGATTCAGATATTCAGGGGCGGACCCACTATGGAATAAGGGGGGAGGCAGCCGTCCTTCCTGAATTTCGAGTTTTAGCAGTGATTTATCGGTACCGATCGACTTTGTTTCTTTTTGAATTTTTTTTTGTTCCCCACTGAATGTTTGATCTGTAATTCAAGTTAAATTCAGTGTTAAAATCAAAATATTTTTTTTGAATTATGATTGGTAATTAGAATTATAAGTTAAAGCATCATAATTTATAAGTCAGAGCATTGGAAAATATAAGTCAAAGTATTATTTCTTTTATCGAGTATCCAATTAGTTAATGAATTTAAATCTGATAAGTTATTTAAATCTGATATTTTTTTTTTTTCTCTAACAAAAATCCTAAGTCCGTCTCATATGTTTGCAATGCTCCATATCTATCTTGTATGAGTATGGCCCATTCAATTATTGAAATTTTTTTTGTTTTTGAGAAAAAAGTCAAAAACCCTGTGGGGTATTGGAGCTTTCTTATATTTTTGTTTGCTTATTATATATGCCCAGATAAGGTTTTGTACAACCTTGACTGTAGAAGTTCTCTGTCTAGACAAGTGGCAGCACATTACATGCATACATGTGTGGACAAAAACGGGGTCCACAATCACATGAAATTGCATTGAACCAATAAGATGAGTTGGCATGCGCCATAAGTTTAATGGATTTTTCTTCTTTATAGATCAGCTAGGCGCGCCTAGGCTTGAATTCAGAGTTTGGTTTCTCTCCAGTAGTCGGACCATGGCAGATAAATTATAACCGTCCATTTTATATCTGACGGTTCAAATCAAGCACAACATGTCACTATCATCCAGGGCATGTAAGGTCGAGTATGCAGTCAGGATTTATTTAGACCATCTGATGTTCTTCTTTGGACCAAGAAACCATGCTCGCATGCCATTTTTTTTAATGTGCACTGTATTAATAGTTCTCATTTATTGAAGTTTTGGATAAGGGTCGCTATTTTAAAAAAGAAAAAAAAAAAGTAGAATAACACAACTATATATGAGAAAAAATGTTTCATCAATTTAGTTTTGAACTTATTTAGTCCGAATGCTACGTACGGGACATTGAAGAACTAAGAAAAATTAAAATTATTTTGGTTGGTTTTTCAACTCTCATTAATTATTTATTTCTCTAGGAATCAGCTTCTGATCTAGTAATAATTAGAAGGCCAAATTTTCACCTTTCATTTCAGAAAATTATTTATTCATCCGTTGCTTAATATGGACGGGCTATAGACTTTGCAGAGGTGTAGCACTCTATTGTTGACCTAGCATGAGAGTAATAAATACACACTGCCATTTTCTATATATGGGGATCGAAATTTCTGAGGCAGATTCTGTGTAATTACTATGCTGCATATAAATTCGAGGAATTTTTATCAGTAGAAATTATTAAAAAAGCAGAGAGAAACAGAAAGAGTGTTTTTGTTTTATTATGTATAGAAAGATCGATAAATTGTGTACTGATCTAAACTTTTTTTTTATTCATATAATGATAAAAAGATGAACTCATCTTTTGCTATCTGACGAAAATGAAGGCACTGATATGTTTTTTTATTAATTAAATAGTGTGAGCTCCACTCATTGTATAAAAAACTATTTGAAAAAAAAAGATGAGTTTGAATCCGTAGAATTCTTACCGATTCAAACTTTGAATTTTTTAAAATTGGTATAAATTTTACCGATCTTTCTACTGATACAAATCTAATAATACTCTTTCTATTTCTCTCTCTACTTTTCTAATAATTTCTACGGATAAAAAATTCTCTCATTTATTATTACGGCTCTGTAATACGCAAGTTGCAACAATAGCTACATTGAAGCTGATTCGAGACAATCTGATTAAAATCCAACGGTTTAGATCAAACGGTCCTATTCCTATATATGTAATACATAACGAATCCAAAGGTGTCACATCCGATCCAATTCGAATGTTTATAATCGTACGGTCAACGGTTGACCAGTCTCAGCACAGATATAAATACATAATTTCTTGATTACGAAGATATCATGAAAAAACATGGCACAAAAATTAGACTGCAGCTGGCTGGTCATGAAACATAGCACATGCTTGTTTCTGGTAGGAGAAGCTTCTTAGAATAAATCAAATGCATGATGTGTGTGTGTGTGTATATATATAGATCCTTTGCATGTGATTTCCCCTCCCTATCTAGTTGTGTATTCTGTGGGAAACGAGAAAATAGTTAATAAGTTTGATGAATTTGTGTTCATAAAATTATGCACTTATTATATTCTGCTTCCATTCCATGTGACGTGTGATCCCCTCCTCCACCACACCTAAACAAGGAATATTTTTTATCTGTAAAAAATATTAAAATCAAACGTACAGAAATAAAAAGAGTGTATAATTTTCAACAATTATAGAAAGATCAGATTCATTGAGTCCGATTCAAATATTATGGATCAGACTCAATGATTCATATCTATTTTATTTTATTTTTTTAGTTTGATTCTGGACCATCCAATTAGAGGAAAATCAAGCTCTGGTTCACAAATGATCTTAGAAAAGCATAATATTTGAATCTAGACCATTGAGTCAAATTCATATATTTTGGATCAGTCTCAATGAGTCAGATCTTTCTATATTTGTTGAAAACGAGACACTCTCTATATTTTCGTACGTTTGGATTTAATAATTTTTATAGATAAATTTGAAGATAATTATGTAACCCATCAATTACTACTAGATAGCTAGATAGCAACTCATATTATAGCAAGGGGAGAACAAATAATTAAATCCATATGATGGACTATGATTTCAACCCCCAAAAAAAATGAAAAGGGTTTCTCTGCACAAGAAATTATGAATGCTTGTTTGCTTTACAAAGAAGAAACAATCTTAGCATTCCACTAGTAAAATCCCACCAACTAACTACTTCTACAACTACTCCAAGGTAAGACAAGAAGATCAGATCAATGGGGCTATAGACAGACTGGTGGCCTTCTGATTAAGTAAGAAAATTTAGTGTCTGTATGTGTAATGAGAGCATGTGGATGGTGTCAGAAGACTGAGAAGAAGGGTAAGAGGGTGGATTTTTGTACCTAAGATTATGAAACTTGTGTTTTAATTATGTCCCAACTGTTGTTTCTGTAACTTCACCTGCTGGCCAACCATTTTACATGTAAAATAAAGAAGTTTGTTTGCAGAATTTTAGGGGTAAGAAAATAGCGAATCGGATTCGAATCTATTAGTTAAATTAATATTTAGCTAATTCGAAGAAATTCAAGTAAATTAGAGTTCTAATCTTAATTACCAAATTTACTTAATCTAGCAGACTTTTTAGAAGGGAGGCAAATAAAATTTCGGAATGGAGGGGGTTGGAGGGCAAAGTTTGTCCGAGCATGTAAGGATGTGCTCCAGAACCGGAGGTTGTAGAGGAAGAGAAACGAGTAAACTTTTCATCCGAACAGTAAATTCTACATCTCGAATCGGGGGGAGGGAGGGGAGGATAGATTTTGCTAAAAATCAACACGACGCCCCCTCTCTCCTTCTCTCCAAACAGTAATCATTCCCCTCCGCTCCCTCTCCGTTTCCCCTCTTGTAGAGTAGGTTAATGTCATGGACAACCCGTCGTTGTGCGGATTTTCTCTTCCTTCCCTTAGAACCCTCTCTGAAACACGCCCTAAATTTTCATAAAATTTCAAAATTCAGGAAATGTTTGCCCATGGCCATTATTGGGTCTGCCCCTCGCGTATTTGAAACATAACACAAATATCTTCTGAGTTTTGAAATTTTAATAATATTTTGTCTAAAAACTAAGTGCATTATTTCTTTTTTTCTAAGTATGAGATGGATGGTTCGGATCCGAAATAATGTATCCATAAATTTCTTAACGCATATGTTCATAACAAATTGTGAATGCAAGATACCATCGTTTAGAAATGCATTCATATAGTTTTGGATGAATGTGTTGGATGTACTTTCAGGGGTGGATCTACTTTAGCACAAAGGGGGCAACCGCCCCCCCTGGATTTTGAGTTTTAGTAGTGATCTACTGGTACCAATCGACTTTGTTTCTCCCTGAAAATTTTTTTGCTCCTCTCTAGATGTTTGATTTGTAATTCGGGTTAAATTTAGTATTAAAATCACAATAAATTTCTTGAATTATGATTGGTAATTAAAATTATAAGTTAAAGCATCAGAAATTATAAGCTAGAGCATTGGAAAATATAAGTCATAGCATTGTTTTTTTTTATTGAGTACCTAATTAGTTAATGAGTTTAAATTCAATAAGTTATTTAAATTCAATTCAATAATTTTTTGCTCTCCCTGACGAAAATTCTGAGTCCGTCCCTGTTCACTCTATAATTTTGTACTTGTAAAATATTTTCTATACTCTAAACATGTGTTCAGTCATAATAATTATTGCACACATGTATCAAAAATTAATGAAAACATTCAAATTTTGTTACTTGAATTTTTATCAGAATAACCAAACTAGTCCTTGAACTTTCATTTGTATCAACTTGATTCTTCAACTTAAAAAAAAAAAAAAACTAAATTAGTCCTTTCATCAATTTTTTTATTATAGACTAATTTATTTTAGACGTGAACTTTGATCTAATTTTTACATTGATAAAATATCATGATAGTTTCTTCTTCTTTTTTTTCTTTTTTTTTTGCCTCTACTAAAATATCCCTGTCATTGAGATTCATTCAACGCACATTATAATTGCTTTCAAGTTTTCATTGATTATACAGACAATGTTATACGCACCTAACATACTGTGCCATCTGCTACGTGTCCGTACCGTGTCCCATTTGTGCAACATCTTATTTAAATATCAATCACATGCAGTTAGTCTACGTGGTTAGTCTCCTGTATCGGTTGGTAAGCTGATTATATATATATATTTAATGGCACCCCTTTTTTTCGTTAACTTATCGGATATTGATAAGAATAATGATTTTTTTTCGTTATCTTATCATTTTAGTATAAGATAATTTTTAAAAATAAAATTATATATATATATATATATAGAGTTAGGCTGAGGTGCTATGGATAGCATAGAGGCCTCTATGCTACGGCTCAATATTCGAGTTTTCAAAATTCAAACAGTCGATCCGAACCGTTAATCTTATTCTCCATATTAATATCTGCTTGGAGACCAAATTTTACATTTTTCTGAATTTTTTTACTATTTATTAAGCCACTTTGAAAATCGCTAATCCAACGGTTTTACTGTTTTGTGCAGCCACCGTTGGATCAACAATTTTGTAAAATACTTAATAAATAGTAAAAAAATTCAGAAAAATGTAAAATTTGGTCTCCAAGCAGATATTAATATGGAGAATAAGATGAACGGTTCGGATCGACCGTTTGGATTTTGAAAACTCGAATATTGAGCTGTAGCATAGAGGTCTCTATGCTATCCATAGCACCCCAGCCTAACTCTATATATATATATATATATTTGTAGGAAGATGATACATGCATGATACAATAAAATTTTGTATTTCGTTAAATTTTCATAATACAAATTAGATGTGTTTATTATTATTTTTTTATTTTTTTTATTTTCAAAAATATTTTATCGAAAGCACAACTCGAAATGTCAATAGTACTTTTTATCTGTTTACCTGACCCGTATCGTATTCAAAAAGATAGGAAAATATAAAAAAAAAATTGTTATCATAATGTATGAAAATGACTCCACTCAATCCGTATCGTACCGGTTAGCACTCCTATTCACAGTTAATGTATTTTATATTGCCATCCTTTTAGACTTGTTTGGCAAACAACAACGAAAGGAGAAAACAGAGAACTGTGATGAAATTATTACTGAACGACGGAACTATAATACAATTCAATGAAATGGTGAAAAGATGAAATTTAAATACAGATTTAATCGATTGAAGCATCCACATTTGCCAGCTCATTTTCCAACCAACCAACAATCTGTAATTCTTTCAAACTTGAATATAACATTGAATATAGAATTAATGGTAAGGTCTTCTCTTGCCTAAATTTATTCCACAAACATAATAATCTCTACCGGTCTCCTTATAAATTTACCTTGATTGTTGTTTTAATTTCCACATTATTACACAATAAATAGTGTGGAAATTTACATAGTGGGCCTCGCTCCATTTAGGAGCGGCAAAATAGTTTGTAGCTCGTGATTCGACTGTGACTTGTATTTGACCCGCTCGCTAACAGCTTATTTGTTACTAAACAATGCTGTTAACGAGCTAGCTCATCACTAACTCAGTCTAGAATTAACGAGTTTAAGTTGAGACCTAGCTCGGTCCCCAGTTTACGAGCTAGCTAGCCCGGCTAGGCATCAATTTGTGAATTTGTATGAATTTGTGTGCATTTTATATTGTCTAACTCGGTCCAAAAAATTCATACAGTTTATTTTCTTCTTAAAACAAGATCTAATGAGTTAGTTCAGTCCAACTCGTGACAATTTCAAACTGAAATTTCAACACGTATCTCTAAAGTCAGTTCGCTCATGACTCGAACAAACCAGCTCGTGACGAGTTCAAACTGGAACTACCTTGTTGTCACCTCTAGCTCCACTAATATACATAGTGAATTGTCAATGCACAGTTCACAGCAGTTAATGCAAATAATAGCAATTAAGAGAGCTAGAGAGAAGGGACTAAATGCCCCAAGGACAGGCTAGAGGGGATGGAATGTGGATGCTTAATAATTGAATTGAATTGAATTGGTAAGGCACATGGGGTGTTGTGAGAAGTGACCAAGGCGCTTCAGTCCCACACACACACCCCTCTTTAATTAACTATAGTAATATAACTAGGACCTTGAAAACTACTTTCTTATGATGACAAATCCACATCACAACTGGAGCACCTACATGATTAACAATTAACATCCTGGCGGAGCCGGCTCTATCACGGAACATCACGGTTACGGCACGGAACGGTACGACACATGTGTCAGTTACGTGTCATGACTCGCACGTTCTGTGCTATGACCATCTTTTGAAACTTTGACACGTCACGGCCCGTCACGTGAAAAATCTAGTTATGGCATGGAACGGCATGTAGTCACGCGAGTCACGTGTAATTAAGACCATTAGATATTGATTAAATGGTGAATCTTGAATAAACTAACTTAAATTCTGATTAAATGATCACGCGAGGCACGTTTGGGCACGGTGTGACTTACGTGGCGTGACCATTTGCGTGCCATGACCACCCCTTAATATTTTAGTCACGGCATGTTACAAGATCAAAGTTATAGCATGTTAGTCATAGAACGGCACGTTTTTTCCACTTTGCCCAATAACCCATTTTATCCGTTATGAGGAGGGTTCAAATGCTTCAATTATATCTCAACATTTTTATTTGAAATTCAAACAAAAGATCTGAACCAACTAACATGATATCTATGTTAAAATGTGCTTAAAGATCAAATTTTATACTTTTTTTACTATTTTTTAATATAGGTACAAAATCACTATTTTTTAGAAAATTGTGGACCATCTAAAAACAATGATTTCGTATCTATCTTAAAAGATAGTTAAAAAAAATTAAAAAAAATATAAATTTGGTCTCCAATTATATTTTAACATGGATATCATGTTGAGCGGTTCGAATAGTTTGTTTGAATTTTGAAATTAAAAATAAAAATGTTGGTACAATTGAGGCATGGAGTAATGGAGCATTTGAGCCCTCCTCATCCTTTATTCATTGCAAATTTATTATTGTGCTGAATTGTTACAAAATTGAATTGTGAGGAAAACCTATTGGACACTTGCAAGAATGAAGTCAGATTAAAAATCTTGTTTTATTAATATTTTTATCAAATTGCCCATAGCTAGGCTGCACATTAATTAGGATGTTAGAGATGATGCATTTAGGTAGCAAAATACAAAGTCTTGTGACAAGCATGCTATAGAAATTAGAAAGCAGTGCGCCGCTCTCCCAAATTCCTGTTTGTCGTGCTTAATACCCAGGCGGCCAGGCTGCTTATTTACGAGGCTATGTACCTCCAGTTTAGTTTTGTTTATAAGAAAATTTTGGTCTGGGACGGGGACCCCTGATAAAATTTCATTACTGTGTTTTCCAGTCCGTGAAAATAAAAAAAATACCCCTGAATAATCCAAACTTATGATTTTTTTCTAACAAGAAAAATCATTCATGGATTCACCTTCTGTTATATTATGTGACTGATAGACTAACTCTACTGTCAGTATTTTTTTTAAGTAGAAATATAGAGGTCTAGTCTTCAGATTCTATTAATCAGGATTTCCAGTAAAGTAAGAGATAACAATTCATTATCAAAGCTGATTATTTTAAAAAACTGACAATCCAACCGATTTATTTACCGGTCCGACTACTAAATCGTTGACCTAGAACTTTATCGGGTTGATATTCTGTCCGATTATGATAACATTGATCAAGACACAAGATGTGTCTAAGTTTTTAAAATTATCATTTTTTAAATTTAAATGGTCAATGGATTCATTAGTTCTCTCAAATTATGCAATATATATATATATAGGTTGGCTATTCTACTTCCATAAGCATATGAAAGAATATGTTTATAACTCGTTTTTGTATTTTCAATGTTCAAATGATTGATCTGAAGTGTTCAACATGTTCTCTATGTTAATATGTGCTTGGGGACCAAATTTTACATTTTTTTTGAATTTTTTTACTATTTTTTTCAGAATTTTTCAAAACAGGGTTTTTCATATTTTTTTTTTTATTATTATTTTTTATGACTGTTTTGAAAAATTCTGAAAAAAATAGTAAAGAAATTTCAAAAAAAATATATATAATTTGGTTTCTAAGCACATATTAACATGAAGAACATGTTGAGCACTTCAGATTAACCATTTGAACATTGGAAATGCAAAAACGAATTATAAGCATATGCCCACATATACTTGTAAAAGTAGAATAGCCAAATTTTAATATCTCCACCTCTATAAAAAAAAAAAAAAAAAAAAAAAAACTATGAGTGCTTACCAAACATTATCAAAGGTGGTTCGCATATCTTTATTTTTCATACCTTATTATCTTGAGATATTTAAAATGATGTGAAATTTTGACCTCACTATGACGGATACTAATAAAACCACGAACAATAAATGCTTAAAATTGTTCACATCACTTGATACTTGCCAAACTAATTTTAAAATATACTTTTGTTATTATTATTTTTCAGAAAAAAATTAAAATCAATATGCATTTTGTTCAAAATAATTATAAAATTATGCTCAACTCTAAAAATTTGCCCCCATCGCTTTTTGTTTTTGCCTCTGGATATGGATCAACTCAAATCATATCTTGATTTTTTTTTTGAGATAAAAAAAATAAAAATTTAGCCTACTAATTTTCATTTAATTATCTATAAAAGACATTTTATACAGGTTTCAAATCCATAACATATCACATGAAGGGTGTTGTTTTCTGTCACTGGACCATTTATTAGCCAAAATTTTTATTTCTACCATATTCACAAAAAAAAAAAAAAATCAAAACACTACCGTTTAGTCAGAATTCAAAATTCACTCATGCCGACCGCAAAATAGTTTAGTAGTCCTAAAGACTGGACCATAAAATAAGGTATGATATGTTGTTCAAAATAATTATAAAAATATGCTCTCAAATCATAGTATGATATGTTATTATTTGTGTTAGATTTTTTTGTTGTTATAATGATTTAAAAGTAGACCATAAAAATAAAGGTACTAAACCCCTCGTAAATTATTATTTCAAGTTGAGATTCCTGTCCTCACTTTATTTTCCTTCAAAAAATGATTTTACAGTAGTACCAGTGTAATTTCAAAAGAACTTCTAAATATCAATCATGTCTGTTGTTCTTTATTTTTTTTATAAAAGTACGTTAGGTTTCTGTTACTTGTATCTAAATATTTAATATTCGTTAAGATTTTAACTGTGAATAAAAAAATAAGTTTATTTCAGAAATTTTTGTACGGATTTTTAAAGCGAATGTAATCACAATGTATACTCTTTTTTTTTTTTTTGAGACAGTTAATATAGTTCTAAGGACAAGGGCGGACCCACGTGGTCCTAGGGGCAACTACTTCTCAGCAATAAATTAAAAAAGAAGAAACAATCTGAGTCAATCATTTAATCAGGATAAAATTTATAAATAGTTTCTTAATAAAAAACTCTACTGCATAGTATCTAAATAAGAAACTCTCCTACATCTCTGAAACTAAATTAGAAACTGCCACATCAAATTAGAAACTCTAATAATACCAGGGATGTAGATGCTCTTAAAACGTACAAGTTAAAAGTATTATTTTTTATAGAGTACTTAATTAGTTAATGAATTTAAACTCAATTAGCTATTTAAATCCAATTCAATATATATTTTTTTACCCCAAAATCCTGGTGCGCACCTGTCTGAGTATGTATTAGCAAACATGTTGAATAATTCCACACCACACCGAGCAAACATGAATGAAAGCCACATGAAATCAAGATCCCATTACCTTTTACTAATTTATTGATTTCGAGCGAGAGAACAGTTGTTTCTTCCCCACTTGATATCAATTATCATCTACCGTTACCTCTCCCTCTCCTAATTTACCGAGAATAAAAATGTTTTATTGGCATTGACTTCCCCTGTACTTGTGTTGTTAGTGAAAACTAAAGAGGGGTCTATAGCATTTGGATTTGGGTTGGAGGGAACCTTTTGTGGTGGGGTTGCTAGCAGCATGCTGTATGCGTATGATCTCCTTTTTAGAAAGAAGTAGAGAGAGAAAGTTTGTGTGTATCGTATATTCGTATGTGTGCCTTAATGCAGTAGGAGAGAAAGACCGAGAGAGAGACACAAGTTTTATTTCACAAGAAACCTGTGATGATAATGTGTGTTTTCCAGGGCATGTAAACCTTTATTACGAGAGAGACAGAGAGAGAGAGAGAGAGAGAGAGTTGTGATTTTGTATCTCACAAATTTGAGCCACCTTTAACAAATTTTAGCAGAGGGGAGAGCCGGGAGGGGTGGTGGTGATTTTGGAAAGATCTGATAGAAATTAGGAGAAGATGTCGGCCAAGTTTTTACATGCATTTGCTGACGAGAAACCCGATTTGAGCCGGCAAATCGGGTGCATGACCGGCATTTTTCAAATGTTTGATCGGCAGTATCTCCTGACAAACGGGCGGCGGCTTCCTGCACCGAAGCAGACCCCATCAGGTACACCTCCTTTCAGTTTTTTAACTTTTTACTGGCTCCAAGTATGTATTAGAAGGATTTAGGGCAATGTAGCTTGCTAGCCAAAAATTTTGGGGTGGTTTTGTGGTTCCCCAGATCTCTAAGCTGTGAAGATGTGATTCCTAAATCATGAAATAGGCCCTCTATTCTAATTACAGTTTCAATTTATCTCACCGTAGTTACTTTTGTCGCATTTTTGTGAGTTATCATTCCATTTATTAACACTGTGCTTGCTTGTTCTTTTCTGTGTTTCTACAAGAGATGGGAAAGTGGGTTGCTTAATTTTGTTTTACAATCCTTTGTTGCTCTTTTTCAACATTATTACATTTTATAATGTATCTTAATATATTAAGTGAAGATGACATTGCAATTGACCTGAAACTCCGGGTGCATTTTATTCCTCTTTTGGTTGTTTAGGAAAAGTCAACTTCACTTGATTCCATTTTGTTGATTATTTTGTAATGTAATCAAAATAATCTACATCGTCTTCAAAATATTCAACCATAATTGAGTAATTGAGAACAGAACTAATATCTACGCAATGTTCATGTTATTATTTAGGTACTGTTCTTTCAAACACTTCAAGTGTAAGTGCAGAGCGTGTCATATGCTCTCCACAGATTTTACATGTAAGTTAACTCCTTAAGTTTGTCAAATTTGATTTCAATTATGTCTTCATACCTCTGAACTTGAGATGGCATTTCTTCCTTAAAATTACACATTTTCAATCATTTTGTAAAACATTTCACATTGGTTTAATATGTTTTGTATTGCCTAATTTTGTAGGAGAAAAACTTGAGCAAGAGTTGGAAAGAGACCCAAAGAGCCTCTTTAGAATCTTCTAACTCTCAGTCCTCTTCCTCTTCTTCATTCTCATCTCTCGATTGCAACCATTCAATAAATCATGATCTTCCCCCACTCGACCGAATCCTATTTCCTGAAATGCCCCTGAAAAACTCACCAAAGCTTAAAATCCCTGATCATGACACATCGATTGATATCAGAGATGTCGTGAAGGATTCTATCAATAGAGAAACCCGTGGTGGTTTATCTGTTAAAAGCTCCACCAAAGAAGGAAGAGCGCATAAAAATTACTACAGAGACTCACCAAGGCCTATGCACTTGCCGAAAAAAGGCACAGGGAGTGAGCTTGACGAATCACTCGGAGGTTTGGTCAAGTTTAAGGAGGCTTCTAAGGGACCTACACTAGAACTCAACCAACCGCCTAGATTATCATTTGATGCAAGAGATGTGTTTTCTCGGTCTTTAACTAGAGATGCGCCTCGACTTTCTTATGATGGAAGAGAAGTGGCCGCGACTCAGTCACGAGAGAATAATGATAATAATCCAAGGCTTTCTTTGGATAGCAAGGATGCCTCCCTTTTGGACTCTAACTCAGATTCAAATTCCAATTCAAACTCGAATTCAATTACAAAAGGAGAGAAAATTGGTATTGTTGCCAAGCTCATGGGCTTGGAAGCCATGCCCAAATCAAGATTTGTAGATCAAGAGGCGGTTGAACCTCTTAAAGATGGTAAAATTTCAACTTCAAAAAATCATTGTTGCGATGAGAAAATGCCAAAGATCCCCAAAATACAAGAGAAAAGAAGAACGAGAGGTTCTGATTTAGGCATGAGGCCTGTGTCAAGTTCTAGAATTCCCATTGAATCGGCTCCATGGAAACAACCAGAAAGGATTTGCCTTCCTCAGAAAACGAGCTACCGGAAACGAGAAAACCAAGTGTCTGAACAGCAAGTGTCTGTGTATAGTGAAATAGAGAAGAAACTGAAGGATTTGGAATTTGAGCAATCAAATAGGGATTTAAGGGCTCTTAAACAGATTATAGACTCTATGCATGCAAAGGGGATCTTAGAGGCTGAAAAAAGTGCCACTATTTCAAACTCTAATTTGCGAGGTGAACAACTTCTGAAATCAAACAAGGAGAGTGCTTCCACAACAGATTTCAAGTCACCTATTGTAATCATGAAACCCACAAAATCAGTTCTTGGTACGGTGGAAGATATTCCACTTGCTCCAGCCTTGTCGCAAGTAAGAACGAGTGATGATGGGAACAAAAAGAAGACACCCATTTATAATCATAATTTCAAGGAACAACCCAGTAAAGCAAGCCCTAGGGTTTCACCGAGTAAAAGACCAGAAAATAGAAGAACTGAAGAGAATTTTAAACAAAAACCCAGTTCAAATTCAAGCTCGACCAGCCCAAGATTGCAACAGAAAAAGCTAGACATGGAAAAGAGGTTAAAACCACCAATCCCAAATTCAAATTCCACCAAGAGCTCAAAACAGCATGCAAGAAGAAACTATATGGATTCCACCTCACCGAGAAATAGATCAAGCCGAAAACCAGCTCAAACAGAGAAAAATGATGAGATGTTGAGTGATGTCAGCACAGGTCACAATGGCGATGAGATTTCACTGAGGTCAGATAGTACTATTAGCATGGCATCGTCTAAGGTCGATGTTGATGTGACAAGCACAGATAAATCAGAAGATGTGAAGAACATCTCTTCGTCTCAAAGAGAATATCAGAACACAAAAGCGAAGGTATGGGGGCAGTTTGTTTGTGATTTTCCCTTATAGTATTGACCAGAACTTTAGATTGAGGTTTTCAACTGAAAGTACTCTTTGTACCAAAGTAGATCGAATACGCTTTTTGTTAACTTTTCATGTGGCCTCTGTTATATTTGAGGTTTTTTAGTGAATTGTCATTGTTATCTGTGTAGTGCCAATAATTAAATGAGGCCAGTCTTTTTCTGAAACTATTGAAATTCCATGACATAAAAAACTACTCTTTTTTTATCAGAGTCCACTGGATAATTCAAGTGTGGAGATAACTGGGTGTGAACTCACATCTACAACTCTAGAGCATCCAAGCCCGGTATCGGTTTTAGACAGCTCATTATACCATGAAGACGTGTCACCTCCTTCAATCAGGTCTCCGACCTTATCAAGAGGTAAAATATCTATAACCTTCATCATGAATTTGGTTTTATAGCTTTCAGGTCCCACACGAATTGAGTATGGAAATTCAGCAATCTTGATTGTTCATATCAATCAGGTCAGTACCAGCATAGTATAATAATACTATAATTGGTACCTGTCTACATTGGATGAGGTAAGGTGTGAAAAGTAGCATATCTGATGTACCTATCAAACTAGTTCAGTTGTTCCATAACAAACAAAAGAATTATATCAAGAGAGAGATATTGACAGGTTGTTATTATTATATTTTGACAATAAACAATGGTTAAGATTCATGGGGCATGTGATATGTCTAGTGCAACTGAAAACGAACCATTTAATTTTTGTTGGCACTTAATGGGACCCAAATTTAGTTGGTAGGTGGTACCAGATTCCTTAGCTGTAAGCAAGCCAACCAATTCATTATTTACACAGTTCAGGTGCCTTATTGAAGAATAGTCTACTATTTTGTAACGTACTTGTTAAGGTGCAATGAACACATCAGCAGTCTTATGGGAAAATATAAAAAATTTAGAAATCAAAGGTAGCTGTCAACAAAATAGCCCCATATATTGTAAAATAGTTGATATAGACAAGATTGTGGAAAAAACTACTTTAACCATTTATAGAATTGATTAAGCTGAACATAAAGCAAAAAGGCTATGAATTTATGGAAAGTGTGTTCTGTAATGAGAGGTGCTTACTGCCAGAGAGTGGATCACAGGCTTCTTTGTTTCACTTCTTGTGTAACAATCTGTGTTGCACTTTCAATGTAATATTTTCAAATTACTGTAGATTAAAATATAATTAGAATTAGATTGGCATAGATATTAATAGGTTGAAATATATCTACATACTAAGATACTTAGAACTAACATGTAATTAGTACTAAGTTTGGTAGGTTAAAATGTAAAAATTAATAGATTAACAAAAAGAGTAGGGTTCAAATACCTCCTGTCTTTCATGTTGTGCCTCGCATCCTTATATTTGTTTTGAAAGTCCAAACAGTCAATCCAAACCGCTTAAAGTGATCTCCATATTAAAATGTGCTTGGAGACCAAATTTTATATTTTTTGCAAATATTTTATTATTTTTTAGATAGGTACAAAATCACTATTTTTGAATGGTCCAGAATCTTCTGAAAAACAGTGATTTTGTACCTATCTAAAATAGTAAAATATTTGCAAAAAATATAAAATTTGGTCTCCAAGCACATTTTAATATGGAAATCATTTTGAGCAGTTTGGATCGACTAATTGGACTTTAAAAACAAAGATAAGAACGTGACACACAATTGAGGCATTTGAACCCTGCTCTAACATTCGAGTTTTCAAAATCCTAACGGTCGATCTAAACCATTCAACATGATCTCCATATGAATATGTACTTGCAAACCAAATTTTACATTTTTAAGAATTTTTTTACTATTTGTTTAGATAGGTAGAAAATCACTTGATCTAAAAAATTCTGCACCATTCAGATATTTGATTTTCTACCTATCTAAAAAAATAGTAAAAAAAATTCTAAAAATGTAAAATTTGGTTTGCAAGTACATATTCATATGGAGGTCATGTTGAACGGTTTAGATCGACCGTTAGGATTTTGACAACTCAAATATTGAGCCGTTGCATAGAGGCCCTCTATGCAACCCATAGCACCGTAGCCTTACTCGACAAATAATATAGTATACAGAAAAGAACAAATGTGGTATGAGTGAAAATATTTGGACCACAAAACATGTAGTCATCATTGTTGGACTTTTTTGTGTGTGTGTGTGTGTGTGGGGGGGGGGGGGGGGTTGGGGGTTGAGGCGCAACAGCTTGTAACCGTGTAATGTAAGAATTTAAAAGATATTTTATCACAGAAGACAGTGAGCTCTAGGCAAGTAGCTGTTGGAGAGCCTTGTCATTCCCTTCATTATTATTAAAACAAATTCGATATGCAAAAGTAAGGAACTAGCTTAAGTAGAAAATATTTTTTTGTATATGTAATCTTTTGCTAAATTTTGCTTCATAAATAAATGTTCAGAGAAGAGGTCTCAGACTATTGAAAACCAGAATCCAACTGAATCGCCAGAAAAGAAACCTCCAGCAAATTCGAAGAAAATGGAAAATATCCAAAATCTTTTACAGAAGCTCAAGCAACTAAGCTTATCAGAGGAAACCAACACTGACACAGCAGGACCTGCCACAGATTACATTGCGCTTTTATGTGAAACACCTGATCCAGACCACCGGTATGTGTCTGAGATACTCCTCGCATCGGGTCTGTTAATGAAAGATTCGCTGGAAGTCCAGTTGCATGCATCTGGTAATCCAATAAACCCGGATTTATTCTTGGTACTTGAGCAAAGGAAGTCAGGTTGGGTTGTGAAACCTGAAGGCCGGATCAAATCTGACCCTCAGAAAACACATAGGAAACTAATGTTTGACCTGGTTAATGAATTGTTGTTACAAAAATTGGATTTCAAGACCATGGTAATGAAGAGTATCAATAGGCAGGTGTCATTTGGTGGTCAGAAATTGTTGAGAGAGATTTGTGCAGAGATCGAGGAGTTGAAGAGGGAGAAAGGGAGCTCTGAGGATGAGAGCAATGTGCTATCAGGTAAGGACATGATGAAGAGGTCTGACGGGTGGGCACACTTTGGCAGAGAGGCGTCTGGTATTGTATTGGACATAGAGAGGTCTATATTTAAAGAGCTTATTGACGATGTTGTAACAGGGGAGGTCATGCATGGACCGAAAGCCAGGGCTAACAGAAGAAGGAAACAGCTTTTTTTTAAGTAAATCTGTAATAGAAAAAAAAGCTGATCTAAAACATTTACTAAGTTGATCTTTTTTTCTTTTCTTTTTTCTTTTGGGATTTTTCTTGAAATATAGTTAGCAAAGATGCAAAAGTTTGAATCTGGAATAAGAGATTGATCGTAATGTTTAATGATCCTATTTAAGGGTTTTTTTTATTTTTTATTTATTTTTGTATGGCCTGTTTCAAAATCTATGCTTTCTTTTGTTGTATTGCGTATCGAACTTTCGGATATACTAATTTATGTTTGGTGGGTTAACCTGCTTTAAGAAAACAGAGAAAAAATGGCAATGATTTTTATCATCTAGCTAGGAGTTTTCCATGATTGGTTATCACTGTATTGAATGAGAAATGGAACAATGACTGTCAACCTTTAAGGGCTAAGGCTGTTTTCAAGTGTTGCTGTAAGAGTGTAGAAATTATTGATGGAGAAAAAGTTGAATTAGTGTCCTCTTTTTCAAAAATAATTCTCTCTGTTTTTTTTGTAAGAACAAACAGATTAATAAAAAAGATTATTTACATGGTCCTAAGAATAATTCTCTTCTACCTCTCTTTCTAAAGGTTTTTTTTGAAAGAAAAATAAAGGTCTAAGCCTTCAAGTTCTATTAATAGAACACCAGGAGTGTCATTATTTTACAAAAGATTGCCAAGCAATAAAAGAAATTTTTTAATTAAAACTTAAACATAAAACATAGAAATCTAAAACCTAACCATAAACATAAAACATAAAAGGTGAAAGGGGAGAGCAACTGAATCATTTTTAACAGAGACCGAGAAAACCCCTCAATTTATTAATTCTTGCATCTCTATCTTTGAACCGTGTGATTAATCCATCAGAAATCAACTTCGGTATTCTGCATTGATTTCTCTTGCCATCATTCTTGGATCTTTGCTACATATATTTAAATTATTAAATTATTTATATTTAAATTCATGAATATCTAAGTTGTCTTTAATTTTCTTTTTCTTGTTTTTTTTTAATTCTTCTACAACTCCTTCAATAAAAGCACAAGCATATATGATCTTCAAGTAATTATTATTAAATAATGAGCAAATAAAGATGAGAGTTTCAATACGTCATGTCTTTTATACCTCATATTTAATATCTTCATTTTCAAAGTTCAAACATTTAGAACAGCTCAGCATGATATCTATACTAAAATAAGCCTAGGGATGAAATTTTCTAATTTTTGAAACTTTTTACTATTTCTTAAGATAAGTACAAAATAACTATTTCTGGACCGTTCAAAAATAATGATTTTGTATCTATTTGAGAGAATAGTAAAAAAAAAATTCAAAAATATAAAATTTGGTCACCTAACATATTTTAATATGAATGTCATGTTGAACGGTTCGGATTAATAGTTTAGATTTTGAAAATGAAGATATAAAATATGAAACATGATAAGGTATGAAAAACACAAAAGTATTGGAACCCTACTCATAAAAAGTAGCATATACATGTCATTAATTAATTAAGGATGGATCGTATAAAAATCAACGATCTTTGGATTTTTTTTTAAATGAAACTTAGCTATATTAATTATGTGTTTGATTATGTTTTATGATGAAATTTGATTATGCAATAATAAACCAGAAGTAAATAAGAATAATAATAATAATAATAATAATAACAACAAAATTAACTAACAATAAGTAAACATAATATAGAAAGATGAAAGGGAAAAAAAAAATCAAAGTATAGAATATATATATATATTTTTTTTGTTTAATGGTGTAGGGTCGAAACGCTATATTATTTTGTACTAGGGTCGAAAAACTGAATTATTCAGCGTTTTGCTTCATACAAACGCGATTTCATATCACCTAAAATCATGTCAAATTTTGAGTTTAGATTCAGACCATCTGAGCTGCTTTGGAACGAATATTTGAGGATCTCCATACATTCTACTACGAGTCAGATGGGTCCGGATCTCCTAAAGTAACCAAAGTTTTGAGTTTAGACGTGTCCGGTGTCTATTCAGGGATAGTGCAGAATGCCAGTGTTATTTGAAGTGTCCGGATCTTTTAAGATTCGTGTTAGAGCATCTTGGACTATTCGGGGATAGTGCAGTAGGCCAGCATTATTTGAAGGGTCCAGATCTTTTAAGATTTGTGTTAGAACATCTTAGACGGTCAATCAAAACTCAAAATTTGAGTTACTTCAGATGATTCTGACTCCACAAAAGCTGAATAATTCACTATTTGTGGTAATGAAATAGTTTCGTTGGTTCAAGTTTAGTTTCCTTTTATTAGCGCTGTGAATAAAAAAAGATAAACAAATTATATCATCAATATACTGGGCCTGGCCCAGTAGGCCAGCATTCCAGTCACCAATTTTCGTATAACCGAAGCCCAACTGCGAGACTTGATTGGACCCAGCCCAATACACTATAACAAGTATAAAAGCTCTCAAACGATCATCTTCTCTTTCTTCTCCCCTAGCCCAAACCCTAATACCACCTTCCAGCGCCGTCGCCACAGCTCCAACGAAAATGGTGTCTGGATCGGGTATCTGCGCGCGGAGGATCGTGGTCGATGGGCGGCAACACATGCTCGGCCGCCTCGCTGCCATCATCGCCAAGGAGCTCTTGAACGGACAGCGCGTTGTGGTGGTAAGGTGCGAGGAGATCTGCATGTCAGGTGGTCTCGTTCGCCAAAAGATGAAGTACTTGAGGTTTCTTCGTAAGAGGATGAACACCAAGCCTTCTCATGGTCCCATCCATTTCCGAGCCCCTTCTAAGATCCTCTGGCGCACCATTCGTGGGTATGTGTTTCGAAATTTGCAAAGATTTAGTCTATTACCTTACCTTGCTGGATTTGTTGCTAGATTTCTTAATGTTATAATTAATGTTATAACGGTATTATACGAACAATCCATAAAAAAATGCCTATGGTTTTTTTATAAGTGAAGTAATAGTGAGCTCCTTTTAAATGAGATTACTGTGATAGCATAACTGAATTATGCTAATTTAGTACTCTCGGATCATTTACAGGGAAGAAGACTGTAAAATATTACAAGTGATTGGTTTGAAAAAGCAAACCCTTTTCCATTTTGGAGACCACTTATATATATATTTATATAATTTTTCTGTATTTCAGAATAGCTTTGCAAAGTTTTGCCATATATAAATTATGCTTCCAATGTAGAAGTCCGGATGATAATTAGGAGCATAAACTGAAACTTCCTCTTAGAGCAGATATTGATATAATAGTTCCTTCAAATAATATATTTTGTAATTGGTAAATTCCCTGTTTCAGTAAAGAGATGTTATTGAATTTCTTATGTGATTATATGTAGAATGATTCCACACAAGACAAAGAGGGGAGCAGCTGCTCTTGCGAATTTGAAGGTTTATGAAGGAGTGCCTCCTCCATACGATAAGATGAAGCGCAGGGTTATCCCTGACGCAATCAAGTATCTCCCTCTCTTCCTCTCTTCAGATATACACAAAGACAAACAACCTTGTTTGGATGTAATGCAGTGTATAATTGATATTGATGTATATGTTTGCTTGTTATGTGCAGGGCTTTGAGGTTGCAACCTGGTCACAGATATTGTCTTTTGGGTGGTCTCTCTAAGGAGGTCGGTTGGAACCACCACGACACCATTAAGGTACTTTTAATTCTTAAAAATATTATTTGTAACATGTTGCTTCCTATCATAGGCACATGATGTTTAACTTGATTGGACTCTTCTACATAATAGAATAATTCATATTATACTAAAATCATATTGAAAAGATAGAATTTTGATTTGTTGCATATACATCTGAGCAAAAGCATTGTATTTTTTCTGTTTGTGTTTTCCAGTTTGCGGTCTTTTAAATATGGTTGACGGTCTGTATGTGTTTTTCCTGTACCATCTTTGAGGTGTCAGATTATGATGCTAAAGTTTGAATTTTAATGCTGTTGTGAAATTGAAGTTCCCAATGTGAAGTTGCATTGTTGTATTTTTCTGTTGTAGAAATTATGCATGTCTTGTCATGTATATGCTTGTATGATTTAGGGGTTAAAATAAATTGATGGTTTGCTAAGTTACCACAAGACTTGTTCATTTTCATTTGGGTTCCAAGTGTAAAATTAACAAATGTAATTGTTGAATAGGAATTGGAGGAGAAGAGAAAGGAGAAATCGAAGGTTGCATATGAAAGAAGGAAGCAATTGACAAAGCTTCGTGTGAAAGCTGAGACGGTGGCTGACGAGAAGCTTGGTTCTCAGTTGGATATTCTCACTCCTCTGAAGTACTGAAAGACTTTTTTTTTTTCAGATTTTGGTCAGATAAATTTTGGAGATTAATCATGCTCTTTCTTAGTCGTTATGCATTAGTTTTTTTCTTTATTCAAGATAATATAGAATTTGCACTTCATGACTGGATTAATTAAATTTATACATTTCTAGCTGAGTTTTATTTTTATTTTTATTTTTTTGTCTGTTGTTGCATGATTTATTTCTTAATCTCTTGTATTAGACACACTACAGGCGTTGGTTGAACAATTTTAGTGTCAGTGTGCTTTGTGATTATACAGGCTTGGTTGAGATCTATTTCTCAATGTCTTGTAATATAGAACTGTGGATTAAGCACAGTGGTGCGAGTTCAGTCTCTCTAAAGTAGAATATAGTTAATAAAAGAAGTATGATATATGTAATATCAATGGTTAGGATTACTTTTCTGAAGTTTGTTACAAAAATAAAAGTACGTATTGAATATAGTTAATAAATGATGAGTTTGAAACAGAGCGACCATTATGAAGTATCGATTATTATCATAATTTTTATTATATTATTATCTGTTTATTTGAAATATTATTAATGTTAAGTCTAGGAGTTACTATTGGAGAATTGTCTAGAGAAAATGTTAAACAAGAAGAGGGAAATATCTAAAAAGAATTATGATACGTCATATATTAAATTAAAATATAAAAAAATTAGAAAAATATATGGAATTTTTTTCTAGTGTATCTAAATTTTAGAATTTTTTTATAAACCATAATTAAGAAAATCATTTTTACTAAACCAGTATAATTACTTTTTTTTTTTAGAAAAATCATAAAGACCGAATAGGCTATTCGTTCTGGAATTTTACTTTTTTTGTGTTATATCCCGAAATTTTAAATTAGATTAATTTGCTAAATTAAAAATTTCGCTCAAATTAAACTTTTATTTAATTAAATGATCATTCAGATTATACCTAATTAAATTAAAATGAAACTAAATATTTCGAGATATAATTGAGTTATGAAATTAATACATATTGAATTAAGATTTAAAACTAAACTATAAGATTTATAAATTAGTTCTAATTTTTCGAAAGGTTCGTAATTTAAAAAGTAGATACGATTCCCGTTAGATTATTGAAAATATGGTTATTTTAAATTAACATGTATTAGTGATTAAATAAACTGAGTTCTAAATTATGAAATGTAAGTATACGAATTATTCATAGGGATCAATTAACTATCCCCCAGTCAATTTCTCTCATTCATCTCCCAGTCAATAACTACTTGTGGGGACCATTAACTAACTTAACTTTATTAATTACTTAGGGGACCACTTAATATTTGATAGATTTTATAACTGACGCGAGCAAATATGGATACCTATGTGCGCAAGTTTTAATATATAATATATCAAGTATTCATACCTACGATACTAAGTATTTCGAAAAAAAAAAACTAGACACATCACACACACATCTTTTACACGTTTTTAGAATTGGGTTTTTTTTTTTCTTCGTTCAATCTTGTCAATATTTTTGACGATCTGTGAGGAAAATTACAAATATAAAATCATGGACGTCTTCTATGTAATTTTCTCTTTCAAATGAGATCCTTGATGACGTACTTTCGGGTTGTCAATCGTGCAAGTATTCATACATCATCATGAATACCTTATCATATAAGTATTCATATCTCGTCGAGCAAATCTTCATTCTCGTAATGCATGTGTATATAATTCATGTATGAAGTGTTTGTACCTAACATATTTTATCAATTTTTTTCATATGACACTGGATGACGTCTGAAAATATTAATATTAAATAGTGCAAGTATAAATAGTTCATATGTTAAGTGTTAGTAACTAACATAATCTATGAAATTTTTATTTTTATTTCCATATGGCACGGGATGATGTATGAAAGTATTAATTTCAAATATTGTAAGTATTCATACCTTGTCATGCAAATGTTAATAGTTTATGTATCAAGTGTTTTACCTAAAATATTTTATCAACAGTTTTTTTTGTTCTTTTGGCATCAGATGACGTTTGAAAGTACTAATATAAAGTATGCAAGTATTCATACCTCCTCATGTAAGTGTAAATAGTTCATATATCAAGTATATGTATCTAAAAAATTATATTTTTTTTCATATGGCACTGGATGATATCTGAAAGTACTAATATAAAGTATTGCAAGTATTTATACATCGTCATACTAGTGTGGATAGTTCATGTATCAAGTGTTTGTATCTAACAAATTCTATCAATTTTTTTCACATGACACTCGATGATGTCTGAAAGTATTAATATCAAATATTGCAAGTATTCATATATTGTCATGCAAGTGTGAATAATTTGTGTATCAAGTGTTTGAAAGTATTAATATCAAGTATTGTAAATATTCATACCTCATAATGTAAGTATTCATACTTATAACTGAAGTATGAATTGTTACGTTGAAAAGTATCTTAATTTAATATTTTTTTACAAATTACTCTATTGGTGCTTGATTGTATTAATACGTAATATGGAAAATATTCACACATGTGTATTTATGTACTAATACTTGCATTGTAGACCATGTTGCATGAATACATGTACGGATATCATATCAGATACGATACAGATACAATACAAATATACAAATATGACGATACGGCAATTTTTAAAAATCTAGAATACAAGTATTTATACAACATCGAGCAAATATTTATACATTTGTAATGTAAGTATTCATACCTAAGGTACATAACATATTTCTAAAATAACCGTAAATTCAAGTTCCTCAAAATTTTAGTTTATGGACTTTACTGTGTCAGGCACGGAATCCAATAAGAGTAGAATTCTTCCATTCGAGCGAGAAATTATGAAGCAAATTTATTAAGCCACTTTAAAAATTGCTGATCCAACGGTGGCTTAACAAAACGGCAAAATCAGCAGCCACCGTTGGATCAACAATTTTCAAATTGGCTTAATAAATAGTAAAAAAATTCAAAAAAATGTAAAATTTGGTCTCCAAGCACATATTAATATGGAGAACTGTTAGTTTGTAATAATCTAGAAGTCAATAATACGATAAATTATCATAAAGCTTTGTTCATGAATTGAATGTTTATTTATATATCATTTTGTTGCCTTGAGTATTATTGAATTTATGGATCATTTCGAGTTCATGACTGAAATTGTGAAACTCCATAATATAGATGATATATACTCTTAAAAGGTCACTGACCAAGGTAATTAGCAGGAACACTAATTACCGCGATAAGGTTAGTATGTGGATTAAAAGATGGTTAAGTTTTACATACCACCTGACACAAGATGTCATTTTAATCACATAGATACATGTTCTAGGAACATGGTATTTGACAGACCCCGAATGAAACATTAAATAGAATTGTGTTCGTGTCATTTATGTTTTCATTCAGTGTCACGTTCTACAGTATGAGGTATTTATCGTTCCCACTGAAAAATATGTCTGTGTGATTGTTATCCACCGCTGTCCGTAAAAAGCAGTCATAACGGTAGCTTTTCCATATGTATAGCTTAGCTGAAGAAGTGATGGTTTACCAAGAATACTATTTGTCCCTCGTATCTCTATACGAGCTACAGCATCACTGGGCCCCTTGGTAGAGTTAGATTATCTGCATGCGGTATAATTACAAGAGTAATTATATTTGATAATCTACTCAAGATCAAGAAAAGATACAGTTAGCAAGGATGACACGCATCTATCTTGAAACTGATCTGATAGTTATGAGACAGAAGAACAGACACAAGTAAATTGTTTACTGGATCGTGATATTGTACAGTACAGCATCATCTGTGTAATTGGATGGTCATGATGTGTTGCCAGATGCCGCTCATGATTATAGAAGTTAAAACAGTTTTAACTCTATTTACCAACATAACACAGATCCTATTGGGTCACACCATATAGGAGTTAATCGGAGAATCTTATTTTGATTGATTATAAATTGGTTATGATCAATAGTAAGATAGTTATAATTAATTATACGTGTTATAATTAAATTATAAATGTTATGTAAAAATAACAAGCAAAAGCATTGGTTAATTTATAAACGTGTGTGACACGTTGTATAAAAGTTAACCGGTTAATTTATAAATGTGCATGACACGTTGTATAAATTACCGAAACAACAACCGCAAGAAAAATATATATAATTGTTCAGAATAATTATACGAATATTATTTGTATTCGGGCCGAGGGCATTCAGGTCTTTTCAGATTCGATCCTATCCGCATGACATGTCATCGATCCTATCCAGATGACACGTCATCGATCTTATCCACATGACATGTCATCCTTATCCATTCAATGGCATATCTTGTAAATAGGCATATGTTGAGGGGTATTTCAGTCTTTTGCGAGCCTCCTCAAAAGCCTATAAATAGAGGGGTGCATGTAGAGAGAAAAATGACTAATTCACAAGTATCGTTTCGTGCAGAATCAAATCGGTATTTTCTCTCTTTCTCGGTTTCTCTCTTAAATAGTGTTTCGGTTGAGAAAAGAAAGTTATACGTAGTTGACGTATAATCTTGCGGGTTGTTGTGAAGTATATTTACGGGATCGATGAATAGTGTTTTACCGAATTTCGCGGTATGTTAGTTTTGCATATTGATGAAACTGAGCAACCGAAAATTCGTGTTTATGGGTTTTCGTCTTTTTCCCCCTGAATAGTGTTTTTGCATAATTCCGCGATTTACAGTATTTCTGGCAGAAGAAATAAACCGCTCTCCGGTTAGTCCTGGTGGATAACCGATAAAGGTATCACACGTGTGATACTCCGAGTCGATTCCTTCCTTGGTGAGGCTCTACTCGCTCGGTCTGCATTCCAATTGTGATTTGGAAACAAGGTATAAATATGCTATATTAATCTATTTAATTGGTAAGTAAATTAAAGTTTTAGAAATCAATCATGGAGTAGATCTGTAAAAAGGATTAAATTGGGTTTTGATGCCAAAGGAATACTGAAGGTGGACCGCCTTGGAAAGTTTCCTGACATACCCTGTTTAATCCTGAGCTTAAGTTGGCTGTAGAAATTTTTGTTCTACGGTCATTCCGCAGCTTAAGCCTAAACGGGTTTTGGTTACAGCACCGTAAACCCCAACAAGAACAAGATGAACGGTTCAAATCGACTTTTTGGATTTTGAAATTTTAAATTTGGACCGTATGCATATCGGCCCATATGCTACCGAATGCATATTAGTCTCTCTCTCTCTCTCTATATATATATATATATATAGAGGTTGGCTACTATATATATATATCGGCCCATATGCTACCGAATGCATATCCCCACATATGCTTATAACTCATTTTTGCGTTTCCAATGTCCAAACGACCGATCCGAACCGTTAGATGTTTAATCCATATTGAAATGTGCTTGGAGACCAAATTTTACATTTTCTGGAATTTGTTTACTATTCATTAAGCATTTTTGAAAATTGCTGTTTTGCTGTGAACAGTAAAAAACAGTAAAAATTTCTGGACCATCAGATCAGCGATTTTCAAAGTGGCTTAATAAATAGCAAAAATATTCAGAAAAATGTAAAATTTGGTCTCCAAGCACATATTAATATGGAGAACAAGATGAACGGTTCGGATCGACCATTTGGACATTGGAAACGTAAAAATGAGTTATAAGCATATGTGGGGATATGCTTATATAAGCATAGTAGCCACGCACTATATATATATATATTATAAAAATATTTATTTATATATTCACAGGTATCCGATTCGTATCCATCTAATATCTGATTTGTATCTATATCTAAAAAATAAAAAAAGATACGGATATGGCTTTACCACTATCCGATCCGTGTGCACCCTTATGCGATTTTACAAATAAATAAAATTAAAAAGAAGCAATCGAAAAAACTAAATAAAACATGTCTTTTTTGTTGACAAAAATGAGCAGAGCATTTTAATTATAAAAAAAACTACAAAACTGATATATGATATATCACATAGAAAGGCGTTCAAATTACAGAAATACTAATCTGCAATTAATATATCACATAGGCCTCAGCAAAAAATTTGACCAATACTGCTTTTCGTATTTCACCATATCAAAAGTTTTGACCACCACGCTTTTCGTATTCTACTAATCTGTATTTCACCATTTCCAAAATTGTACATGAAATATTTGTTACGTAACTCTACTGATTTTTTGTGTTGTGAGTGGGGAGTTAACTAATTAGGAGTTTCAACACAGAAGGTCACACGAACACATTCATAGTTGTACCTTGAGAAATCAAACGAAACAACACCAATATTGTTCGACGGGAGAAAACATGTGGGGCCCATCGTTAATAAATTGGAGGTGTGGGTTGACTATTTGACGGAGGATAGATGGGGGATAAAAATATTTTCCCTTATTCATAATTCGTACGAATAAATTATAAGATTTACAAATCTCGTTAATTAGGGAATTATAGAGATTTAATTAGATATATCTGTATATATAAATTGATATCAAATTATTCAGATCCTAAATTAAAAAAATAAACGTTCGAAATATTCATACGAATTTAATTATAAAATTTTACGAAGCCTCGATTTGAGTTCTAAATTGAAAGGATAAATTCTAATTAATTTCTAAAATTAGTTATAGTAATTAATTTAATTAGGGACGCAGGTTGACGGTTTTACCTTATACCAACGGACATAATTCGGTCCCAATAAAAAACAGCATTAAAATACATCACCACACCAACCACACCAATGGCCGCAGGATTTAGTGTGAAAAGTTGTGAAATAGCATGAGACTGAATAGGCTATTCGATCCCAAAAAAAGTAAAATTTCCGGATCGAATAGCCTATTCGGTCTTTATAGTTTTTCTTAAAAAAAAGTAATCAAACTGGTTTAGTAAAAATAATTTTCTTAATTATGGTTTATAAAAAAATTTCTAAATTTTAAGATAATTCATCTATTCTAAAAAAAAAATGGTTTGGATCAGTCAAATTCTTACCGATTCTTCTATCCATTAAAAATTATTAGTACCTTTTCTGTTTGTTTTTAATATTTTCTATTGACAAAAAATTCTCCTATGCAATGAACATTTTATCAAATCCGAGCAACACTGCAATAACAAAAATGAAACGGAACTATAATAACAAAACTACTAAAAAAATACAGCCGAAATATACACCCATTGATTGATAGTATTTCAGAAAAAAAAAAAAAAATAGATTGACAAGTCTTTATTTAAAATAGCCCATTATTATAGAGCATCATTCACGTTTAACCGCTGAAGCATACTCATCAACCACTGATTTAGTAAGTGACGGTCTTAATAAACTCCTTGCTACATGGAAATGATGCGACCTTATGCAAGTGGCCATTAAATCCTCTCTCAAAGCAAGCATACCTGATTCTCTGCACAGGCATTCTAGGTCGGCACCAGTAAATAAATCCGTTTGTTGAGCAATTGCCAGAAGATTGACATCTTCACTTAACATCATTTTTCTTGTGTGTATTTTCAATATCTCATGACGGCCTTCTAAGTCTGGCGGAGGTACATACAGTACCTGAAAAATAATAACAAGCAACAACATATTTAACCTCAATGTCTTATTTATCTTGAATATGTCTCAACCAATGAGCTTAACAGCAATTACCAAGTCAAATCGGCCTGGCCGTAGGAGAGCAGCATCAATAGCACGGGGTCGATTTGTTGCAGCCAGCACAATAATTCCCTGATAATTGTATGATATATTTAAATATTATTGGAGATGCCCGGTTTTCCGTCGAATATTATAATGTTACAGACAATAATTATTTTCTCAACCAACAATAAAAGAAAGAAAATTCAAAACTATACTGTGCAGAGCTCAAGACCATCCATTTCTGTCAGTAAAGTAGAAAGAAGCCTCTCTCCAACTGTTACATTGCCGCCTGAACTCCCACCATGACCCTCACTTCAGGAATAAGAAAAGAGAAAGAGAGAGAACAATTTATCAAATAAATTGGTTCACAAATCACGTTCAAACATTCTGTACAAAAAAAAAAAAGAGTTACCGTTTAGGAGCAATAGCATCAGCCTCATCAAAGAATACAATACTAGGAGCGGCAAGACGTGCCTTCTGGAATGTTCTTCGTAGCAAGGCTTCTCCTTCTCCCACGTACTTGGAATACAATTCTGCAGCACTACATCCGAATGATTTCACAGAGTGAGATTTGCTCATAATAAAGCTTTTGATTTTGTGGAGACTACAGTGAATTAAGGATAAAAATTGACCTAAAGGAAAAGAAAGAAGCATTGGCTGCATGAGCAGCTGCTTTCGCCAGGGTAGTCTTAGAGCAGCCTGGCGGGCCATGCAAGAGGATCCCGCGTACCGGTGAGATGCCTAACCTTTCAAATGCCTTTCCGTGCTTTATTGGCCACTCAACTGCTTGTTGTAGCTTTTTCTAGAGAGAAAGAGAGAGAGAGAGAGAGAGAATTGTTTGAGAAAGAGTGAAGGACCAAGGCATATTGCCTTTTCTATAGATTTTTCCTACCTATCCGGGATAAGAAATACTCCAAATATAAGTAAACTTCTTCACCACGGCTTTAGGAAAAGATAGAAAGCAAAATAATATCCAAATGTAAATTGTAAAAAGCACCTTCAAATCTTTAAGACCCCCAATATCATCCCAAGAGACCTTGGACACCTCTTTAGCAACCCCTCTATTCATACTGGGGCCCACCAGTGACTTTGCTGATACCCAATCTTCCATCCTTATCCTGAGCATGCTACCTTTCTCATTAGAATTTGATGACCTTCGGTAAGCCAGCCTAGCAGCTTCTCTACAAAGAGCCTCAAGATCCGCACCTACATATCCATTGCATGATGAGGCAATGACTTCTAGATCCACATCTTCACCCAAATTTAGGCTTTTGGAATAAAGCTATATCAAATAAAAATGCAGTATTTCAGAAACAGTGACATCTGACTGTAGGTATGGTACATTCCTATACCAGTAAGAACAGTTCGCTAATGTTACCAATGTTTTTGTATTATATTAATGTTAAAGCCTCCACAAAGTTCCCAAAGCATCACATATAAAGTCAGACAAAGAAAAAAAGAACAAATGTTATGGACTGACAACTTGGACCAACATTTACTAATAGAACCTTTCTCTCTTGGTAATGCAAAAGCTACAATTGTGAAAAAGAAGTAGGAAATCAGACCTTGAGAATTTGAAATCTTTCATCAGAAGTAGGAACAGAAACTTCAACTTCTGAATCAAACCGACCTGGCCTTCTTAGAGCTGGATCAATTGCATCCACTCTGTGAAGCAAAGCAATTAGCGAACAAAAGTAATATTAATGATAATGACACAAAATTATATAATATCACCTACTAACCTGTTGGTCGAGGCAACAACAACAATGTGAGGGAGAGATTTTGACGAACTCTTATTTCCATCCATCAGAGTCAAAAGCTGACCCACTATGCGCGATTCTTGTTCTTTTCTGCAGGTAAAGGTAAGACATTATTTGAAGGCCTTCTTTTATGTGTGTTTCTTGTTCTTTTCTGTTCAGCTCTAGAGTGCTCTCTTTTTTTAACAATCCCTTGCATGCTCTTTGCACCAAAGCAAGTCTTAATTCTAGTTCTCTACTTAGTTAATGAATGACTAGTTACAGTTTGTACATGAAATAAATAATAAGAAGGCTAGAAGGAATTCAAAGAAGGACAAATTTAAAATCTAAAGTTACCAGTTAAAGTAACAGCAACAATTAAGTAACTTTTTACTGGAAAAACCTGTGAAATCAAAGTGAAGTGGTTATTTCCATTTTATTCATATTTTTCATTGTGACTCTAATAGTCTCCAAGTGCTAAAGCTAGTTTAAGGTCTTATTATTTTTATTTAATTTTATCCCTTTTTCAAGTACCATAAACGATATGCCTCTGCAAACAGCATAAATGGTGGGTGATTTCTTGCTGGAAATATATTAATAAAACAATGTGCCATGAGATTTAGAAACATACTTGTTGTTGCGGCGGGGGCAGATAGAATCAATTTCATCAATAAATATAACAGAGGGTTTTCCAGAGGCAGCATGAGAATTTGCTTCAGAAAAAGCATCCCGTAAGAACTTTTCACTTTCACCAGCATGTGATCTATGCACCGAATACGGACTGTTTAAAACAAAAAAGTAAGCTACATGAATATGTAATTCCAAAATTAATGGCAATTTTACATAATAAAAACTAGATCATGAGTCTGTACTTGATCATTGTCAGGTAGGCATTGCTCTCTCTAACTACAGCTTGTACCAGGCTTGTCTAAGACACAACAGAAACTAACAATAGTTAGATTATGCAAGAGCATCCTTTTGTTCAATTTGACAAATCCTTACGAGTTATGATAGTGAAATTCATGTTTAATTTAAATTTAATTAAAGAACATACCTTTCCTGTGCCAGGGGGGCCATAGAGAAGCAACCCTCTGGGCCACTGAAATCTCAAACAAAATTCAAATCAAACACTCCAACAACCGACTAAAATTAAACACAATGAGAAACAAACTCAAATCACAGAAAGAAAAAAACAATACCAATGGTAATATAATAGAAAAATTGAAAAGCCATGACCTTGAGCCCAATCTTGCGTGACTCACGAGAATAGAGAAAAGGGTTTATGATAAGCTCTCTAAGAGCATCCAGAGCTCTCCCACTTCCTGCAATTGCTTCCTCTGCTCGCCAGCTCGGAGAAGTGTCCACGTTGCTTTCCATTATCCTACCAGAACCCTAATTACGGAAATGGTGAGGTACTCCCGGGTTCTCCACTCTGATCGGAATAAAAAACTAATGATAATAACATTCAATTCAATGGAAAAGAGACGAAAAGAATTGAAATTTATTGATTAAAACCAGTAATTGAAATGAAAGAATTCAACTTTGACATGTTAAAAAAAAAGAAGTTAATTTACAAATAATGCCATCGATCTAGATCGAATATAAAAATATGAAGATAGAGAACGCACCTGAAGGAGCGACCGAAGGGGATACTGCAAGCTTTCTTTGCTCCTCCAGCACAGAGAGGCTTGGCAATGAGGCGGAAGAAGAGAGGTCGAGAAGCAATAGACCTACTAAACCCTGCACAAAACCCAGTAGAGGACAAAAATATGAAATATCAATAAAATAATTTACTTGGAAGACAACAAGACTCCGTGGCCCAATGGATAAGGCGCTGGTCTACGGAACCAGAGATTCTGGGTTCGATCCCCAGCGGAGTCGTTTTTTTTCCTGATCAATTCCCTTTTACTCCGGATCAATTCTAGACGGCCCAATAAATGAAAATCTAGTGGCATTCCTTCTTTTTACTCCGGATCTAATGGAATATCTTCTGGAAGGCCCAAAAAAATCAGAGCCCAATAATTGAAAATCTAGTGGCATTCCTTCCTTTTACTCCGGATCTAATGGAAAATTCTAGACGGCCCAATTAAAACATCAGAATTCAGAACCCAATGAATGAAAATCTAGTGGCATTCCTTTTTTATACTCCGGATCTAATGGAAAATTCTGGACGGCCCAGTAATAATATCAGAGCCCAATAAATGAAAATCTAGTGGCATTCCTTTTTTATACTCCGGATCTAATGGAAAATTCTAGACGGCCCAATAAATGAAAATCTAGTGGCATTCCTGTGATTAATACGAAGTGATCCAGTTCCTCCTTTTGTCGCTTGTTTTATTCTATCGCCGCCTTCTTGCGATCGTACTGATACAAGCCGAAGAGGAAAAGTGTCGAACCCTAATAAAACCCTACAAAATTAAGAGAAGAGATGGCTAAAGGAGAGAGCTCCATAGATAAGCTGAAGGATTTGTGGAACTCTCAGGTTAACGATGAACAGCAATGGGCTCTTAACTTTGTAAGCCTCTATTCTTTCTCTTGATCGATTTAACTCTATTTCTCATTCTTTCGATTTTCTTAAAATCCTCTGGTGTTGCCAGTGTGGCGAATCAAAACTAGAGATCCTTGTATTTCTTTCACATAATTTGGATGGTTAATAGGATTTGGACATGAGAAAGTTATCTTTGCTAGCGAAAGAAAGGGTGAGTCTATGCTGCTATGCATTGCACGATTTGGTCCGTAATACAGATCAATATTTTCGTTTTCAAAATTCTAACGCTCGATCCGAACTGTTCCACATGAATAAATATGTAACTGAATTTTATATTTTTTTTTTTACTATTTTTAAAGATAGGTAGAAAATCACTGTTTTTGGATGGTCCAGAATTTTCAGATCAAGTAATTTTCTACCTATCTTAAAAATTAGAAAACAAGTTCAAAATAATATAAAATTAGGTCTGCAAATACATATTCATATGGGGATCATGTTGAATGGTTCGGATCAATCGTTAGGCTTTTGAAAGAAATGTTCTAGTAGCATGTACAGTCAATATCTCTTTCTTTGCACACGATGGCTTAGCTAATCTAAATTCCTGAGCGTTATTACGTTGTTGGAATCACAGTGCTTCTGTTGTATTTTACTCCGTGTTTCTTTTAGGCCTATTGTTCATTATGATAATAACTTATTGGCTGCCATGTAAGATTTTCTGAGATAAAGCTATGTATACATTGAGGTACTACTGTACTAGACAAGATCGGTGCATCTTATATATCTGTTCAATCTTTTCTAGTCATAAGACAGCATTTTATTTCGACTGTCAATTTTATAGAGTAGGGTTCCAATTCCTCATGTTTTTCATACCTCATCATGCGTTATTTTTATATTTTTGTTTTTAAAGTCCAAACTATCGATCTGAACCGCTCAACATGATATCCATACTAAAATATGCTTGGGGATGAAATTTTATAATTTTTGAAAAACTTTTACTATGTTTTAAGATAGGTATAAAATCACTGTTTTTGAACCATCCAAAAACAATGATTTTGTACCTATCTTAAAAAATAGTAAACAATTTCTAAAAATTATAAATTTGGTCTCCAAGCATATTTTAGAATGTATATCATGTTGAGCGGTTCAAATCGGTAGTTTGGACTTTGAAAACAAAGATATAAAACATGATGCGTGAATCGTGATAAGGTATGAAAAACATGAGGTATTGGAACCCTCCTCACTTATATATGTCAATTTTATGATGGCCAATAATATTTTAGCATTTCTAGTTGAATTCTTGCCACCAAAGATCTTATGGTGTAGACAACTTCTGTTGTTAGATTCTTGCCTAGCGCATCAGATGCATTTGTTGTCTCGTGTCTATCAAGAATTTGACTGTCGTGTTAATAGTGAATTGTGTTTATTGTGATACATGTCATTAACTGAAATACATTGTTCATCTCTGTTAAAATCAAATTCTCGTGTTTATTTTATTTAATATTATTGCAGAATTTGCTGAAAGCTACTGGGCTCTTCGCTGGAGCAATATTCTTCATGCGCAACTTTGGTGAACTCATGTCAATATAAGAAATTTGCACCATAGCTTTTCTTTAGAAAATGACTGAGCCAAACAGCAGTTAAACCATTTATCTCTGTAATCGATTGTGGCGTTTCTTATGTTGCTGATTGAATTGATGTGTTCACTTTGTTGTCACTTTTTTTGGTTTTATAAAGAACCAAGTTGAAGTTCCATCAGGTTCCCTAATTGCCCATGTTTGAGTAGCAGCTGCTATATTTTTAGCAACAGAATTTCTGTGTGTACAATTCACTAGTTTTCTTTGCTTCTGAATAACCATGCATTTTTTAGCAAGGTGACGATCCTTGCGTTCTTTCACTGGCCTCTACATTTTTTTTTTTTTTGGAGATGTCTTTTGCAAAAATTGAGAAGTCTCATACAAATAAATAGCCTAATGTGACGTAAAGGATGTCAGAGTATTACAACAATGCGGAAATTAAGATAAATTTGTAATTGTATATTTGAAATGGTAATTCAAATCACCTTGCGAAATTAGGCTGGAGAGTGGAGAGGGAGTTAAAGAGGAATCAATCCCCTTGGGCCTGTTTCAACGGAGGAAAGCAACTCTTTAGAGTTCAGTGTATTAGTTCTTAATTTCTTATTAGATTATATGTTTGGATTATAAGACCAATATGACCAGACAGTTTCCCCATCTTTTTCGTGCATCCAAAGACGAGAATCGTGGCCCTTTTTCCCAATCTGTGAAAGATAATCTGTCCCATTTTCTTGCTCGGTGGAACATGTATTGACAGGGCTGCGATCTTCACAGAGAGAAACATAATTAATTGAACACCCACAGAAAAAAGTTCTTTTGAAAATCAAGCTTCTCACGTAAAAATGGTTGTCATTTTATACCTTTCATCTATATATCTATGATATACATCATATAATATAATAATCTACGTTCTTTTACCATTGAAGGTATTATTTCCTAGGATTTGTGAAAAAGAAGAGTTGCTGATATATTTTATTTAAAACAATATTAGGTCCTCATTTCATTATTTTTTTTTATTTTCTTGAAGAACAGTAAATAACAATGATTATCGTATTACTAATATTAGCAATATTATTTTTTCTCAAAAAAAAAAAACATTAGCAATATTATTCACTGAGGTAGAGATTTGCTAGAAAATAATTCCCTCCGAAATTTATGTTGATAAATTATATTGGACCAAAATGCTAACAGTTAGTCTCCATTGATTAATATTACTACCATTGTGTCAATGAAAAGCTAAGAGTTTACAAAATCATATAAACGATATGGGTTCCATTAGTGATTAGTCTCATTTACTGGTCACGTGAAATGCACCCAGCTATATATATTAATACGAAGTTCATGCTAGTATCAATTGTCAAGGTCTATTTTCCATCTAAAGATAGCTCAAATAATGCGGGCACAAGTATTTGATCGAGGCCTGTACTGTACTGCCTTAATAATAATTTATGTACAACAGTCTAAAAGTCTCTTAATAAATCTCAAAGGAAGTGTTCAGCACATCCTCCATAAATTTCCTTGAAGCTTCTTAAGAGACTAAAAAAACCTTAACTTACCAAACACTTACTCCTTTATAAAATTTAAAATTACTTTCTTAAGACTCCTTTGACCCACATTTTTAAGGACCCATTCTACGTTACTCAAGGACTTAAGACTCCTTAAAAAAACTATGCTTTCTTAACTTTTTATTGTCAAACACCTTTTTTTTAACGGATCTTAAATTTAATCCTACCCACCTTGCTGAACACTACCAAACCTACTTTATGTTGAACCAAAAACAAAGGAAAAAACAAGCAACAAATCGCAAATGCACGAAGTACCAAGCTGGAAGTTAAACTGATTTTGACTCAATCTGAACTCCATGCCCATATCAGTTCAGTAGCACCAAAAGCCAATCTTTAAGAACATTCATGCTCTGGAAGTAAAGCATGAAAGGTTGATACAAATACATTAACAAAAAAGGAAAATTTCTGGTGTACCCCTACAACTTTCAAAATAGCCAATTTCCTCGTGAAAACACCATTATATCCACTATCTCCATAAAACCATAACATTTTTTCTTCTATCCCCTTTTATTTATTTAACTTTTTATTTTGTTATTTTAAAAATAAAATTGACAAATATACCCTCCTCTACTCTCTCCTTCACTGTATAAACAAAGAAACTACTGACTTTTATCAGTTTCTTCAGAGCAGTCACTGCTCCTTTTTTCTTATCACATCATTCCCCCGTGGCATCACTTATTTTCTCTAAAATCAAACCGGTACTTGGCTCAAATGCTGATCCAATTACCTACATGTACAAAAGTTAGAGATATCACCAGCTGCCAATGGCGAAGTCAACACTGATTGTGCATAAAGGTGTTAGATTACGAGTTTTCTGTGTTGACATAGACCAGATGAGTTGGCACAATGCAACCTATTATGATATTCTAAAGTGCAAAAGGACCCAATATTCATGCAAATCAACCTAACTTAACATTATTAGTGTATACAGTGAAAGAGAGCGGAGGGTGTATTTGTCAATTTCAATTTTAAAATAACTAAATAAAAGAGGATAGAAGAAAGAATATTAAGTTTTTAGGGAGATGTTCGATATAATGGTGTTTTCACATGAAAATTTGTATGGGTACATTAGAAATTTCCCCTTAACAAAAAGAGATGCATAAAAAGAAATGGGAAATCGTTGAGCTGAGACACTTAACACACCTGTTTTTGATATATATATCCGAAAAGTTGAATTTCAGCTGCACTTGATTACTGAATAGCAGTACCAATCTAGGTCCTGTAAGGCTTCCATAGATGTCGGTCTCATCACTTTGAAAAACTGTAGGGCCCCAGAAGCAACCTCCAGCCCTACATAATTCATATTTGAAAATAAATTATTTACTATCATTATCTTCACACACTTGAGCCTTCTTCTCAAGCAGGGAAGATAATTTATCAAATGACAAATTTGATAACAAGTAATCATTGGAGCTAACCTATTCGAAGAATTTTCATGAAAGGCATTAATTAGAAGCTTCATCTTTGGACTGCCCTCTTATTTGGATCCCAAGCTAATGTCCTTGTAAGCCAGCACCTGGAATTACAGATAACAAAAAGGAAGGGAAAAAAATAGATGTTACAATCAATTACAATAAGATGATTGTACAAAACTTGAAAATTAACCAAAACAAAATATATAAACAAATTTTAGAATTATATATATCTTCAAGCACATACCACTCAGATCATGGAAGGGCTCCTCTTGAAGTCGATTGTGTTTTTTTACTCCTAGAAAGTTGGAGGCCGTAATTCTCTTAACCGTCTGACAACATGCTTCATGGTTGGTCTAGTAGATAATGAATCAACAGTGCATTTGATGCCCAAGTGCAATATCTCCACCAAATCATCATGCGGGGCCATATCCCACAACCCTTCAACAAAGAATTCTTTAGCACGCCCCTTTTGCAACAACATACAGGCCCATGCAACTATGTTAAACCCATTGCCATACGGTGAAAAGGACGGGTCCAGTGCTTTCTTGTTAGATATTAATTCCAACAATACCACCCCATAACTATATACATCTGCCTTGTCAGAAACTCGACATGTCATGGCGTACTCTGGCGCAACATACCCAAATGTGCCTGCCACACCAGTGGTGGCATGGGTTTCAGAATTACCAAGGAGCCTTGCCAGACCGAAATCTGACAAACATGCATTATAATCGGTATCCAATAAAATATTGCTGGGTTTTACATCACGGTGCAGAATACGAGGTACACAGCTGTCGTGCAAATATGCTAGGGCTTGAGCAACATCAAGTGCAATTTTATGAAGCATTCTCCAGTCAACCGGTCTCTTGCACCTCTCCTGTATGAACCTTTCTAAATTACCCCCAGGAAGATAATTATATATCAGAAACATCTCTGACTCGCCCAAATGGTACCCTATCAGTGTTACTAAATTAGGATGCCGGCATCGGCCAAGGGTTTTCACCTCAGCCTGAAACTGCTGCACTCCCTGAAATCTGCCAACTGCAAGTCGTTTTATTGCAACTAAAACCCCTGGAGCAACTTCAGCCTTATAAGTTGCTCCAAAACCACCACTTCCTATGCAATTACTGGCATTGAAATTGCCAGTAGATCGAACGACACTTTCATATGTAATTGGTACACCCATATCCACAAAAGAGGTTACCTCTCTCCTTCTAGAAGATTCCCGTGATGTCCTCCGTGCACATTTTCGTGTGTATATGTACAGTATGATAAGTGCCAACAAAACAGAGACAATGGCCGAGGCAGATGTGATGGAGGCGATCTCAATAGAACTGAAACCACCACCGCTGCCTCCAGTAGGAGAGCTCACTGGAGGCGAATAAGCGTATGCTTGAGAGGATGAAACAGAGAGGGAAATGGGCTTGCATGGTTGGAGAGAAGTGTTTCCTTCAAAACTATTGCAGCTCATAACAGAAGAATTTGAAGGGAGTGAACCAGTTAAATTGTTAAAGGAAACATTAAGTATGCGAAAAACCAAATTTCGAGGAATGTTTCCAGAGAGATTGTTGCTGTTTAATAGAAGTGTGGTAAGGTTTCTTAGGTTAGACAGGTCATTAGGGATTGCACCTGATAGAGAATTTGTGGACAGATCCAATACCTCAAGGGATTTCAACTGATCAAGCCCAAAAGGGACAGGTCCAGTTAAGTTGTTGCTGGCTAAAGAGAGATATTTCAAGTTTTGCAGCTGATTTACACTTTCAGGTATCTGATAGTTAAGCCAGTTGTGACTGAGGTCAAGCACAATTAGGTTTTCCAATGTACCAAGATTTTGTGGGATTACACCGGAAATCTGATTATGTGATAATTTCAAAACCAGAAGTGATCGGCATTTTGCACAAACTCTATTTGTTAACCCGCCAGAAATCTTATTTTCTCGTAAACTTAAAATTAACCCTTTGAAAACACCGCACTTCTCCAACAGAATTGCATCTAATGATCCGGTAATATTGTTCTTATCCGCAATGAATGCATAAACAGTCTTGTTTCCACCATCCTCAACAGAAATTGGCAAATTTACAAGAGAACCCGTGAAACTATTATGTGCAAAATTGTGGTACACAAATCTTCCCAACTTGGGACTAAAGAGAAATCTATTCCGAGTTCTATTCAGAAAGAACTTATAGTAAGTTGTCGCAAAATCATTGTTAGATAAACTCATTGGAGTTGAACAAATTCTATTAGCAAAATCCGGTATTGGGCCCGAAAATTTGTTCTCGCTTACATCAAACACATCCATACAACCCACTGGTAGAACTGAATAAACACTACCTGTTAATTTATTTGAGCTCAAATCTAGAAAATGAAGGTTATTACACCCTGCAATTCCAGTAGGGAGATCTCCAGTTAACAAATTATGACCCAAATTGATCATCTCCAATTGCTCACAATTGCCCCAATCTCTCGGTATCTTCCCCTTGAGTGATGCCCCTGGTGCCCAAAGGACCCTTAATTTCGGTAACAAGGCAACACTTTCTGGAATACCCCCTTCAAAAGTATTGAAGTCATCAACCGAATCTGTCTTCACGACCGGGTCGAATGGGTTTGAAATTATAAGAACAGATACTTCTAGGCAATTGCCGAGCTGTGCGGGTATAAAACCGCTAAGGCTGTTTCTCGACACATCCAAAACCTGAAGTTTTGTTAACCTACCAAATTCCAATGGAATGGATCCGTCCATTAAATTGGAAGATAACAACAAAACACGGAGCTCTGTACAATTTCCTAGATTTGCAGGAATGTTACCATAAAACATGTTCCTGGAAAGATCCAGGGTTTCCATGCCAGAACAGGCAGAGATTGAAGCCGGTATCTCTCCTCCAATTGAATTTCCCGCCAGATTAAGAACTTGTAAATTTGGTGGAAAAACACTAGGTAAAGTCCCGTTCAATAAATTTTCACTGAGATTGATCAATACCAATTTCTCTAGTCTCCAGATCTCCACAGGAATCTCACCGTAAAATCCATGACACGGCAACGAGAGGGTTGTCAGCTCCGAGAGATCGCCAATCACCGAATTTAGGCTTCCAGCGAGTCTACGTATTGGATCTACGCAAATGCCACCGGACAATCCCAATTTCGAGCGGGATAAACGTATGTTGAGCGATGTAACCCTAGATCTCGAGTCGCACGACACAAAGGGCCACGAGCAGTGATCCCCGGCAGCTGGGGACCATGACTGGAGGATACCAGTAGGGTCAGAGACGGAGCTCTTGAATTTGAGAAGTGCTATTCTATCTATACCACGTTGATCTGCGACTGACAGGGAAGATGAAATTAGGAGGAAGAAAGAGACAGAGAGTACAGCGAGTGCGCTAGTGGTGAAGCATCTCTGATGTGCCGCCATCGACGACGGCTCACTGTTCAAGCGGAGGTAGTCTTTCGGTCAAAATTGAAGTGCTGGCAGTGTCGTGGAGAGTTGTGAACCAGTCATGAAGAAAAACCCTAGATTTCGAGAATCTTCACATGCTTGGAAATGGAGGAGAAATTGTAGAGAAGCGAGAGCAAGAGCAAGAGCTGGAGTAGATTTTGTGAATAGTGATGGATTCTATGAAAAAATGAGCTCTCCCCTCCCTCTCCTCTCTATCTGAGATTTCTTTATTTCTTTGTTTCTTTCTTCTCTTCGTCGCCGTCTGTTACTAGTCTACTGATTCTTTCTTTCTTTCTTTTTAGTGTGAGCGTTATTCATTTTCCATATTGCTTTTCCTTTTGGTAACTTTTTTTCCGACAAGTCCTGACGTACCATTGAATTTTACGCTGTATTACGTGACATGTTAAATTACTGGTTAGTACAACTCGTAAACGACGTAACGTGCGATTAGTAAATCGTCGTAGTTTTCTCTTGTATGAAAGTTTTACTATTTTCTCATCCCGTGTATTCAATGATTCGATGGACTTTACAAGCTGTACATGGATCATCCATGTGAATTAGCAGCTTATATCTGAGATGCGGGGTCCATCCTAACACCAGCGTGACCATACCGCTTTTTCAGTTACTTTCCGTTGCTCCGTGTCCACCCATTTTGTAATACTTTAGTAGTGTCGGTGGGACCCACTGATTTAAATGAGACCGCATGGAATATGGGTCGTTACAGGGAGTTGGACCCACTGTTCGCTGATTGGCAAAGTCCTGGGAGAGTAGTGAGGAGGATTTGCTTCTTCATCCCAAAACTGCGTCCCCAATTCCTTTCATTACAGTTGGACATTTAAGAGGCCATGTTAGATTGTTAGAGCATCTACATCCCTGAAACTCTTGGAGTTTCTAAATAACTGTTAACTAATTTTTAGAAACTTTATCTCTGAAAGTTTATAAACTCTCACATCCCTGAAACTCAAAATTAGAGTTTCTTAATTGCCACATCAGCAAATAAATTACAAGATAAAAGAATTTCAGCGAATTATTTGGCCACGTCAGAGTTTATAAACGGTTTCTTATTAAGAAACTTTGGAGCAAAGTTGCTAAATAAGAAACTCATCTGCATCCCTGAAACTGGTTTAGAAACTGCCACATCAGATTAGAAACTCAAAGAGTTTCAGGGATGTAGATGCTCTTAGGCTTTGGATTACCGCAAATATGACAGCTTGGTGGTGTAATTATTAACTTTCATGTCAGATTTATGGTAAAGTATAAGCAGCGGTGTAGCTAGGATTTGAGTCAGGGTGGACAAAAAATTTTGAGTTATTAGGTCAGTGGGAAAAATTAACTTATATACTTGAATCGTTTTAATCAATCTCACCAAATTTTAAATCAAATTTCAACATAAATAATAAAAAAAAATATATTAACACTCAACGATTTTAGTCAATTATCAGTCGCAATTTGCAATTTAATTCATTCGATTGGATTGCAGTATTGAATTATCAAAGGACAGGAGTAGGCAATCTAATTTTCAAAAATAGGCAGGCCAACATATTTATACTACTTCATACCCATTTCAGGGATATACAATTGCCTACCTCTGTTACATTGTGACTTTGTCATTAAGTATAAGACATAAATTGTACTTTAATAAAATTAAATATTTATTTATACTGTAAAATGAAATAGTTTTTTTAAATAAAAATGATTTAGTTGGATTGAATTAACACTACAAATGTAATAATAAATTAATACAATGTCACGATATATTTACATAAGGATTTCTAGGCATAATCTTGCAGCTTGTCTTTATTTCAATTTGGATATATTGTACATAACAGATAAGTTTCGAGATTATGTTATGTGACTCATATTATATGATCGGAAAAAAATGATGTTTTGATGATTGAAAGCCTAGATCAGTTAATCTTTAATTAATTTTTTTTATCACGTTGACAAAAATCTAGATTTATGGTTTATCTATTTTTTAGATGTAGCATTTACATGTCACGATATATCATATATGTGATATATGGTCATATAGAAGCAGGGGCAGATATACAGTATAAGAATGGAGTCAATTGACTCTATTTTTTTCAAATTTTTTAATCTGCAACTTATTTTCTATATAATTTATAGTAAATTGCTACAATTAGTGTAAAATGACTCCCATTCGCAGCAAGAAAAATTTATATAATCGACTTTCATTCACGTTTGACCCCCTTAACGTGAAAGTCAAGCTCTGCCCCTGTTTAGAAGAAATGAACACACATGCTGACTTCAATCTAGATGTGTGGGCAAGACAAATAATTGATGAGGATTTCAATTGAAAAACTGACATAAAATTTGTAATATGGCGGGGGCACGATCAGGGGCGGAGCCAGAAATTTATCGTTATGGGGGCAATATTAGTAAGCTTTTAAATTGGAAAAGAAAATATAATATGGGGATCAATAGTGAATATAATTAGTAAATTATATGGGGGTCAATCATAGTTGAAACTAGGATATTTTTCTAAAAATTTATAAAATAGCATGTTAACTAAGACAAAAAAATATAAGCCACATTTTCTTGTTTCAAGTTGACTTCTTTAACTCTATTTGTTTGGGTAATGAAGGATGGTAAAATAATCTATGATGTGTGATTAATTATGTGCCTTGGTGAAACATAAAATTTGAAAATGATATTAGTTAGATTGAGGTGATTATTTTTTTATATGTTTGAGCCTGAAAATTATCTCCTTTGTGAGGAGCTATTTTTTGTGGATTTTTCTACAAAGTTAGAGCTATGTTGAGACTGGTACCATGAATATTATGTTTATTTAGATCTTCTTGGTTGGTGCTGGATAGAAGACATGTTATTAGTGATTGCTTTGAGAAATAAAATGGGTGTTCTTAATATTATCAATTTTTTTCTTAAAAGAAAAGACACAATAAAAAAATAAATTTTGCATGACATACTCTTATGCATAAGACTTCTATGATAAGTAATTATTTCTAGAATCTTCAAGGCTCTAAGTTATTTTAATGGGAGTGAGTTTTGTCCAAAGGACTTTGAATAAGATCTCATTCAAAGTCAAAGTTTGAAAATTAATTTAGAGTTATCGGTGAATAAATTTTTAGGGTTTTCGGTAAATAATAACTATAAAATAAAATAATTAATTTAGTTTATAATGAGAGTCGTATCTCTGGGAACAAAAAAACAAAAAACAGGTTGCTAATCATGAATTCGAGTCAAAGATCAAACTTCAAAGGAGTCTGCATCTACAGGGTGCGGCTGTGTCAAATTTTGAATTTTTCAGAAAAAAAAAGTGATTTTTTTTATTTATTATTTTTTAGATTATGGTATTTTTAAAAATTTCGGTAAAAATGGAAAAGAGTTTGATTGCATTGCATTGCATTGTGCTCTCTGTCGGCACGTTGATATATAAGTGGTGCTTTATTGGGAGTGTTATAACAGACGCTTCTAGACTCTAGAGCAACACCTGGCGGGGCCAACTTGAGTCAATGATTCATAAGCCAGGTCAAAATTCAGAGAGAGGCGGCTACAGCCTACCGCATGGCGGTGCTGATTTCTTCTTTTTTACCTGTGCCTGGTCCACGTGTACCACTCTTCACGCGGTTCAACAGGTCAGACAGCTAGTCTCTTCTGCAGTTTATGGCACAGGACCATCCGTTGGCCTTGCATTGTGTTCAGTAATGGAAGCCTCCAGTTTCTAAGAATGGAGCGCTTTTCGTTGTAAATCGTGTGAATCGTGCTGTGGATATTACGGATCCAACGGAAGAAAAATCAACACATCAGAAAACAAAAATGAAAAAAATGGAGGGACAAAAAAAATAACACTAACTATATTATTTGACCACGTTCTTTTCGAGCGAAAAATGATGAATTATATATTAAACAAAATGCGAAAAATTTCGAACGAAATCATTACCTAAAGAAAGGGAAACGGGTAGAATAATCATGTTTGTTGAATTTCTTGGAAGGTCATTGTTTAGTGGAGCGTATTGTTGTCTTTTTCTTTTTTTGAAAATTTGGTTGGGACTAACGAGTGGATTGACCGAGATTTTTATTAATACCATTTAAAAAAAAAATCTCTGAAATTGAAGAATTTTTAGAAAAAAATACCAGGGCTTCCAATTCAAGATGCGACTCTATTCTTGGAGAGCCGTAGATTGAACTAGAGCCTCCAAAAATATAAATATCAGTATATTATTTTACTAAAAAAAATATCAGTATATTATAGTGTATTTTTGAATTTTGGGGAGCTCCAATTCAATCCGCAGCCCCTAAAAAATAGAGTCACAGATTGAATTGATGGTCCTGGTATTTTTATTTTTTATTTCAATATGGTATAAATAAAAATTTCGGACATATTGATATGTCACTGATGTAATTCTAATTTTTATTTATGTATTTATTTGAAGATGAAGTCGGGTTATTTAACTTTAAATATTCTAATAGGTATTTTTTCGAGATTTTGAACTCATAACCTACTACATGTAAATTCAAAGTTAGATTATTATTTTTGACAAATAATAATAGGATAGGTGTTATAAATTAATTATAGAAAAAAATAAACAAAATAGAAATAATGTATACAAAATGACTAATATTAATTTATATATTTGTATATTCGATACAAGCTTACAAAGTCACTATCAATTATAAATGGAAAACTTTTTTAATTAATTCTATCTATAAATGAGGCCATGTTTTAAGAAGAAGTTTGAAAGTAATTAATGATCTTCAAAATTACGAAATTAACATCCACAACTTATTTATTCATAACAATCACCGAAAATTTTATTTATACCATAATAAAAAAATACTCTGATTTTGGAAAAATTCCACATCTACTCGGGGCCGCATATTGACTTGACGGCCCTCAAAAAGCCTAAAAATACATTGTATATTAAATATATTTAGATTTTGAGAGACCTTCAAACCAATCTGCGGCTCTCAAAGAATGGAACCATAGATTGGTTTGGAGGCCCTAATAGACGTGGAATTCTCCATAATTTTGGGGTTGTTTTTTTTGAAATGGTATAAATAAAATTTTTGGTAACAATCAATAATCCATATTTCGCTGAATTTTCTATCTTCCTTTGAATTTAATCAGCGTTTAACACTAACCAATATTGACAGATTTATCTTCTGTTTGCAATCTATTTGTAAATTTTAGAGTTCAACAGTAAAAAAAAAAGAAACCAAAAGGTAAAAAATATTAGAAAACGAACGCTCTGAATAAAATTTCTGAAAATACTCAAAATATTACCAGCACGAAATCAGACTATTAAAAGACAAATTTTCAAAACGAGAATCTCAACTGTCCCCATTACATAGAATTTCTTATGGACTACGGAGGGAGGATTAGGATGAATATTTTAGCATAGCATTTTTTGCTTCGTGCAGCGCATGTACTAAGAGCATCTACATCCCTAAAATTCAAAAGGATTTCTAAATAACTGTTAACTATTTTTTAGAAATTATGGTCTTTAAAGTTTCTAACTCTCACATCCCTAAAACTCATTTTAGAGTTTCTATTAAGCCACGTCAGCAACAAATTAAAATAGGAGAAACAATTTGAGCCAATCATTTGGCCAACATAGAGTTTATAAACAGTTTCTTAATAAGAAACTTTCATGCATAGTTTCTAAATAAGAAACTCTCCCACATCCCTGAAACTGGATTAGAAACTGCCACGTCAGATTAGAAACTCTAATAGTTTCAGGGATGCAGATGCTCTAAGAATTGAAAAGAACGTTGCAGCTTGCAAATGATTAGTACGCTGCATGAAGCTAAAACGGCTCTGTTATAATCCTTACCAGAGGATTTCAATTTGATCTTTGTTTCCCTTTTTTAAATTGATCGTAAAGAGTCATGAAGTCGTTAATGAAAGTAATTGGCAATGCATGTGTATTTCATGTGAAAGAAGATGCCACGTTTCTTTCTTCCTTTTTTTATAGTTTTCTCATTTCGCGTGCTTATTGAAACCTCTTTCTTTTTTCTTTTTTTAAAATAATTGGTAGAAGCTACCAATGTTTATTGAAACCTCTTGAAACCTCTTTCAATGGCTGAAAAGCTTCCCTGGAAAATGCGCAACTGATGCTAACAGATATACGACGTTCATTAATTCAATACGTGAGGCTAAGCGGTAGGGGTGCAAACGGATCGGATAATATATGATTGTATTCAGATCCGAAAATTAGATACGGATATTCGATATCTGAATATCTATACGAATACATATATGTATATGATTTTAAATTTTAATTATTTGTTTCTGAATAGTAGATATATACCGTTTAATTTAATATATATTATGAAAATATTTATGTATATATTCGATTTATATCTATACATATCCGTCTAATATTCAATCTGTATTTGTATCTGGAAATTAAATACAGATACAGATATGATTTTATCACTATCCGATCCATATTCGATCAGATTCGTTTGCACCCCCTACTAAGGTTGTGCTCCAGAAGTGAGGGGAAAAACCCTCATTAAAGAGAAGGGGACAGATCGGAGTTGAGACCACCTCCAAACAGTGTTTTTACACTCTGATTCGAAGGTGACAAAAATTCTCAAAAATCAATATTTGTGACCTTCATCTTTTCCCCCAAACAGTAAGCTTTCACCTCTGCTCTCTCTTCTGTTCACCTCTTCTGGAACATAAAAAATTATCGGGCACACCGTACTCTCTTCCACGCACAATATTTTTTCCTTCATCTCCCTCCGCGTCCCTCCGCGTACCTCTAATTGGATCACGGTCTAAGCGGGGACAAAACTGTGTATTTTATCTGGATTTCACATTGTAATGGATCGGATCCGATTGGATTTATATGAAGTCCGCTTTTAATTTACTATTTTAAAATTTCAGTTTTTGATGTTTAGGTAAACTTGTGTGTAAAATTTCATGTGACTCGGCTATTTCGGCTCCGACATTTTTATCAGGCAAAGGCTTCTATGGATATAAGGACCTATTTGTAAAATGAACATATTTTTGTTTTCAAAGTTCAAACAGTCGATCCGAACCGTTCATCTTGTTCTCCATATTAATATGTGCTTCGAGACCAAATTTTACATTTTTCTGAATTTTTTTACTATTTATTAAGATGGGTACAAAAAATATCAAATTCAGACCATTAAATTTTGTACCCATCTTAATAAATAGTAAAACAATTTAGAAAAATGTAAAATTTGGTCTCCAAGTACATATTAATATGGAGAACAAGATGAACGGTTCGGATCGACTGTTTGAATTTTGAAAATAAAAATATGTTCATTTTACAAATAGGTCCTTATGTCCATAGAAGCATCGCTCATTTTATCATATATAATTATATAATTTAAAATCCAAATGATATCCAACTACTAGTACTACTAAAATATATACAGATACATTACAACATCAAAATAATATAAATATCAACTACTTAAAGTAATGTAATACGCAATGAGCCATTTAATAATAATAATAATAATAATAATAATCGAGAGAAAATATAGAAGTTTGATTGAAAAATGCAACCATTGCGGGATCCTACACACGAATTAAAAACAACTGTAAAATAATATTTAAAAATTAAGTTAATTTTAATTTCTAAACTCTTACATTCATGAAATTAAATTTTAATTTATTTTTTATGCCACATTAGCAACTTCTTTTTTTATTTTAGAGCGAATAGAAATGATTTTTTTTCGCTGGCATGTTAATTAGAAAATATTTGTTTTAAAGAAAAAAAATAATCTGCCACGTTGAATTAGAAATTGGAAAGGAAATACCGTTGTGGATGCGATAACTGAGCAACCTGTAGTATAGGTCGATAGATTTCTCTCGTCATTTTAGTCATGTGCAAATCAAACATAGTAATAACACATTTTTTAGAATTATAATCCTTGGTTGTACATTTTTTAGAATCCTTATATTTCCTGAAATGATTTATAACGCGAACCAAATGCCTCCTAAAAGTTAACAATCATAATTGAATCAGCAATCGTTAAGTATTCGTATTATTGTTCTCGAAAGTTTTGAAAACGATAGCCTTTTATGTTTCTAGCCTCCATTCGTTTGTTACTAAAAAGACTTGAGTTAACGTTGTCTTGGACTTTTGACAATTCTACACGGTTTTACTGGAGTGGCATGCGGCATGGCACATCAAAGTTAAAAAATAATATATATTTCAATGAGTATTTATTGATAACCAATTAAAACAATAATTTAAGTTGTAAAAATAATTTATATTTGTAAAAATCATCAAGTATAATGTATATTAATAAAAAAATGAATGGAAATTTATGCAAGTTTTAATGTTCATCCAATAACAACATAACATAGAATTAAAACAAACATAGATTTAACATGGGGGACGTGTTTAAAATATATATACACACACACAACTTATAAGGAAAATGACATGTCTATATATATATATATATATATTTTTTTTTTTTGGGTTCTTATATGTCTATATATCAAATGTTATTTAAATGGATAAATTTCGCTGGAGATCACTAAACTTTGTCCTTTGTCGCAAAGTGGTTATTCAAGTTTGATTCGTTTCTTTATAGTTTCTGAACTTTTCATTTGTCATAGTTAAGTTTGACTTTTTCATCCAAAAATTAACGGAATATTCATTCCTTGTTAGTATTTTTGACGGAATGAGCATATTGCGTTAGTTTTTTTTTGACAGAATGAACATATTTTGTTAATATTTTTGTGTTAATATTTTAGAACGAATGAGCATATTCCGTTTATTTTTTGAATGGAAAAGATACAAAATAATTTGTTTGGAACAAATGAAAAGTTCAGTGGCTATAAATGGACAAATCAAACCTGGGTGACGAATTTGTGACAGAGTTACAGAATAATTTGTTTGGAATAAATGAAAAGCTCAGTAGCTATAAAGGGACAAATTAAACTTGAGTGACCAATTTGTGACGAAGTACAAAGTTTGGTGATCTCTAGCGAAATTTACCCTATTTAAATTATAAAACTTAAAAAGGAAAATAATGCATTTAATATTATGAAGATCACCACATTTTGAATTTAAAATAAAAAAAACAGAAATAAAAAATGTGAAACAGATGAGGTATAAATTAGAAATTTCAATTCTCTATTTAAATATAAAGGTTGAATATGACCTATGAAATTTAAAATTCCAGATTAAATTATACTTATCAATTCGAACGTCCTAATTGAAACATAGAGTGCCGATTTTTTTATTTATATCCAAAATAAAATATAAATTTAAAAAACTGAAAACTACCCAAACCGGTTAACCATTAACCGGACTCAAATCAAATTTCCGGTTATTGGTTTCCCGGACCCATTGAAATAGTCCGGTTAACCATTAACCGGAAATTTGATTTGAGTCCGGTTAATGGTTAACCGAATTTGTGCATTTTCCTTTTTTTTTTTTTTTGAAAACATAAATTTTTTATTTTTTGTATTAAAATATTAGAAATGTTGAATATATTTCTTTGAAAATAGATGGAATACAATATAATTTGTTTTATTAGAAAGACTGCAACAAATAACCCGGATCAATATTTTTCAGATCGGATTTTTCGCGGCTGTAAGAAAAATTAATATATTTCTTTATGTGTTATTGGAAAAAAATAAAAATGCTTAGATTCCGAGTTATTGATCCCGGTTCAAAAGTCACTTCTAGGTAATCTAGAAAATATTATGATATTTCTAGTACATTTAATTTATTAAAAGTTGTATCTATTTTGAGAATTATTTTTGAATAACAATCATTAAATAAATTAAAGTTTTTATTTTTTTTCAAAATAGATACAACTTTTAATAAATTAAATCTATTAGAAAGATCATAATATTTTATAGATTACTTAGAAGTGACTTTTGAACCGGGATCAATAACTCGAAATCTAAGCATTTTTATTTTTTTTCCAATAACACATAAAGAAATATATTAATTTTTCTTACAGCCGCGAAAAATCCGATCTGAAAAATATTGATCTGGGTTATTTTGTTGCAGTCTTTCTAATAAAACAAATTATATTGTATTCCATCTATTTTCAAATAAATATATTCAACATTTCTAATATTTTAATACAAAAAAAAAAAAAAAATTCTGTTTAAAAAAAAAAAAAAAAAACCGGTGCACCATTAACCGAACATATACATATAAAATATTTTTGCTTTGAGCCAAATTGAGAACTCGGCACAACACTTTCTTTTCCTTTTCCTTTTTTTTTTTTTGAAAACAGAAATTTTTTATTTTTTTTATTTTTTGTATTAAAATATTAGAAATGTTGAATATATTTCTTTGAAAATAGATGGAATACAATATAATTTGTTTTATTAGAAAGACTGCAACAAATACCCGGATCAATATTTTTCAGATCGGATTTTTCGTGGCTGTAAGAAAAATTAATATATTTCTTTATGTGTTATTGGAAAAAAATAAAAATGCTTAGATTCCGAGTTATTGATCCCGGTTCAAAAGTCACTTCTAAGTAATCTATAAAATATTATGATCTTTCTAATAGATTTAATTTATTAAAAGTTGTATCTATTTTGAAAAAAAAATAAAAACTTTAATTTATTTAATGATTGTTATTCAAAAATAATTCTCAAAATAGATACAACTTTTAATAAATTAAATGTACTAGAAATATCATAATATTTTCTAGATTACCTAGAAGTGACTTTTGAACCGGGATCAATAACTCGGAATCTAAGCATTTTTATTTTTTTCCAATAACACATAAAGAAATATATTAATTTTTCTTACAGCCGCGAAAAATCCGATCTGAAAAATATTGATCTGGGTTATTTGTTGCAGTCTTTCTAATAAAACAAATTATATTGTATTCCATCTATTTTCAAAGAAATATATTCAACATTTCTAATATTTTAATACAAAAAAATAAAAAAATAAATTTTTTTTGTTTTCTAAAAAAAAAAAAAAAAAAAAAGAAAAAAAAAGAAAAGAAAAAGGAAAATGCACAAATCCGGTTAACCATTAACCGGACTCAAATCAAATTTCCGGTTAATGGTTAACCGGACTATTTCAATGGGTCCGGAAAACCAATAATCGGAAATTTGATTTGAGTCCGGTTAATGGTTAACCGGTTTGGATAGTTTTGCAATTTCATTAGCTAGTTGGTTAGTTTTTTAAATTTATATTTTATTTTGGATATAAATAAAAAAATCGGGAGTAGAGGTGTCAATGGCAATCTTTTATACGTTTATCTGATCCGTATCATATTCGAAAACACAGATAAGGGTAATATTTTATTTTGCGTTAGTTGATCAGTTAGGGTAAGGATTACAATTTTTTTCTGTCATCTTATCTGTGTATTCGTATAAGATAATTTTTTAAAATAAAATTATATATATAGATATATATATGTACGAAGATGATACATAATACAATAAAAATTTGTATTTTATTAAATTTTCATAATACAAATTAGTTGTATTTATTATTATTTTTTGTTTTGAAAAATATTTTATCAAAAATATAAATTGAAATATCAATGATGTTTATATCTCATTCGAAAAAACAAATAAGAGTATTTTTTTTTTTATCACGACGAATGCTTATTTAAGTATATCTCCATCCCCAACTCATATCGTAGCCGTTGACACTTCTAAGTTCTAACATAGAGGCAGTGGCTAGAACGGTTAAAAGTTCCGAATTATGTGACAAACAGAGAGACAGTGGCACAAACCAAGCTCATAGCCCCATAGTCCATAGACCAGACCAGCCGAGGAACCCCTCTGAAGTCTGAACTAACCCATGCCCTTTCGCCACCTCCGCCACCTCACCGCCACCTCCTCTAAACCACCAACTCTCACAGTCTACTTCTCTCGCGCTCGCCTCATTGATTCTCTCAGACTCCATCTCTTCACCTCTCCTTCACTTCCCCTCCCCTCCCTTCCCTCTCCCCTCGAACCCTTCACCGCTTCCCACCTCATTCGCTGTGCTCCCACCCCCGATTCCGCGCTCTCTCTCTTTACTTCCCTTACCCTCCAATCCCCACCCCCTCTTCCCCTCCTCCATTCCCTTGCCTCTCGCCTCGCTGTTTCTGGTCGCCTCTCTGCTCTCCATTCCCTCCTCCCTTCCTTCCCTGTGCCCCCCTCGCATCTCGATCGCCTCCGATGGTTCTCACTTGCTGGAGATCTCCAGTCGGCTCTCTCTGCCTGGGAATATCTGCGTGCCACCTCACCACGGGGGCATCCCTGCACTGAGTCATACAACCTAATAATCCAGCTCTATGCATCTAATCAAAAGCATTCGTTGGCTGTGTTGACATTTCATCGAATGGTTAGAGAAGGTGCAAACCCTAACTCAAGGACATACACTGTGTTAATTGAGCATTTGGTCAAGTCAGGTTTTGTAGAATCTGCATTGGAGATTTTCAGGCTATTGCTTTGTATGAGAATTCATAGAACTTCCAGGCAATACAATGTACTCAGTAAAGCTTTGGTTTTGAACAATCGGTTTGATGATTTGAGAGTTTTGATTGGTGAAATGGGTCATGACGGAATTCTGCCCGGGAGGCAAATGCGAGTTGCAATTTTGAAAATGCGCGAAGCTGGTTTTGTTAAGGAAACTGATGATTATGTCACGGAATTATTTCCTAATACCCAAATTGGTTATATTGTTAGCTTAGACGGTGATGAAGAAGAAGATGGTGAATCTAGTGATGAAGAAGAAGTAAAAAACAAAAAGCAAGATAAATTAAAGGGTGTAAAAGTAAAGCTGAAGCCGTGGTTGGATCCGATTGCTATAGCACGGGCTTTGGAGGGGTGGGATCCAAGAGAGGTCGCAGAGTTGGAGAAAGCAAAAATTGTATGGTCTCCACGACTTGTGTGCAAACTATTGCGGGCTTTTAGAAAGCCTGAATCAGCATGGAGTTTCTTTTGTTGGGTTGCTTATCAGCCTGGCGGCTTCTTCCATGACCGTCACACAGTTGCTCGGATGATAACAATTCTTGCACGTCATGGGAAATCTGACCTAGTTGACCAGCTCCTTAACAAAGTAAGAGATGAAGGGATTACTCTCCCTTTTTCCACTGTCCGGTTAATTATAGACTTTTATGGGTTGTCCAAGCAAGCTGACGCAGCTATTAGAGTATTTCATGAGACCGAGGTAATATGTGGGCCTATGCCAAAGTCATACCAGTTATTGCTTTATTCATCGTTACTCCGTACCATGGTGAAATGTAGGAGGGGGCATGAAGCTATGCTTCTGTTAGAAGAGATGATGCATAGGGACATTCTGCCCGATATACAAACTTTTGCGGGTTTGATCGAATATTTTGCTCGAAATGGAGATTTGAAGAGTGTGCACAAGTTGTTTGGTTTAATGAGGCAATGTGGGCTGAAACCAGATGCGTATACATATGGCATTCTTATTTGTGCTTATTGTAAAAATAACATAGCGATGCTTGCAGTACGAGTGTTCGATGAAATGTTGGATGCTGGTTTGATGCCTGATAAGGCCACAAAAGGGTTGTTGGTCAAGAGCTTGTGGAAGGAAGGGAAGTTACGCGAAGCTGCTGAGGTTGAAGAAAGGTGTGATGATGTGGCTGCAGATGATTGGCCCGAGTCCTTGCCAGGTCATGCATGGACTGTGTCTGTCTCTGATCTGAAGCATGTGCATCAAATTTATTCAGGTTGTTTTCAAAAAGCCTGACCAGTAATGGATATCACTGAACACATTTAATTTTAGAGAAAAAAAATTACAGTTTTATGTGTTGCGCTGTGGGGAACTGGTAGTTGAGTTCAATTTTCTTCCAGGAACATAGAAACAAGTTGTCTGGATCAGTATTGGGAGTTCTAAACCTGAGTCATTTGTGTTTGCATGGTTTTTATAGTACATGTTTTAATGCCACCAAATTTCATATTTCTATTTAAAAACTCTGTAATTTAAACTGTTGATCAGTTGATGTCTTATTTTTAACAAGAAATGTGTCAACTTGATTTTTTTTTTTGTAATTTACGAAGTTGAATTTTAAAATATATCAAGAGATAAAAATTAGCATACTCAAATTTATCTGTCTTATTAATTAGATTGTTTATTTTTAAGGACTCGTAATCTTGTTTAAAATGAATTGAAATAATTATAAAATTTTATGAAAAAGAGTTGAAATTGATGTCGTGTCATGACTTCTAAATTTTGAAATATGAAAAAGAGATGATATTACCCCTGACAGCTGAGAGCTGACAGACTGTCAGGTTTTCAAAAAGAAAAAGTAAAAGTAAAAGATACGATATTTGGCGACGCCAGAGTATTTTATGTGCTTGTAAGAGCAAAAGCTTTCTAGTACGATTCTTTGTACATTTAGAAACTAAAACTAAAAAATGACAGATGTGTTTTTTTTGTAAGTTGTTGGTGTATTGAGCAAAATTAAGTAATAGAGCTGAATCAAGATTGGGGATTTTAAGTTCACAATGAAACCACCTCTGAAATTAGAGTAACTAATTGCCACATAATTCGATCTCCTACCTAACTAAATGTACAAAATTAAAACAAGACAAAACGAACAACCATCAAATCCAGTCCTAGCTAAAAGGAGAATATTCAAAAATCCTGTTTTCCACTACGAAAAAGAGTAACATGCATATGATATCACAGTTTCAGTAAAAGCACGAGAGAGAAGCATAGAATGGCTATGGTTTTATGCACCAGTACCAGTCTGAAACTGGCGTCGCTACTGTCAGTAGACATGGAGTTTCCCGATGGACCGAGTCCACCCATAATGGTGCCTGGAGGGCTGTTGTATGTGCCTGTGGTTGTACCAGTACCAGGGGTGGTGGTGGTTGTGGATGTAGTACTGGTACCAGCAGCACTGGAGAAATAAAATGCATAAATGAGGTGAGCATAACATAACTCAGGAATAATAAACTAGTTCATCACCATAAATGGGGAATGAGAAACAGAAAAAGTTATAATAAACATACATTTAGTATTTTAAATAATAAATTACAAAACAGAAAAAGTGTTTTCTTTCACATAGAAAAGAAGGAGATTTCTAAAGGGAATAGGGGGTAAAGTAAAATTTGCAAGAGAATGAAACCTTTGTGTTGCAGGAAAAGTGCAACCAGTGTAACCTGCAAAATAAAAATGTGCAAGTTAACAATTTAGTCCCTTTTATCTTAGTTACCACTCAATACAGCAAACTTTGAAGGAGATTTTGCATGTTACACCCAACATTTTATCACATTTACAAAAATAAAATCCATTGACATGAACTTTCACAAAATAATACCCAATATTATTCATGTTTTTGAACCAACATTTAGTCCCATTTATCTTAGTTGCCACTGAATACAGTAAACTTTGAAGGAGATTTTGCAAGTTACACCCAACATTTTATCACATTTACAAAAATAAAATCCATTGACATGAACTTTCACAAAATAATACCCAATATTATTCATGTTTTTGAACCAACATTTAGTCCCATTTATCTTAGTTGCCACTGAATACAGCAAACTTTGAAGGAGATTTTGCAAGTTACACCCAACATTTTATCACATTTACAAAAATAAAATCCAATGACATGAACTTTCACAAAATAATACCCAATATTATTCATGTTTTTGAACCAACATTTAGTCCCATTTATCTTAGTTGCCACTGAATACAGCAAACTCTGAAGGAGATTTTGCAAGTTACACCCAATATTTTATCACATTTACAAAAATAAAATCCATTGACATGAACTTTCACAAAATAATACCCAATATTATTCATGTTTTTGAACCAACATCCAACATTTTTGGGATCATTTGCTGATAACACTACCCAATATTAACCAAAAAAAGAAATCCAAGTTGAACTAAAATAACCTCTACACCAAGATAACTTACTTGGGTCAGTGCTGGTCACAAGTGCGCTTCCGGCAAAGTTGCAAGCATCAGAGGTTTGTCCCTTTCTCTGGTAATAGCTATTGACAGCATAGTTGCAGTGTGACTTCACCGTATTAGGGTTGGAACAAGGCCCATTTTGCAAAGTGGGGCTGCAATCTGCTCCGGCCCCGCACGCATAGTCGATAGCCTTTTGTAGCACCGAGTCGCTCACATCAGTTCTGCACACACACCATGCAGCATCTGCTCACAACAGTAGACATCAAACTAATAAGCAAGCAAAGTTTTAGCTCAGAAATTAAGAGAAATTACAGAGGCTAATAACAAATAACAAGAGTTCAATGTATTCATCTTTCACTTTATAGTTTATACCAAAGGAAAATAGGAAACAAAAGACAAAGTAAATTATTTTTTTTAACAGGAAATTAACAAAGGCCAAAAGTAAAGTTGAAGAATATTTTCTTCTACAGGAGTTGTAATATATACTGCCTTTTGCTTAAAGTCAGGACAAAGAAACCATTTAGTGTTAACTGTTAAGCAAACCAAACTTCGCTTTCTTCCTTCAAAATTACATGAAAACAAAAATAGATGAGGAAAAAAAATGATACAGAATGAAAATAAATAAAAGAAGTAGATTACCTGATCTTCCAAAGAGAGACAAGATGAGCACTACATACACTAGAGCCGCCATATCTCTTCACTAGGGAGATCAGGAGGAGAGGAGAGGAGAGGGAGGGAAGGAGAGAGAGAGAGAAAGATGCAAAAAGAAATAAATAAATGAGGGTGGTAAATGTGGCACTGGGATATATAAAGGAGGAAAGAGTTGTTGATGGGTCATGGGGGTGTTCCTACCGGATTCATATTAGGATCTAATGGAGAAAAATGTGTCAAGATTCGTGCAGTTTAAGTCGGAAAATATGATCAAATATTAAGTAGCAAGCATCTATTCGTTCAGATCAAATATAAATCGTTGAGTCTATATGGACGGTTCAGATATAATTGGAACTATTTAATGAAGTCCATATGAAGTACACCTATCTTTTTCTCGCAATATGAAGTACAGCTATCCGTTTGAGGTTCGTGCAAATATATTTAGAACTTAATAAATTTAAACAGTTCTTTAAATCTAAATTGTTCGTGTAAATTTGACCGAACCGAATCTGCTGCAATTCTTCAAGTGTGAATAGTATATTGAAATCACTGTCTTTTCAAATTCAGCTGTTGAATTGTTTGGGACATATACATAGAAAAATCAGTTGTTTCGAGATGCGTGCACAAAAAAAGTTGAATGATTGAATTGAAGAAAAACAGAAATCGTAGGTTACTGTTTTACAACTTCGGATCGCAGCAGATTTATTTCCAAATTTGATGTAGATCGAACGATTTCGGATCGAAAGCCTTTTGGACAAGATTTTGATCCATAATTGAGATGTTAGTGCAATTGTTTCTTAAAAACTTTGCATCTTCTTAATTAGGGATGCAAACATGCAAGAAAGATCATTCTAGTTCCAGTAATCCATGCTATACATAATGTATCAACTTCATATATATACTAATATAGTGTCCGTGCGTTGCAACGGAGACATATTATAAGATTGAATAAAAATTTAAAGATACCTTTTTATTTGACATTCATACAAAATAAAAAAAATAAAAATAAAAGACAAATGAAAAAAAATAAAAATTCAAATAATAAATAACAATAAAAGAAATAACAACACATGAAAAAAAAAGATCAAATATAATATATTTTTTTTAAGTATGATTGCGATTTAATATCTAACTTTTTTCACAAGCAAGAAAAGTCATTAAACGATTTTGAAGAGAAATAATATGTAAAGAAATAAAATTAGAAAATATAATTAAATAATTCAAATAAAATTTTTCTCTACGTATATATTCTTGATGAAAATTATTTTAACAATGGAAATTTCTCTACATGAAAGTTATAGATATTAAATCAGAAAAATATGATTGTTTCCATAAGCACAAGATTTGTTATTTATTTATTCACAAAGATACAATAGCCCTAAACAAAATCTGGAAAGATGTATGATTGTTTCCATTTTCATTGTCAAAACTATAGAGGAAGAGCTTAAATGAAACAGAGAAAATGGAGAAATAAAGAAATAATTTAATTGCAAGAATTGAAGATAAGCTGTAAGGAGAAATAAGGAAACAAATCACTAGAGATTTATTCAATTTTAATGTGATATACCATATAGCAGTTTGTGTGGCGAGTATGTTTTTAACTAAATTTAGATTTCTACACATAAAATATATGTATTTAATCAAAAGAAGACAGATTATGTGATTGAATGGTTAATATTCAATTTAGAAATTTATCTTTCAATCTCAGTCGTTGGCGGATCATAACAACTACGTACATAATATAAGAATAGAGAAATAGAGATGTATATATTTGGCTATTGTATTGCGCTAGCAAATAAAAAGTAGACTTAATGTTTATGTAAAGAAACACTCAAAATGTTTCTCATTGCTTATTTCAGAAATACATTTTGTAGGGAAAGAATTGGTGGCACTTAGAAAAGCTCAGAATAATAAATTTGTGCACCCACCCTCTGTTGGATGCTTGTGATTCTCTAGATGGGTAACAGTAACAGAGGTAAGATGCATGTCTTCACTACACTGTCTTGGTTGGCATAATGGCATGGGAACCCGAGTTGCTGTCCTTTTGGTTCTGTCTTTTTATAAACGGTCCAATTCCTTACACCACATCCACCTCCTCTCTGGTTTACTACTACTGGACATGTCCATTTTAACTTCAAATTTTGAATTTTTTTCAAACAAATGGAGAAAATCTAACCAGTCTGATTAACCCATTCTCGATTTTAAGTTACATGTAACATGTTTATATGCAGTTTGGTCCAACCAAAACTTAAATTTAATGTGAGAGTGCCATTGGCAGAAATGGAAATGTGGGCCCCAAAAGTAGGTTTGCACTGAGCATTTGCCCGTTGGAGGTACTGTCACTGTCGCACGTAGGACTGAGGCTTGACAGAGAAATCATGATATATATATATAATAATAATAATAAATAAAATGCCACTTCATATAACATATATACTTGTGTGACCTCACCTCAGACCTGGTGTTGAAATTAAATAGGGTTTGTTTGCTTTGTTTTCCATGGACATGCCACGGCACTTGTATTATTATTTAGAGTAAAATTAAATTAAGGGGGCATGCTAAAAGCAACTAGCAATCAGAAGCTAGTCAGGATTCACCATGTAATATACTTGCTCAGCTTGTACTTACTAGATTCTCTGTATTAAACAATACCAAGCACATGGTTTCTACTTTCTACCTGAAAGTTAATTATATATTATAATTACTTCTAGTAAAGTACAAAAATATTAATGTTCTTAATGATTTGAAGGGGTGGCAAAAAAGTTGTAGCTCAGCTCGATCGTGACTCTCATCTAACTAGTTTGTTATTAGTTCGGTTCAGAATTAACGAGTTCAAACTGGGGCTTAACTTGCTCGCTAGCTTGGCGAGGTATTAATTTGTGAATTTGTATGAATGTGGATGCATTTTATATTGTTCAGCTTGGTTTAGCTCGGTCCAAAAAGTTTGTATAATTTATTTTCTTCTTAAAACAAGATCTAGTCAGACCCAGCTCGCCAACTCGTCAACTCGCAAGCTAGCTTGGTCCAGCTTATGACGATTTTAAGCTGAGATCTTAGCTCAGATCTCTAAAGTCAGCTCACTAATAATTCGAACAAGTCAGCTCGTAACGAGTTCAAACTAGACCTAACTTGTGACGAGCCAGCTCGTTGCCACTTACCACCCCTTATGAACCTCCAATCCCCTCCTAAAACGTCAACAGTAATTCATTGTTTCGTGTAACTTCGTTGGATACTTGCAAAGTATAGAGAAAAAAAATAATATAATAAATTAATAATAACAGGGTTTGTTGTGGTGCTTCCCAAGTATAGAGAAACGAGGCATACATATATTCTATCATATTACGAGGAGCTCAAGATTTCTTACAAGTTTTTTTATTGTTTTCTTTTTCCTTGGTAGAACAAAAGAAAAGGCAAAATAGCACTTTAATTTTGGGCTCTAGGATTATGGGATTAGTGTTATGAAAATAAAACGGTCAATGACGATTCGAAGTTAATTAGTTGTTTACAATCTTTTTTTGGCTATATATGTTGCTCATTCTTTTTAGAGTGCCACTTTACCAGTTAACCAATGATACTAATTTGTGGCAATCATGTATGATTAATTATTGAGGTTACTTATACTGCAAATATTTTTGTTGGTAATATCAATGTGCTTAGAAATAACACATTTTTGTCGGTATACTTTTGGCAATAGTATTTTATTTTTATTTTTACGGATACCGTTTCATTCTTGTAGTGACGCCGAGGCACACGTATTCCATTCTTGTAATTGATTACTCTAACAACGCTTTTATTTAAATTAATCTGCGGTCATCATTACATGTGTGCGTGACCCCTCATATATTGGAGGGGTGCTGCTGCTCCTGCAGAGCAAATACTTCACATAAATCTAAACCAACTTGTTTTTCTTCAAGTTCCATTTTATTTATATTTATAATTCCATGTAATAGAAATGTACTGGATGCAAATAGTTAACTATCTGGAATTCACATCATTTCCATTACCTTTATCAGAAATCTTTTACAATTAGTAGATCTGGACCGTTCTTTTTAACTTGACACAAATCTTAAAACCATTGGTAGTGTTCGGCAAGTTGGTTTGGCTTAACTTTTAAGCTCCACTAAAGAAGAGGTGTTTGGCAAGATAAATTTAAGAAAGTGAATCTTTAGCTTTCTTAAGGAGGCTTAATGTCTTAAGCCATGTAGAATGGTGGCTTAAAAATTGGGGCAAGCTTAAGAAAGTGGGCAAAAGGAGGCTTAAGAAAGTGGTTTTAAGCTTTGCAAAGGAGCAAGTGTTTGGCAAGTTTAAGACTCCTTAGAGCACTAAGGAGCTCTAAGGAAGCCTAAGCTACATAGCTCTATGATGATTTTTTCTGATAATATCTCCAGTATCTACACCATTTTGAGAACCGGTCCATGTACACTTAATACTGCAAATGTTTATGGGCAGGTCGTTGTGCATGCGCTTAGTGTGGGAAAAATGACCCGGTAGAGCCGGTTCCGTCACAAAACGGCACGTCACGTGTTATTATTTCGTGTCATGACTCACGTGTCGCATGCCGTGACCACCCCTTGACATTTTGGTCACGGCACGCGAAAGATCCGATTACGGCACGGCACGTAATTACGCGAGTCACATGTAATTAAGACCATTAGGTCTTAATCAAATGATGAATTTTGAAGAAACTAACTTAAATTATGAAAAAATAGTTAAACGTAAGAAACGTGATCAGTTACGTTTGGACATGGCACGTGAATAGTCACGACGTGACTCGCATGCCGTGACCACTCATTTACATTTTGGTCATAGTACGGCACGACATGGATCACTATTCACTTAGTCACGGCACAGCACGAAACCAAAGTCATAGTGTGTTAGTCACAACACGGCACGGCACATCACGTTTTTTTCACTCTACATGCGCTCTCTCTGACCGCATAATGGCACTTTTAAATTGTGTGTTCCTTCCATTTCAATCAAAAAAAAAATAATGACACTTTTTATTTATTGTGTGTTCCTTCCATTTAAATTGTGTGTTCCTTCCATTTCAATCAAAAAAAAATAATGACACTTTTTATTTATTTATTGTGTGTTCCTTCCATTTAAATTGTAGCAACCCAAAACTTATATCTAGAAACACATTGCAAGAACTTCAATTTTATATTACAGTGGACTTATATGTTCGAACTATATTGACAGCAACGGATCCGAACTTGCTTTTTTTTTTCTTGAGAAAATGAACGTCCTCCTTTTTTTAAGTACTTATTGTAGTTAAATTAAATCAGGTACTTGTATAGATGAACTAAGTGTTTATATAGAAGACTTAGACGTACTTTTGCTCTTCAATGATTCCAGTAAACATCACTTTTTTAGTACAGTGGACCTCATTCTCAACTGTTTTTGAAGAAAAAAAATAGAAAGTTAAAAAGAAAAGTGGAGTCACTCCTATTCTCAACAATATGAGCCGATTTGAATTCGACAACAACAATATAAAGACAAAACAATCTCATTGACAAAACAAGTAGACATCTACAGCGTGTCAGCTCTTAGCTCTCGCCAAGTATAGACCATACTAGCCTAAGGCACCTAAGGTGTACATCTCTAACCAGTTATCAGTAAAGTAAAATTCGGATTAGTTAAAGTAACCGATATATTTAAACAAATATTTAAAAAACTAAACTTACATTATAACAATTAATTAATTATATTATTGAAAATGTCAAACACACACTTTACAAAAATTAACGAAGAATCTCTTCCCCTTAGCATGAGAAAAGACTAAAGAGTGAAAGATTTGAAAACTATTCTTAATCACTATATATAAAAAAAAAAACTTAAGAAAATGAAAAAGAAAAAAAAAACTAGAAGTATATGCCACTTATTAGGAACGAAAACACAAACAAAAAATCACTGACAATCAAACTGCAGTGAAGCAGGCAGGAGCGAAACTATAAAATTAAGATAAGAATGGCTAGATGAATAAGTGTTATGTAATTTTGTTTTATAAGAGGGACTAATTGTAATAATATTTATAAATATAAAAAAAATGTAAAGAGCAAAAGTAAAAATTTCAATTCATGAGATGGCTTAGCCACCTTTGACTTGGCTTGAGTTCCACCACTGAAAGCTGGGGCACGCGGTGGTCGTATCATCAAATGAAAATATAATATTGTGAGGCACTGCGTGGTTTCTGTCATGTTCATCATTAGTAAGGCTTATTTTTATATCTAAATTCATAGGAAGAGAATAGAATCTAATCAAATGCAACAAATGTTTATGATAAAGAATCAATCTTTGATTAAGTAGTAAAGATCTATGCTCTCTAAAATCTAGATTGAAAAAATAATTTGTTATAATAACATGGGTGGATTTGGAAGACAAAGACTTTGATCTAGGAGAAGAGACATGTTCTCTAAAATATGGATTGGAGAAATAATTTGTTGTAAGAACATGTGAGGATTTGAAAGGCAAAGATCTCCATTTCTGATTAAAACAAAATGTTTAAAGACAATTTTGTACGAAGAATTAGCTCAAACAAATGTGGCGAGATAGAGACAAAATCATAATTTCGAACTAAATATATATAGAGGTAAATCAAATAAAATTTTTGCGCAAAGAATGAGAATTAATTTTATAATTTTTTACTCTAAATTATATAAATATCATACATAAATATAAAAAAAATAGATATCAATTGACCCTTATACTCCCTCTTGAATTCGTATCATCTGCATTAATTCAAAAATGAATCTTTTGAGTTAATACATCTGGATCGTCCGATCAGCATGAAAATTCGTGCAAATTAGATCCGCACTAATATTTAAGATCCCCTATGATTTAAGTAGAAAGTCATATGAATTTCGTTTATATATTTTTTGTTCCGACTACTTTTTCTTTCTTTCGAAAATATGCTGACTACTTTCCCATTTCACAATGTGTTACATTACATATCAAATTATGTAACACCGAAAATTTAATTTTCTGATGGGCCGTTGTTGAACTCTCGCTAATTTTGATCAATGGAGTTTGGTTGAAATTATGAATAAAAAAGATAGAAAAATCGAGAAAAGAAAAATGTTTTAATTCAATTTAACAACTGTTTTTTACGGAATATATTTTCATAAAATGGAATTATTTTACAATTAATTGAAATACAAAATGAATTGCTAAGCATAATTATTTAGTATCATATGGTATCATAATTTAAATTAACAAATTTGTTGTGGGCCATTTTTTGTTGAAATCGACCACGCTAAATAGTTTAGTTGTTACAGCTTTATTTATTTTATTTTATTTTTAAAGTAAGTTGGTAACTGTTATCTTACAATTTCATTCATAAAAAACTTACAATTTTATTTTATTTCTTGGAAACCTATATAATAACAATGGCACACATCGTTAATTAATGTTGTTAAACCTTCTCTTTTCTTAGTATTGTTTAAATTAATCTCGTTATTCAAATTCCGTTTTTCATTCTTTTTTTTCTTGACTTGATCAACGTAGCAAACTTTCTTTTACTCGTTTTCTGGCTAGCAATGTCCCAGTACACAGTTTCTCCTCTTCCTTTGTTGGATTGACAAAGTCAAATCTCACATGAGTATTATTTCCTAAATTCTATTCCTTAATTGCAAAAAATGAGAAATAAAAATGGTCATAATTTTAAATAAGTTGCCTCCAATATCTTAAAATATAATTTTTGAATAAAATATAATCATAATGTTAATTTATTAGTACATTAATAATAGACTAGTGGATAACACTATACTTTATTATTTATATAGAACATGATTTTTAATGTTCACAACTTCAATGATGAGAAATGGAGAAGTCATGTTATATCATTTCAATTTTATGCTACCTACCTTTTTCATTATTAATCTATTTCAAATTAGATGATTTAGTTTATTCACATCTTTTTCATTGCATTTCAGAATAATACAATTTATAATTGATAATATTATGACATTGGAAAGATTGGCGGGATTAATGATATTGTCAAAAGAAATATCCTTATAACATTTTTTTTTTCTAAATAAACAATTTTGAACAAAGTGACAATCTTTCATGTGAAAAAGAAAGAAAAAGAGAGACAATCCTCCTAAAATTTTATTAAAATAAATTCATAATATTTATCATATCTATATTATATATCTAATTTTGAATAAATAGTTCATAACTCGTCTACACTAATATGAATAGTGAGATTGACAAGTGAATTCCACATATTAGCGACACAACTCGTTCCAACTTTTTTTCCACCTTCTCTCTCGAAAGTTCCTCTTTTCTCCTCTCTCCTATCTCCGAATCCTCCTCTTTGAAAAGTGCTCCTTTCCTCTCACCTCCCATTCCCTTCTCTTCCTCTCTCGCCCCTCGCCTTCTCTTTCTTTTCTTTTTTGAAAAACTTGGCAACGGCTGCCAAGATAATTGTGTTGAAAATAAATAGGTAACGTCTTACAACCATACATCATTAATTAGAGAAACATTTCTCCTAACCGGTATACACAGCTATTAGAAAAAATAACGAAAGTAAAAAAACCTGCAACAAAAACAAAAACAAAAACCAAAAGACCAAAAAATGACAACAAAAAATAATACAACATGGCTACACCCATTTCTTCCAAAGCTCTGTGTCTTCCACTATGTGGTTTGCTAGGTCAACTGGTTGCATATGCCTTCCTCCAAACACAATTTTATTCCTCAGCTTCCAGAGATGCCAACATGCACAGCAAGAAGCAGTTGCCCATTCTCTGACAGAAATTTTGCCGGTGTGTTTGACCCTTTCCCTTGAATTCACCCAAATGCCTTTTACAGATGTTAGAGGCGATATCATCTGAAATCTCCATTTAGCCGATAGTAAGTACCAGACCTCAACTGCAAAGGGGCATAGGAAAAGTAGGTGTAAAATCAATTATGCGGGCAGTTTTGGCACATAAGTACATAACACATTCAGGTTCCTCGCAGTGCATGCCTCTATGTCTCATCAAATCATGTGTAAGTATCCTTTCATGCAATACAAGGAAAGAAAATTTTTTGACTGTGGGTGTTTCCTTGCATGACCATATCTCTTGAAAGCCCCAACTGACTCTGCCCTTTGTACAGTGACCTGGCTGAGTAGATGCCAGTCGATCCCTAGCGCCATATTAAGGCATCCGGTTCATTGTCTAGCAACAGTGGTTATTCTGGTGGTGTTTCTGTTGATAGCAGGAAGTTCATGATATGAGTCGCATCTCTTAGTGAAATCAATGATTGGATTGGCCTTTGCTGATCTTCGAGCTGTTGTACCAGTGGCATGCCACACCAAGAGTCATACCAAAAAGAAATTGAGGTACCATCTCCTATTATGTGAGCCGTGGACCAATGAAATAAGTGTTTGATACTAATCAACTGATTCCAAAAGAACGAACCCCGTACTGCCCAGTAATTTGGACCATTGATATATCTACCAATCCATTTCAGAGTGGTGGTAATCACGACCCACAACGTGTCTGGTTCCTCGTACGCCTTCCACCACCATCTCATTAGAAGTGCTATGTTCCTCAATTCTAGATTAGGGATGCCTAAACCTCCGTACTCTTTTGGCAAACATAGTGACTCCCAACACATCAGTGCTATGCCTCTTTGTGTACATTTTTCCCTAGCCCATAAGAAATCTCTTCTGATCTGATCCATCCTCTTAAGGACCCATTTCAGTAGTTTAAAACAAGCCATGAAAAAATCGATATAGAGGACAAAACTGACTGTATGAGTTGCACTCTACCCCCTCAAAATAATTTTCCCTTTCCACCCCTCTAGTCTCTTTTCCATCTTGCTTATCAAATGGCAAAAACATGGCTCTTTTAGGTCTAGAGAACCGTGATCAAAGTAGTGACCCCAAATCCCAACACAATCTTTTAAAAAAAATAAAAAGATCCATCACATTTTGTTACATCAATTTAATCACGGTTTTATTTTGGAATATAAGTACACAAAATATAGTTCTCTTCTACTTACTAAACCATCTTTGTCACATCAATTTAATCATGATTTCATTTTGAAATACAAGTACACAATGCATAGTTCTCCTCTATTTACTAAATCACGGGTGAACCTAAGTGTTGTCCACTTGTCTTAAAAGATAAATATATTAGACAACTATTTTATCAATTTTGTAGATAAGTACTATCTTAATGTGAACATCCACTCTCCCACAGGAGAAGTGGGTTCGATTCTTGTCATAGGCAGAAAAAAAATGTGTGTGTGGAGCCTACGGACTATTCTAAAAAAAAAAAAAAAAAAAAACCATTGCCTACTTGGAATCGCACGTGTACAGCCTTTGCCTCTTTAGTGGCAGACATGTACCCAGCATTATTTTGGTTCTCATTTTTTACTATCAGCTCACAATATTTTGCAGAAGTTTTATTTTGGTTCTCATTTTTTTACCTTTTTCCGTTAGTATTTTGAGAAATAACTTCACTTTAATCGATGATTATTTTAATATCGATTTCTGCTATAAAAATTCTGTATATCCAATACCATATATAGCCAGGGATTCAAAACATCCAAAATTAAAACTATTTTACCCATTACAATTTTATTTTGTTAACATAAAGACCGCATTTTGTAATCAATTGAACCGAAATTTTTATTTATATCATATTTGAAAAAAATTAAACCAAAAAACCACGTTTTATGTGAAATTTCAAAAATAACAGGGCCGTCAATTGAATCTGTGGTCCCATTCTTAGAGTGAGCTTAAATTGAATTGGCGATCCCCCTCCCCCCAAAAACAAAAAATGCACTGTAATATATTGATATTTAGGTTTTATGGGAGGCCTCCAATTCAGTCTGTGGTCTCTCAAGGATGAGACCGCAGATTAAATTGAAGGCTCTGATATTTTTCGAATTCCCAAATTTTGTAATTGTTTTTTTTTTTTTTGAAATGGTATTAATAAATATTTCGGTCAATTGAGAATTTTAAACAGGAAAGATAGGAAACACAATGGTGACTAACAAAACATTTTTTTCAGCATGGCCAAACAAAATATTTGAGACAATACAATAAATTGAACTTTCACGATCAACTGTCACTGGGTGGACCGAAATTATTGAAACGAAATTGGAATTTTTTTATTGTTCGAACAACTTTTCATTGTTTTAAGATATTGTTAATTTCTATTTTTATCGTTGGAGTCATTTTGTATATTGAATTTTCCATGAAAGGTAGTTTCAGATTTAATTTTCTATTAATAATAATTGTGAAGATTTTATGCAGTAATTTGATTTAATATTCTGTCATTTTAGGTGCCTCCGTTCTGGATCCTCCATAATTCTCTAATTTGAGATTTCAATTACAAATTTGAATTAGGGGTGGCAAAAAGCTTGTAGCTCGTAACTTGTGGCTGGATCGTGACTTGTACCTGACTCGCTCTCTAACAACTCATTCGTTATTGGACAAGCTGTGAACGAGCCAGCTTGTCACTAGCTCGATCCAGAAGTTCGAGTTCAAGCTGGAACCTAGCTTACTCGCCAGTTCGGCTAGGCATCAATTTATGAATTTGTGTGCATTTTATCCTGTTCAGCTCGATCCAGCTCAGTTCAACTTGGTCTAAAAAGTTTGTAGAATTTAAACAAGATCCAATCAAACTCAGCGAGCCAGCTCATCAGCTCGCGAGCTAACTCAGTCCAGCTCGTGTCAATATATACTGGTTATAAGCATTTTTTAAAATTTATTGATCCGTGTAGTTGATTTTATTGGTGTGGTACTTTGGTGTGAATCCGGATCACCCTAGGTACCTGAGATGCAAGTGAGAAATCAGAACCGTTCTTTTTAACTTGGCACGAATCTCAAAGCAAACCCCCTACAGTCTCAAATCTCAATAGCACCGGATTGAATTTGATCTGGTTTGAATTAATCTGGACACGGGCTCCTGTGGTGTGAGCATCTTTGATCCGTGTAGTTGTTGTGTGAGGCTTTTCTTCACTATTACACTGCATTAGGAGTCTATTTTTTGAAATTGCATCTTCCCCTTCTCTTTTTAGTAGGAAACATTATTTTTCCTTTTTTCGTAATTGAGTAAAATATCTTAAATCACAGTGACAAGTTTAAAAAATTTGTTCATAAATAAACAATTAAGAATTTCATACTTCGCCTTTTCTGAATAGTTGGATAATCAGAAGGGTAATATAATGCAAAAGATGTATAGATTAAATAATAATCTCATTAAAAATTTCAAATATAGAATTTGTCCAAATATTTGTTTATTAGATTATGACAAAATATAAAATCAGAATAATTTTACATGTGTATTGAACATTCTTTATTTTACCATACTAATAGAAATTAATAAATTTGAGTTGTGTAAAATCAGAATGTGATAGTTTAGAAACCTAAAAAAGCAATAACGTGGCGGAGCCATATTCGTTCCTCTAGTGGTTGATTTAGCTGAGAAATTTTGTTTGAAAAATGCAAAATAGAGTAAATATATTAACATAGCAATTTTGGCTTTGTTCATGTGCTGCATGAAGTCAAAACTACTCTGTTAAAAAATATACACAATAGACGCAACTTAAGAAGGATAGCGAGGCTAGTCGGTAGATTCGGTCGATTGATCAGCCCACTGTTTATTAATTATTTTTCAAAGCTTATCCCGAGAAGTTCGGTAAAATGTAGAAACATAGATTTGAGACCGGGTTCGGATATAAACGGGTTATTGAGAGCAAATTCATGATCCGACTCAGAGTAACGGGTTTGTCAAAATTCAACCCGTACCCGACCCAGTAACATCTCAACCCGGTAAAATACGGATCGGATCGGACGGGTCGGGTGGGTTGACAATATTTTTGTACACCCCTGGCCACCCCTAATTTGAATCATTAAGAAAATATACTCTTTTAGTTGAAAAACTGTTTTAAACCTATCATTAGATATACCTCCAAAGCTAAGTTCTAATTTTAAAATCATGATAGTTTAAGAGGACGTTTGATTCGCTCTTTTGGAAGGCGATTACTTGTCATCCTAATATTATTTTATTCATTACCATATTTGGCGAAAATAATAAGAACATGAATATGTTAATTTGTGATTGCTTTGCCATTATAATTTCATAATTGATAATTAATGCTTATTATTGCGATGCTCATATTAACTGTGGATTTTTTTTTTTTCTATTCCAACTTGACGGGCATCAATCTTTTTGGAAATAAAAGTTGCCATTAATTTTTCTGAATTCCAATAGCCATTGTAATCTATATAAGCTATGTTTGGATGTACTGAGAATAGCGAGAATAGCGCTGTTCCGATCTATTCAAACATACTCAATTGCTATTCGGAACAGCAAGAATAGCACCGTTCCGCTATTTCAACAAAAAGTCGGAATAGCAATTGGTGCTCTCTCAAATGTTCAATTCCTCCATCGCTATTCTAAATATTCAATCCAAACAACATTTTCGCTATTCAGAATAGCACCACATCAACACTATTCTCACACTCTTCCAAAAAAACACTATTCTCATCTACTATTTTCAAATAGTAACTATTCTAGCTATTCTAGAGTGCATCTATACAACTCTAACCCTATAATCATATATTTTCAAAACCATAATATTTCTCGATATTATATTCTTTGAAATTTTAATATTTCATAGAATGATCTATAGTGCGAATCAAACACCCCCAAGTATTTGATCATCATATAACAATTTTTATTTGATCACTGTTCCTTTTTTTTCCATTGATATAACCTATATTTTCATTATAAATTATTTAATTTCTACACCAGTGAACTGCTACTCATATATCAGTATAGTTGCTTTAGAAACAAAAGCATAGCAATTACAGCTACTCATAATCCATTCATTCTACCCGTATACATGACAGTTCATGAATCATCATCTATGGTAAAAATACACAATCCAGCAGAGAAAAAAGGCTTCCATATTCACATAACATACAGGTCTGAGGTAAAGTCACAGCAACCTTTTTGTAACATCATTATCAACTAGTTAATCCCAATCAGCGTCAAAGAAACCAGCATCCTTCATCTCAGAGTAATACACATTCTCCAATCTCAAATCTTCCTCCTGTATATTTTATTCATAAAATTGATGTATAAGTACTGATAAAATCAGAACCAGTAATTACTTTTTAGCGGCCACTTGATTCTAATAAAAAAAAAAAGCCTACCTGGAAAAAGTCGGCAAGGAATGTGACATACAAAAGTGGGAGGTAAAGAGAATGGTAGCATACTGTCGCCAGATTATACAACCTAAAAAGAGGGGTAAAATGATATTATCATTCTTAGCACTTTCATATGAAAGAACAGTGTGTTAACTTCTCAAGACAAAAAAAATCAAATTATTACCACAAGCCAAAACCAGCTCCATTTCCTAAGAGCACACATCCAAATAGCGAAACCACATTTAATAGCAACATTGCGCATATGTAGTTGTAGAATGCAGGCCTTGCTGAAATAAGTAAAGAGGAACCACTATTTGTTTCAGACACAATTTTTTTAGAAAAAAAATGTTAAAATCTCAACATCACCACTATTAGTAAATCTCAGTAGCAATACTGAAAATGTTTCAATAACCTCACAAGGCGGGAAATACCCTTCATAACCTACTTTTACTCCAATTTTCTTTAGAATATTCCTAAACTACACCTTTTTCACTCTTGACCTCTTCAAGCACAAGTGAGAAAGGACAGGCACTCCCAACAACTTTTACTAAAAGAAGAACCAGAGCTGGGAATTAGGGATGGAAAATATTTATGGAAGGAATACAGGCTCCTCATCAAACTCCCAGGATCAGACAACTTAGAATAGAAAACAGTTTACAAATTTATGGCACTGTAATCTGCCGTTAAAAATTCCAAGGGTGCCTTATTTACACTTCCACAGCCTATAGATTCTTAGCCAACAGAGATACTCTCCCATATGGCCAGCACCTTCTGGCAGGTTAAACTACCAGAAAGAATGGAAATCTTCCTGTCTACAATACTACAACAGATTGCTCACATAAGAGCTCTAATGGGGCCAACAAATTTTAGAAACAGCTGTGCATATTTTCATCTCCTGCCCACTTGCAAAAAAGGTTGTTAAAACACCTTAGGAGACCATATGTTAATTCTTTTGCACCACCTATTTCCTCAAGACAAAGCAACCTGGTCCCTTATGCATAAAGATGTTACTATTTGATACTTGGGCAGAAAATTTGGGATTTCTAAACCCGCATATACTACTATTTTGATACTTGTTGATTTGATTGACCGGGGCATCACTTTATGGAAGAACAGCACTAAGTTTACTTTATCAATGTATTGGGGATCTCTTTTATATGCTATGTATATTGTTTCATTTTCGGCATTACATTCTTTTTCTAGGTTATATAATATTATTTATGTACGCTTTTCACCTATTTCAACTTTTTAGAATTTTAGAGTACCTGGTAGGCGTTCTCTCCACTTTGAATGGTGCATGAAAAGAATAAACCCATAGACTGAAGTAAGCAATAGTTTGTGTACAGTCCACAGGCCCCATTTCACACGAGAGTGGCTCGAGTCAATAAACAACGGTAGACCAAATCCGAACACATAAATTACCTAAAAAAGAAGCATATATACATTAAAATAAAAAAGTTGCTTGATCAGATGATATTACTAATTTCACCCAAAAAGAGAAGAGTATGGTTATTTGGCGACTGAAGCTGTGACTGATGCTAATCAATGGCTAACTTATTGCAAATAAAATCTGTTGCCTAATGGAGGGGGGAGATCAATAGGGACCTGACTACAAATTTGCCATTTTCAATTTCTGCATTTGATGGTGTGTGTTTAGGCTCTTTTAATTTAACTGTGGTGTATGCAAAACTTTGTAATTTGTTTTTAATGATGGAAATTGTTAGTTGGTTGTTTGCAAACTAACCTTCACAAGAAATCTGCAAAACACCTAATACTAAGTCTTTTGCAACTAGTCCTATATTATAAAGGAGTTTGGCTAGTATAACATCAATGTCATTTCAACCTATATAACACCAACTCTAAAACCTATCAAATCGACTTCAAACGGTGAATCCAAACCGTTCAAACCCATCTACATCATTAGTTGTGCGTTTACATGCAAAATTTATAACTTTTCCAATTTATTTAGTATTAAGTCAAGCGGTCAAATGTGGGAGTTTTTAAATTAATTTTAATACATTAATTTTTCAATATTTTTGCCACTTGATTTGATACTAAAATAACTCAAAAATATAAAAAATTTGTATGTAAACACATCACTCATAATGTAAATCGGTTTGAACGGTTTGGATTAGTCGTTCGAAGTCGATTTGATAGGTTTTAGAGTTGGTGTTATATAGGCTGAAATGACACTGATGTTATATTAGCCAAACTCATTATAAAGAGATTGAAAAGTTAGCTTTAAAATACCATAAGAGTTACTCTATCAATAAACTTAAAATTTTTATTGTTTAATCAAAACTAGTTTTTATTATTAATATCTAATTAGTACTTTTTTTAAAAATATCGCATCAACAAAGATAAAGAATTTCTTAAGTAATTAATTTTCTCATTAGTTAATTATAACGCTTATCAACAATGTTGACTTCAATGAATGGTAAGTTTATTTTGGGAAAAATTCAGATTTTGGTCCTGAAAACCTTCCTTAAGTAACTGAGTCTTCAAAGTTTCATTTGCACCAAATTGATTGTTGGAACATTGGAGAGAAGGAAAAAAAAAAAACAAGCTGGTACTTGAAACTTTTAAAAAAGGACAAATTTGATCCTTGAACTTATATCTGCACTGAGTTGGTCATTGATCTTTCAAGTAAAAAACAATTTGGGCCTTGCGAGAATGACCAATAGAAAGACAAACTTGTATAATTACGAGAAAAGTTGAATAAGTTATTTTTCAAAAGTTCAATGATCGATTTGATGCAAATGAAATTCCAGACACCAACCTTTTTTTTTTTTTGCAAAATTCGAGGAAGAATCTGGTGCAGATAGAAATTCAAAAACTAAGTTGGTCTTTTTCAAAAAGTTAAGACCAACACCTGAATTATCCCTAATTTCAAATTTTCCAATATAAGATTGTTGAGCACAAGCAGAAAGACTAATGTTTTCCTTTTAGCAACTTATGAACATGCTTCAGTTTTTCGTAATAATTCTTTATAATTTTATGAATCTATACCTTAAGCAATAAATCGGCACAAACAATGACGCCAGAGACGACAAAAGTGCGCGTCAAGGTCTCCACGCCACTCGCATTATTTCCTTGAATCATAAATGCGATGAGACTAATTTCAAGAAACAACAACCCTGAGTTTGTTATTAGCGACAGCATGTTCCATGAGAAATCTTTTCCTGATGTGCACTGCCATGTCTGTAGAAAACAAATAAAAGAACACAAGATAAAAATTAGTATGGCGTCAGATTTTTGCATTTGTTTCTTTTGGCTTCATGGTGCTAATTAAAGTAGGGCTTGACCGCATGTTAGATTGACTACAGTGTACCAACACCAACTAGTGATACTAGTGATACATGGTATGCAAGAACAACATGAACAGTATAACTATTTCTGCTATTGCAATTAACACCCAAAATTTCTGCATTTTTTTTTCAAGAGTGCATACACTGTAATTAAATTTAAGCAGTAAGTCCCTAAAAGTCAGCCCCAACTAGGGGTGTTCAAACCGAAGTAAAATGACTAAACCAAACTTTTTTTGGTTTTCAAATTTAGAACCGAACCGAGCCGATTAAACCCATCAACCAATTAAGAACCAAACCAAACCAATCCATTTAAACCGAAAAAGCCATCCATTTAAACTGAAATATTCTGCTTCAGTTAAAAACCGAACAAACTGAACCACTTGAACACCCCTAGCCCCAACTATTTCATATTCTCATCCAAGGATTACAATCAGATTGTTGTGCCTTATAATTAGTTAAATTGTGCAGCATAGAATTTAGAAGCAAGATTTTCAATGGGTATTGGGCTTTCGAAAGCATCATGCCATCACACCGATTAATGTTTCAGTGTTAGATGAAGGAGGCAATACTAACAAGGTGAAAAAAAAGGTGGTGAAAACAAACCCTAAAAATTTCATATAATTTTGTAAGGTTGTTACCTGAAGGAGGCACCAGACGAGATTGAGGATCGTAACAACCCACAACAAAACGTAGTAAGCGATCATGATATGAGATCTCCCATATGTGAGCCTGGCAAAGCTTTTACGAGCTTGTGAGCCCAGATAAGCTATGAACAACACAGTTGGAATGATCAAAGCGAGGTTGTACAAGATCCCATGGCAATCGGATAGCCACCAAGAAGCCACGCCGTCAGTTACTCCGGCTATCTCCCCCTCGGCCGACGCCGGAGTTATGGGTAGCTCTGCCAATAGCGACCTCATGATTTCAGGTGCGCATCAGGAGAGAAAACTAGGAGTTTGGTGGAATTGAGAATTGGGAATTTGTCGGAATTGAGAATATGAATTTTGTCGAATTGGGAATTGGGAATTGGGAATTGGGAGAAGGTCAGAAGGAAAAGTAGAAAACCCTAATAAGTGGAATAGATTGATTTCTGAGGTCGTCTCTGTTTCTTGTTAAACCAAGAACGGTCAAAAGATTCACAGACTTCGATGTGAAGCATACAAGATACAACCGAATTTTTTATTAATAGAAATGAAATAAATTAAATATTTAAAAAGAACATTGCTTTTGAATATTTTCCAAAACTAAGTAGAACGGGTTGCGAGGACCCGTCCCACCGGACGGGATTATACAAACCGTCCCGCCTAATAATCGTTCCTCCCTAATTAAATTCGCTAAAAAAAAAAAAAAAGAAAAACCGGACGGGACTACAAAACCCGTACCGATTTTTTTTAAAAAAAAAGTCGGACGGGATTACCAAACCCGTCCCGATTTAAAAAAAAAAAAAAAAGGGACGGGACTACACAACCCGTCCCGAATTTAAAAAAATAAAAAAACTCGGACGGCTTGTTTTATAATCTGCAGACGCGGTTTTAACTCATTTCCACTGAGACAGAAGACAAACATTCGACGGAGAGAAAGATTTTTATTTCTACTCAAACAGAAGGCAAAACGTTCAGACGGAGACATCACCCAAATAGCAGCAGACAGAAATTAAATTTCAAACAGGTAATTCTTTAATTATATTTTATACTATATTATTCAGTAATTTTTATAAAATAATTTAATTAATATTAGTTTTTATTAATGTAATATTAATAAGAGGAGGGTTCCACTGCCTCAATATTTCATGCCTCCATTGAACCTCCAAATCTCAACCGTTCATCAATTATTTGATCAACGAATCAGATTAAAACGCTCAAGTGTAAGAAAATTTCCTCAATTCGCCTCCAGTACTGCCTCTCTCCCTATCGCTCTTTCCCTAGTGCGCCCCACCACGCCCCCTCCCCACCCCACGACTTCCCTCGCACACCCCCCGTGCCCCCTTCCCCCCGACCTCCTCTTCGCGCCCCCTTCCCCGTGACTCTCGACTACGAACCCACGTTGCACCCCCTCTTGACCCGTTCCAACCTCTCGGCCCCGACCCAACGGCGCACCTCCGACCAACTCGCCCTTTAGTTGTCTATTAGGAATGACCTTGTAAGTAATTTTCTACAAGATGTACTGGTATTAACCTATGCATAGTTGAATTTGTGTATCAGTGTCTGGTTGTGATGTTCTCACTATGAGTAGAAATCTTAGGTTTAATTAATTGGGTGACAATCTTATGGTGTGTCTTGGTGAAGATGTAGATTATGCTTGGCTAAGAGCATGGAGAGAGATACCAAGTAGCTCCAAGCTTAAGATGTGCCAGTACGAGGGTCATGCGAAAACTGAGATGTAATTAACCGGTATTCATCTCCCTGCATTGTTTGCAACTAAAAGCTCTTTTATCTGTTGTTGGATTGATTGCCAAGTTCATTGTCAGATGATTATTTGGATTACATGCTTTTTTTTATTTCCTACAAATGTGACTGGATGGGTTTATCATAAAATTGTCACTTCTAGTCTTCTCAAGGTATTGTATATGTCTCCAAATTTGTTCGTTCCATCTTCATGAAGTTTTTAAAGAACCACTCTATGAATCTCTGTCATGCTGTTCTCCTTTGAACAAATTGTTTATTCTTATGAATTGAAGTGAGCATTAGTAAATTATGTTAGAAGGTTCATTGTACCAAGCATACTATTTTGTTTTGAATAAAACTTAATTTCTTCTTTAATAGGTTGTTTCTTTGGCTCATCTATGCTGATTTAATTGGTACTTCTCGTAGGTTTGTCCTTCAATTATCTTTTAAGTAATTTATATGACTTCAGCTCCATCAATTTTTTTGTTTAAAATTTTACACTAAATTTATGGTACATGTGAATAACAATAATACTTGTCATGTAACTTATATTGGATGAAATCAAAGAATGGAAAGTGCAATTCAAGAGGAAAAACAAGGAGCGCCTCCTGCCGCCTCCCTTGCCCTTTCAAAGCTCATTTCCATTTCCGGTAAACACTCTCTTCCTCTCCCTCGTTCTCTCTAACTTTTTTAAATCTCTTTGCATAGCTTTGACAAATGAGGTTTCCCCTTTGAAATCATTGATCCAATTCTCGCATCGAAACTCAAATTAGAAATTTCTCACCAAATTAAAGCAGCACAGAAGGGGTATTATTCAAAGAAGGTGGTGTGGTAACAGTAGTAGTTGCAATCAGTACTCTTTTTCTGACCAGCCAACCAAAGAATTTGTTGCAACTCAAATGATCTAAATACCCAATCTGAATTGCATATTGTCACTGTGCTAATACCCAAATAGGTAAAGGAGCTTACAGATATATTCAAGGCTTAGATGTGCAATTTTTGTGCATAAAGGAAAAAAGCAATAGTTTATTGTTGAATGAATTAGAGATAATAGCCAAAGCAACTTTTCTAATGGTGGTGTGAATTGTTCAATGAAATTCAGTACCAAGGCTAAACTACACTACTATCAGAAAAATGATAACAAGCCCGAAGACACAACCCCGAAGACGAATGATAACAAGCCCAGCTATCAGAAAAATATTGCTAATAGGGTTTCAATTGTCAAACTTGAGTTTATGTGTGCTGGTCTGATAAAAATAGGGATAGTATGTATGAGATGTAATTTTTGTGTTGTGATGTAGGATTACTAAGCTAGCTGTGTGGTCTTGTTGCTTTGTATACAATTAAGGAATTAATGGAACAAGCTTTGCATCTTTTTTGTTTGTGTACCATGATTCCAACTGGTACGGAAGCATATGGTATGCATAATATGCCATTATTTTTGTCATGACAGTGTATGCTCAAATATGTATTGTATAATTTGTCTCAATTATTGCCCTTAACAAGTGCCATACACTGGTACAATATTTTTCTGTCTTCAGAAAAACACAAAAGTTAGCATTCAAATACACAAGTTCAATCACAATTGTGAGTCAGAGATTTAATTTACAATTACAAATAGAATCACAAGTGACACAGATATACATTTCTATCATTTGAATCACTAAGTTACAAAAACCTTTTAATTTACATCCGTTTCCATCATCTGAATCATGCTTAACAACTCAATTTTACAATTACAAAGAGAATCACAAAATCCAACACATGAGCACACGTATTGACGGAACCGAACAATGTCACTTCGATCAAATTTAAGTGTCTTCTGGACTTGGGCAGTATCCCTCAGAAATTGCATAAGCATAGTAATACTCCTCAGACTCTTTAAGTGATTTGAACTCCATCCCTTCACAAGGTACAACCCCATCATAACTTTGCTTAGTTGGAGTTGTGTCATTAAATTGGTTATGATTTTCTCCATCCTTTTTAATATCAATATTTTTGGGTTGAGCATTGATGATCTTCACAAAGTTGTCAGCATCCATACAAGCAAAATAAAGCAAGTACAGTTCATTTTCATAGGAACATGTTTTGGCTGTCAAAGTGTAAAGCAAAACAGAATCTATAAATTAATTAACTTTTGTTGAAACATTGACTAAAAAGTTTGAATAAAGCTGTCGGATTGGCCTTAATTTGATTATATTATTTTGTATGTGCGAGCACCAATTATCAAACCTAAGAAACCAGACAGCATGTACCAATACTGAGTACAGATTCTGAAGAACCACCGAGATTAGGCGAGACAAGAGGGGATGGGGCCGGTGCGACATTCGAGGTGGTTCCATCGAGGGTTGCAAGAGGAGAATGGTGAGGGGAGAAGATAGCGAAACCTTGAAGAAGAATAGAGCCATGCTGTGTGGGGGTGCGGAACGGCGCTGGGGTGGTGGCAGAGGGTCGCCAGAGGGAACGCCCGGAGGTGTGCTGATGATGGGGTGGACGGATTTGGAGGTGAGGTTGGGAGGGGAAGTGAAAGAGCAATAACTGAGAGAGAGGGAGACACTAGAGGTCAATGGGAAGAGAACTGGAGACGAATTAAATGGGTTTTTTCGTTAGTCAAATTTTTAATCTGATTCGTTGATCAAATGATTGATAAACGGTTGAGATTTTGAGGTTCAATGGAGGCATGAAAAATTGAGGCAGTGGAACCCTCCTCTATTAATAATATGTAATTTATTCATTATTGTGTAGGTTAATAATATGTAATTTCTATTTAATTAATATTAGTTATGAATATATTTCAATAGGTAAATTTGGTAAGGTATCACTAAATTGTTATGAAATTTAATTTGTTTTTACGTAATTATTGAACTTTATATTTGTTTAATTAAATGATTTTATTATTTTCTGCTATGTCATTAAGTAAGTTTTGTAAAATAATTTAATTAATATTAGTTTTTATTAATGTAATAATAATAACATGTAATTTATTCATTATTGTGCAGGTTAATTTATAAAAATAATTAATCATGTTGATGCTGAGAATTTATTTTGGTGGTGAAATACGACACGGTCGTAAAGGAGTAGAGTATAGTATTAGTCCTCGATTCTCATTGAGTGTGACTGATGAACACGGTTGGTATGATGTGAAAGGTGAAATTTATCGCCAACTTGGATATTCCGAGAATGAGTATAACCTAAAAGCACATGCACGGGTTAATGTTGGTACAACAACCCGACGTTATTATGAGAAAATTGAAATCGTGTGCGATCAGAGTTGGAGAGGTATTTATATCCAAAGTATGCGTGCCCAAACCCAGTATACTTTTCTTGATTTATACATTGAGTTGGTTCCAATCATCGGTGAAATACAACCGCAGTTATTTGTTAATAGTATGGTACCAGAACCAAATCCAGAACCTCGACAGGCCCAACATAGTGATAACTATGCGGGTCCCAATTTCTTCGAACCCTATCAGACACAACAAACACCGAGGCAAGACCCTCAACAGACCCAATATAGTGGTAACTATGCGGGTCCCAGTTTCTTCGAACCCTATCCAACACAACAAACACCGAGGCGAGACCTTTATCTACATCCTTATCCCAATATGAACGAGTTGTCACCGTCTGTTCAGACAGAATACAGTAATCAGAATAGCCCATGGATCGATCCACCGGAGGCAGCTGATCCTAATGCTGATTTTGATGATGTGCCGCAAAGTGATGATGAAGAGGACGCTGACTCATGTGAGGATGACGCTGACTGGGATAATGAAGATGATTCAGAAGGGGATGTCCGGGATGATACCTCAACGCAATCACACCAAACACCACGCGTTCAGGCTGAACATTTTCCCATAAGTGACCGCGGTGTAAGTCACCCTGTGGCAAGCTTCAATGACACCTCAGCATTTCAACCCGCAGATGTCAACTTCTTCAGTAGGCCGAATCATGTTCATGATACACTTGCTGTAGGTAATGAGTTCTCTTCAAAAGAGGCCCTACAATTGAAAATAAATAGTTATCACATCAAAAAGAATATTGAAGTAAAAATTACGGGGAGCAATAGAACTAGCATGGTAGTCAATTGCAAGGACACCAGGTGTACGTGGCGTTTGTATGCTAAGTCTGGATTATTTTCATCTAAGTGGGAAAATAGATTAGGAAAATAAGTACCTACATTACCTAAATATTGCAAAATACACTTACCAAAATACATTAGGAAAATAAGTACCTACATTACCTAAATATTTTCATCTAAGTACCTACATTACCTACATTAGGAAAATAGATTAGGAAAATAAGTCTGGATTATTTTCACTTCTTGCAAAATACACTTACCAAACTAATAAAATGAAATCTAATTAATTCAATTCATTTTCAAAATAGATTAGGAAAATAAGTACCTACATTACCTAAATTACTTGTATTACCAAAAAAATCTAAAATTAATGAACTATGAACTTTAGCCTAGAATATTGTCCAAATAATCCTATGAATTATTTATATCTAATAAATTGCAACAATTAATTGAGAGTAGATAGTTAATCTCAAAAATAATTAAACTAATGCTATCAATACTAGGGGTGTTCACCGGTTCAGTTCAGTTGAAACCGATCCCAACTTGGCAAACCAAAGTTTTCATTCAGTTTTAAAAATAGAACCGAACCGACCCGAATTAGCATTGCAATCGAATCGAACTAAAGTTTTATTTCGGTTTGTTCGGTTCAAACCGAAATATATTAATTTTTTAAATTAAAACAATTGATTATAAACCGGACTATTAAGAAATAAACTAAGATAACAATTGATTAAGAAATAAACCGGAGTATTAACAAATAAAAGGGTGTGGTTCCGATCAAATTCATATTATATGCAAGTTCGGTCGGTTAAGTTATTTTGGTTTTAAATTTTTTTCAAATCGAACTGAACCGAAGTTATAATTCAATTTTGAAAAACCAACCGAATTGATCCAATAAACTGAAATAACCGAACTGATCCAATAAACCGAAATAATCGAACCGATCCAATAAACCAAAATAACCGAACTAATTCGGTTATTTCTAAAACCGAACCATTTGAACACTCCTAATCAAATTTTTTAAAGTGCAATTAATAAATTAATAAAATTCACTATAATCAATAATTTGATAACAAATCAAATTATAAATTACTATGAATTAATATACTTTTATACTAATTGAATTTAATTATATTTAAAAAAAAACAAACCTGAAGTAGCTGAAGCAGCGGATCTGATGGAGGGTGGCGAAGCCGGACGGGTTGCCTCAGTCCGTCCCAGAGAGATCGGGTTGTTTCCCTTCCTGGTCGTCGCTTTTTTACCGAGTGCTGCGTAGTGGAGACGGAGACACTGACAGAGAAAGGAAGGGATAAAAATCGCTGTGGGACGGGTCCTCTTAACCCGTCCAAGCTTTTTTCTTTTTTTGGGTCGGGACGGGATGTCTTACCACGGCCAGCTTTTTTATTTTTTTATTTTTTGGGGTCGGGACTGGACCTCCTAACCCGTCCAAAATTTTTTATTTTTTATTTTTTTTGGGGTCGGGACGGGATTCCTTAACCCGTCCGGCTTTTTTTTAAAATTTCACCCGTAATCGGTTATTAAGGGACGGGGTAATTAAAGCCGTCCGGTGGGACGGGTTCTGACAACCCGTTCTACTTAGTTTTGGAAAATATTCAAAATCAATATTCTTTTTAAATATTTAATTTATTTTATTTCTATTAATAAAAAAATTCGGCAAGATACAACCCGACATTTTTAAAAATACCCAAATAACTAAATCTTTTAATAATAATAATTATATTTGAGTCAAATTTATAAAAATGCTCAAACTATAGAAAATTTTCGCGGCTTGAAATTTTTCACAGTTTGGTTTATTTTTATTTTTGCAAAACAGAATTTTTTTTTATTTTTTTGTATTAAAATATTAGAAATATTAAATATATTTCTTTGAAAATAGATGAAATACAATATAATTTGATTTATTAGAAAGACTGTAACAAATAACCCGATCAACATTTTTCAGGCCGGATTTTTCACGGCTGTAAGAAAAATTAATATATTTCTTTATGTGTTATTGGAAAAAAATAAAAATGCTGGGGTTCTGAGTTATTGATCCCGGTTCAAAAGTTGCTTCTAGGTAATATAGAAAATATTGTGATCCTTCTAGTACATTTAATTTCTAAAAAATTGTATCTATTTTGAGAATTCTTTTTGAATAACAATCATTAAATAACTTAAAGTTTTTGTTTTTTTTTCAAAAATAGATACAACTTTTTAGAAATTAAATGTACTAGAAGGATCACAATATTTTCTGTATTAACCTAGAAGTGACTTTTGAACCGGGATCAATAACTCAGAATCGAAGCATTTTTATTTTTTTTCCAATAACACATAAAGAAATATATTAATTTTTCTTACAGCCGCGAAAAATTCGATTTGAAAAATATTGATCGGATTATTTGTTGCAGTCTTTCTAATAAATCAAATTATATTGTATTCCATCTATTTTCAAAGAAATATATTCAAAATTTCTAATATTTCAATACAAAAAAAATCTGTTAAAAAAAAAAAAAACAAACCGTGGAAAATTTCCACGGTTTGGGCATTTTTATTAATTTAGCTCAAACCTAGTTATTATTATTAAAAGATTTAGTTAATTGGGTATTTTTAAAAATGTCGGAGATACAACAGAAGAGTAAAAGTAATTTTGTTCTTTATTATTTTTTAGATTAATCCCGAAGGTAAAAAGTAAATAACTCTGTTCTTTTTTCCGAAATTTTTATTTATACCATATTAAGAAAAAAAAAACAAATGACCTTAGATTTTGTCCTATGATATGCTCTGCCGGGATTTAAATTTTTTTTTTTTTTAAGAAAATGAGCACTCATTTTCTGTTGCTTTGGAAGAAATAGATAGAGAGAAAATGAGAAGAGAAGTGTCATATTCTAAATCTGAGCCGTTCATTTTTTTTGTCAATTTCACCTCAGAAAAGGTATCAGGGGGACACAGACTCTTATATCATATCAATTACCTTCAAATAATAATTATAGAATTCTCATTTTTATTTGATGGTCATCAATATTGACAAAGTTGAAATTTTTTTACTTTTGACTTGTGTTAATTCTTGATTGCAGCTATTTCTTTGGAGATAAGTTTGATTACAGCTCTAAGCTCTTTCTTTCAATTTGTCCGTATCAAAAAATTAAGACTTTCAACTTTAAGAATTTATCTTTGATTTAGTGACATAAATACATAATTTTTGAAGAAGTCATGGTTGACAAGATGATCATTCTTTGAATCTTTGTTGAGTCAGAGCTTAACAAGAAAGCGTACTTAAATTAATGTAAATTAAGTCAGAAAATTCATTGACAACCTTAGTTATTATTTATTTATTTTAGCTCATCAATAATATGAATATTATCCATTTAATTATACACATCAAAGATTCACATTCCAAATATGACACATTAATATCTAAAATATTCTTAACGGTATTAATAACTTCTAATTGAACATAAATTTACTATATATATAATACATAATTATTTTACATATAAGTTTAACATTAAATTAATGTCCAACTTGCTAAATGATAATCCAACAATGTCAACATTTAATATCATAGTTACATTCCATATCACACATTAATATGTAAATATTCTTACGGTATTGATAACTTTTAATTGAACATAAATTTACTATATATATAATACATAATTATTTTTCATACAAATTTAATATTAAACTAGACCAAGGATCATGGAACCTTTTGTTATTTTTTTTTCTTTAGAGAAGAATCAAGAACTCAGTCTTAGCTACAAAGTTTAACTTCCAAACAAAAGAAGCTAAAATAAAACAATGTAAATGAAATGAAATAAAAACAATGGGTACCAGTCGTTAGATACTTCTACTAGCAAGTACCTGGTTTGTTAATTTATATTGTTGATTTAGTAAGAATTAATCGATGTAATACCTCAGCATTTCTTAAAGTGAAGGTGTTGAACAGTCTTATACTTCATTTTTTTTGAGTTGCTAACTGAATTACTTGGTTTGTTTATTAGATTCTGAAACAGAGAGAGCAAGACTAAGCTTCACGGAACACCGCAAAAATCACTATGACGAGTTCAAGAAGGTTAAGGAATTACTGAGAAGTGGGTCCCTTGTAGATGATGATGAGGACTGTGATGGTACTTGTGATCGTCATGGTAAGAAAGCTGATTCAAGTTCTTCAATGGATGTTTCTGAAGGGCAAAGTGAAGAGCTTAAACAAAAGCAGCCTGTGAGCAGCTAACCTAACCTTCGCACCTTTCACAATCCAATGAAATTCAAAACTGGAGGAGAGAAATGAGAGGATTAGCTTTTGGTTTTTGTTTCACACCTCTCTTTTTGGTTTGTATTTTATGAGCCATTGGTGGTGCAACCAATTTGTTCTGATTTGGTTGTAATAACCGTTGGTGAATGACACTTGATTTGAAGTGTTAATTTTAAATTGTGGTTTGGATCTTTAGACACTGAATATTTTATGTTGCTATCAATTGCAAGTTTGAGTTTTCTTTGCTTGTTATTATATAGTTGCCATTTGGTATTTTATTAGCGAAAGCAGAATGGTTTAAAGGATAAGCTAGATTATTTTATGAACAAAGTTTGACTCCACAGAACAAATTTGACACCGCTTTGTTTAAATATACTTTCTGGATAGTAAATAATTGATAATTGCATCATTCAATTTCAATTTGATTACCAATGATGTTGACGATATACTTCTATGATCACTATGACAGCGGGAAAGTTGAAACTAACATGTTGATTAAGCATGAACCTACCATAGAACCAGTTACATCAGTTAGACCAATAGAACATTGATAAGAGAAGAGGCGACACGGAACAGGCGGATACGAAGGAGACGAGCGGCAGACAAGACAAGGAGGAGAGAACAGATGTGGCAAACGGATCAGATTGACACGCAGAGAAGGAGAGGAGACGTGGCGAGCGTAAGAAGGAAGAAGTGACAGCTGGCAAAACAAAAAAGGAATTGAGAGGTGAAAGCGGAACAAATTGAGATGACATCAGCGAACGTCATAGAAATATATCCGGTCCCTTGATTTTACATCGAACTGTAGACAGAGGGCGTGCTACTGTTCATTGATGTCGTCACAGACATTCCAAATTAAGGTATTTATAATTAGTGTCCAACTTGAAATTTCTTTTATTTGTAAATAAATTCAGACGTACGTAAATAGAAAGAGTCTATCGTTTGCAACAAAAATAGAAAGATCGAGTCCATTGAGTCCGATTCAAATATTTTGAATCAGACTCAATGATTTAGATCCAAGTTTTTTTTTTTTTTTTGAGTTTGGATTTGTATCGTCCGATTAGAGGAGAATGAAGCACTGGTCCACAAATGGTCCACAAATGATTCCATAAAAGCATAATGTTTGGATATGAATCATTGAGATTGATCCATAATATTTGGATATGACTCAATAAACTCGATCTTTCTATATTTATTGGAAACGAGGTATTTTGATCTGAATCTAATAATTTCTATGGATAAAAATTGTCCTTCAACTTAGCTAAATGATAATCCAACAATGTTAACATTTTATTAGTCTTTTGATAAAACACGTAGCAAGTCAAGAAAAAGTTGAAGCTGATTAACGATCTCAGTAAAACAATTCAAAACTGTAAGACCGATTCAATTAAAAAGGCAAAGCTCAAGTGCGCTAAGGAAATTCGTTGCCTGTGATTTCAAATCCACCCATTTATTTGTTTTGAGATTCGTGTATGAAGATAAATGAATGGGTGGATTTAAAATTGCAAAGTCCATGTGATTCCACAGCAGATTTATTTCCAAACAAGCAAGTGTTATGAGCAGTGTTGTAAATAACAGTATGCAGTTGTCGGACAGACATGGTACCGTCAAACGATTAGTCAACAATAATTGGTCATAATTGAAAAAAATTCATAACGGTTTGGTCACCGCCAACGACTAATCGGCCGATTACGGACGTCTTTTACAACACTGGTTATGAGTTCGTGTGCCAGCTGCCATACGACTGGGCAATAAGTTGTGAGTATTGTCTTTTACTAGTATTATGGAATAAGATTGCAGGACCCGACTCTATTTTTTTTATTTTGGATCGTCTAATTTAAAGTAATCTTATCAAATCATTTGCTGATACCATAAAAAAATATTTAACTTTGACGACTTGAACTTTAAGCATTGATAATGACTCGTAAAGCACAATTGCAATTTGAATTGGAATGAACTTCGTCACCTTCGCTTTTCCAGAGCGGATTCCAAATTTAGCAGAGGCTAAATAAACCATATTATAAGGAAAATAAATCTGCTGTAATTCCCCAACCCTGTAATCCCAATCCGAACCGTTAGTCTTTCTTGAGATTTGTGCATGAAAACTTGTTTTTTTTCGAGATCTGTGCAGAAAATATTTGAACGGTTGATATTGGAATTTCAGGCCCTGTAATTCCTTCCGGAATTACAGCAGATTCAGACTCTATTATAAGAACATTCAGCATGAAATCACTGTATAACATATTTTAAATACAATCTAAATTATATATTCAAGTTTCAGATTACATAGAGAAACATATAAATTGCATACTTATATCATATCTATATTTTTCAAGATCATTTGGGTACTCAATTGAATTGAATACACTGGAATCGTAAGTGTACTTCACAAGTTCCCTTTCCAAATTATTAATCCTCATCTGTCAGATTGTCACCAATATACTATGTGAAATTAGCTTAATTTCACACTATTACAAAAATAGAGAGTTCAAAGAAATGAAAATAAGAGATTCCGCATTAAGAGAAGTTAATATTAGGTTAATTCTGAAATTGGCAAATGTTACTTCAATATCAAATATTAAAATATGGTATTATTTATTCCTGAATATAATACCAAAAACAACATAACTAATTTCAAAATTAGGTGAAATTTACAACGTGTGTTGTCAAATGGGGTCTAAGTCAATTGCTTCAGTTCTTAATGCCTAACTTATCATCGTTCACGGGGCCTGACAGGATTCATCCTATATCATTATACATTTTACATAAAAGATTAAGCTAGAATCTCTCCACGACAGTTTAATGATAAAGCATCTAAATGTATGCAACCAAAATCATCGAGATTTCATAAGTTCATATTTCGGATCAAACTAATGCCTCGACCGAATTTAAGTTTTGCATATCATGTGTAAAATTGTGCTCTCCAATATGTTAGTGTTTGTGGGAACACTAATGTCACTGAATATTTGAACTATGCAGCCCGCAAAGCAGAAACAAGGATGCTCGGTGCAAACCACACAATTATTTCATGCATCATTCATGCCCATAAATTGAATTCAGCAAATGCAGACAGTAAAATCCATCGACATTTGACAAAATTCACCACTATTTCACATATGTTAATGCGCCACCAAAAGGTCACAAATATTGATTTCTATTTAAACAATTAAACTGCCTGCCATAATATGTAAAGCATGAGAAATCAAGGCAAACCATTTCAGAAAAAATATCTGAGGTTGGATACTAATCTTCATCACTGTCGAAAACCATAGCCTTTCTACGGTGAGCCGGGGTAGCTTTCTTTGGTGGAGATTCGTCTCCTTCATCATCAGATGGGATCTCTTTGCGCTTTTGGCCAACTCCACCTCCACCTGCTTCCTTTTCCTTCTTCTTCTTGGGCACCTGCATAGATATTATATTGACTAGTTAAGCATGACCAATCTGATTGTCTAGTCGGTCTCTCTCACGTACTGAGCCAGAAAGTCTTTCAATGGAGGTCAATGAATGCAAAAAGGACATTACAAATCAAATATTAGAGTTTGATACCGTACCAAATGTTGATATCATTGCAATGATCACATCAAAAGCAAGAATTATATATACAGGGGGAAACCATTCTGGCCTTTCCTTGTCAGATTTGGTGAAACCATTTCACAACTGGCTTAGTACTCCCAGTAGTTAATAAAAAAGACATCTTAAAATTTTGTGATACTTGCAGTAGCACCTGCAAGTCGCACCCCTAACCTTCAGATTAATATGAGAAATAAGGTGATTAATGTTTTACAATTATCTCCACTTGTACCGAACTTTTTTACCATTTAAAAAGGAAAGAAAAGAGGATATATGTGATGGATTTGAGGTTTATATTTACCGGCTAGAAAGCAATCTAATTAGTTCAAGGTAACTGAAAAACATCGGGGGGGGGGGGGATTTAGTCATTAACTGTGTTTTGTTTAAAGGTTGGAATTTTTGGCAGATAACCAAAAGGATGATGGGTGCTAGTTGCAAGCATGAAATATTTAGAGTTCTTTAATTCTGTCAGTATGATAAAATTTTGGACCTACTGAATAATAATAACAATAGTAATAGTAATAATAATATAAATAATAATAACAAAAATAAGGATATATATTTAGTCAAATAACCTCTTCGTACTCTTCTTCTTCCTCGTCAGAAGCGGGGCCGGGGGCCCCTTCCTCTGCCTCCTCTTCCTCGCTGTCCTGATACTCCTCTTCATCATCAAGGAAATCGTCCTCCCTTCTCCCACGTGGTGGCGGGGACCCATCCAAATCCTCTCCCTCTGTTTCATACTCTGATTCATCCTCGTACTCATCTTCCAATCTGCGCTTCCCTGGTCGGGATGCTGAATGTTTGTGTAAGCCACTTTTGTTCATGCCCGGCTGATTCAAAAATAAGGAGGGTACAATCCATAAAATGTTTAGGAAGAATAAAAATGAAAAAACAGTTTAGCATAAGGGATTGAATAATATGCAATTTGGGTTTTTCAATGCATATCAGAGAGTAACCTTTATACAAATCTATAGGATAAAGGATATTTTCTTGGTTTCCTAGGTCTCCAGCTATTATCAAATTGGAAAAAAGAAGGTAGTCCCAGAAGCTTGCTAATGTTTCATAACTTGTCCTTGAAGCATAACAAGTGTTATTTTCAAAAATCAACACAGCAACCCCAAGAACTAGATATTAGGTATGGAAACATTTAATCATTTAATAACAAAAGTAAAGCTAACCTTCTTTAAACTCGTGGGGCGCCTATGTCCATGCGCTTCAGCTTCCAATTCATCCTCAAATCGATTACGAGATGAGCCCCTTCTCGAATTATAGTAGTCTTGATCTTCTTCCTGGACAAACAAGGCACTAAATTTTAGAAAGCAGGAACTTAATCAAAGAAAAAAAAACATTCCTCTTCAAAGACAATTTTGGTTCCAATTCATTAACCCAAGCTCAAGGGCATTTAAAAGAGTGTAAAACCCTCGGCCCTTCTGTCCTGTTGTCAGAACCTGTGAGAGAGAGAGAGAGGTGGTGGCGCCTGTATGCTGTTAAATGAAGCAAGACAAGAAGTGCAAACTTGAGAAAAACCTGGCTTCAACTCATAGCAAAGAAGAACTGGAAGAGAAAGAATTTAAAGTAGAAGATGACGAAGAAGATGATGATGATGATGCTAAGGCGACGGCAGCTCTACGATATCGCTAATCTTCCAGTGGTGGCACAACCAATAGATGGATCGAAGAAGAAGAAGAAGAAGAGGAAGAAGAAGTTTGATATTTGTGCTCGAAAGGGCTTGTATAGAGGTTAGCAAAGTCGGAAAGAATTTCCAAATCTGCAACCTGGCTAATTACAGACCCAACATTATTCACCAGGCACACTTTGCAATATTTAATTGCCCACTGACAAAGGCTGGGAGATTGCAAGCCGTTTATGTAAGGACCGAAAAGGTTCTTCTTTTTGAGATCAAACCTATGTCAGAATGCCACACACATTTAAATGATTTTGTGGCCTCATGTCACAATTGCTGAAAATTGAGCATGACACTGGTTGGGAAGCGTGGGAAGCTGCTTAATGTTATAAAAATCTAGTTAACCGTCATTTACATCGGCCTCTCATATTCGTGAAGTCCATTAAATTGGTTGATTATGTTGCAATGCTTCTGATGACACCATAGTGTTCATGGTTGGAGCTATGGCACAAGGAATAATAGATAGGGAAAATATGGATGATTTAACCCAATTTGCAACTATCCTTTTGAGTGCTGTGTTGTTTGAACAGGATATCTGGTGCATTGGAACAGAAATGGAACCTAAAATGATTCACGCTGTTGTTTGTTTTGTTGTATTTTCTAAGAGCTGTAGAAGTAATATGAGAGTATGTAGGTCAAACCTTGTATTTTGCCTCTTGTATTCTACATAAGAGTGTCAATAATTTGAATTTACAGCGTTAGCTGGTCCAGTTAGTTAGACCTATGGTTGCTCTTGACTGCAGTTTGAGCTCCTAATTCTAAGCTCTCTGATGCAAATAACTGACCTTGATAGTTATCTCTGTCCTAATTTGGTTTCTGTTCAAGAAAACCTAGGTGGAGTACAAACTCCCATGACAGCATCCAGATGAACATTTGCATAGGATTTTTTGGGAGCAATTAAACTCTACTTAGGTAAATACCGCTTCCATAGAGTTCGTCCATGGCAGTGGAGCAATCCTCGGTGATCCATCAAGGATATGCACCAAAAGGAGAGATGGAGAGACGGGTACCGCAGCAGGTAAATTGATTTGGGATGAATTTATACAAGAGGGTTATATAGAGATTCCAAAGTGGTGAGAAGATCTCACTGGGATCATTAGAGGACAGAGACAATACCGATTGGATCGCAAGGACAAGACAGATTGCATGGTTATTGAATCAACTCGAGAAAAGACCCGATGGTGGGTCAACAGGAGTGCAATTTTAAACAGTGCTGTCCGAAGCATCATATCAACTCAAGAACCATGCCAACATGTTGTTGAATGTGGGAGAAAAATGTGTTGGAGATTAGGACAACCCTCAGCCATGGCAATACCTTGATCAGGGTTTAGGGGGTTTCAAAAGGAAATGCACACAAGAACGAAATCCCAAGTGCAAGCATTCTGTGAACCAATCTAAATAGCATAGTGCCAAAGAGATGTATCATTGTACCAGACAAAACTATGTCACTTGTGCTATACTGTTCATTGTAAAAACTATATACACAAACAAACTGACCTCATCACCATCTTCCAAAAAGTTGGGAGTAAAGTCACGTTGCTTTCTAGAAGGCAGATGTGAATATTTCATGTTCACCTTTTGTTTCTTCTTTTGTAGTTGTGCCTGTGCTCTTATTTGGAGGCCCTCGGCCTGTAATCATAACGAAAAGCTTTCAATTTTTTTTTTTAATCTAAATCTTTTTATTATTATTCTTAATGCCATTTTCAATAAAATAGCATGTTGATCTCCATTTTCTTAATTAGAGAAGAATCCAAAGGGGCACTTTTATTGGAACCTTTAAAAGTAACTACAATATTATGGCAAATAAGAGCTAGCGAATAAGATACGGAAAATATCAGAACCCAAACCAATACTTTCTTAATATTAGCAATCTGTAAAACTGAGACATCTACATTTCAGAAGCAAATTTCATTGGGTAAAAATGGAAGTCAATACCAGCATGAACAATAAATCTAGTTACGACTGAATACAACATAGTAATAATGAAAATAATGTGAAATGTTGGGTGCGGTCTTCAAGGACACAAAATTGAAATCTCTGCCCTATACCATCCATAGATAAACTTATTGTATACGAAACTGATTCACAGAGGATCCTTACCCTTTCTCTTTCTTCCTTCTCTCTTTCTGGATCAGTTTCTGTTATCCAGTTTTTGACCTTAAACACCTTTTTATGGCGAGAGTCAACAAGAGCAGTCAAAAGTCGGTGCGATTTGGAGGAGAGAGAAGATGGCATGAACCTCATTTTTCGTAGAAGCCTCCCTTGAGATTGTAATATACCCTATGACAATGATAGATCAAAATAAATACCAAGCACCCATACAAAACCAAATAATATCAGGAGGAAGAAATTTTGTTCTTTTTGTTCTTTTCCAAAATTTTCTAGATATGAGTAGGCTTCTACCAAGACCAACCTACATACATAGATGCAACCCGCTTTAATTCATGCAGGATACAATCTGACAAGAGTACAGCTATGATGTACGCAAGATGTACCAGCCAGCTGATATGATTGTTTAATTGGTTTTTTAAGCACTGTTACTGTCTGGAAACATCCAGACATGGCAGGAACCCATCACATTATTGAAGCAATACCATAGCCACATTACAACTCCAAAACAATAAAAGAAAAATAGGCAAATTAAACTACATTCATTTATCATCTCCCTGACATCCATAATTTTTTCTAGTTCAAGCTAGGGACAAGCAGGTTGGAAGAGAAGATGGTACCTCGTTCTTTTCCTAAATTTTGGTTTTTTTTATCAATACTACAGTTTTGTAATGAAAGAGGACTCAATTTCCTGCATACATGCCGAAAGATGAAAATAAAAACCCAAGGTTTTAGGGCAAATGTACTGGTGGACTTCTACGTCATCTGTCACTAATTAACCCGAATCTTCAAGGGATATCTAATGTTAAATTTAAATTATGTTTTTCTGGTCATGCAACTTCAGGAATAACAGAGGATTAAAAAAAGGAGGATCCAGCGTGGCTCCTTTTCTATCCTATGTGACTCACCTGGTAGGAACTAGGAAATATTGTAGTTTATCAAAACTTATGGTGGCACACAGTTAATTAAAAAGTAGTTCATGAATAAATAAAAGTAGGATGTAAATCTTAACAATTATATAAGTAGGCCTCAATCCCCAAGACAACAGTGACATTCATAGCCTTACATTGCTAAACAATAAAAAAAACAAAAACAAAGGGCAGGAAATTCACCTTTCCATGTCGAAGGAAGAGGTGAGATTGGTCATGAGTGGAATCGTGCGTGGAAATGTCAAGAACTTCATTACCGATTAACAACTGTAAGCTACCATCCTTCCACTTTACAAACCTAGCATTGCTCTCGTACTTCAAAAAAAATGATGAGAACAAGTTAAAAGTCAAATGACAGTGGAGGAAAGCAACCTATAAAGAAAACTAAACTTTACATACCGAAACAGTGCCATTGCGATTCTTAACAGATCTCCACCTTACAATATTATCCTCAAGTCGGATCCTTTTTTTGTCACCAGTTTCATCTGTCACAAAAACATCTTCTTCTTCATAGGTTTTTGGGTCGAAGGGTTTTGACTCAATCCCCATAATGTTTGACACTTTTATTACATTCATCTGCATACCAAACAAATTTTCAAAAACCATGAGCCGAGTCGCAGACAAAAAAAGAATGAAAAGAGTCATGCAGGTATATACCCTAAAGAGCCCAAGGAACATTTGACATATCTGAAATACAATACTTAGCTTAATTTATTGAAAAAAAAATTCATGCATTCCTTATTTTTTTCTCCCTCCAAATATAAGACATGGAGCAGGTGCTTCGGACATTTTCAAAAGCAAGGAGAAACAAAGATTATTGGGTATTCCTCATTTTTCAGGACATATTGCCACAGACCTGAAATTTCCACAAAAAGGGATATTTTCAGGACAAAGGAAGCCCAGATCATAGACACAGAAGTACAACTCACTCTATCAGTTCGTCCCGGTGGGTGGACAAGAGGTACATCTAGCTCTAGCGGGGGACCCACTGGTTTCTCTTTTGGCTTTTGCTCGAAGTTCTCATCTTCAGATCCATAATGTGCATCTTCATCAGGTATGATGTCCTCTGGTTGTACATCTTTCTCATAGCTACCTTCCTCCTCCATAGGAGATCTCTATCAATTCATAACAAAGAGAAGTAATTGCAAGCTGACATTTCTAATTTCTGCTCTACAGTATCAATGTGTACTGTATAGTATTCACAGTTCTTATATATACCAGCATATAGGTTCCTTCGTCAATAGAAATAATTCTTTTAAAGCAAAAAGGTTGATCAGTGAGGGTCATGTCAGTCATTCTGTGACTTGCACTTACAGGTGATTCGTGATGGGATTCATTCTGAGGAGCTCTGTATGGTGAAGGTTCATCCTCGTCACTATCCCCAAAGACATCTCGAACCACTTTCTCATCCTTCTTATCCTCTGATGGCCTGCAACAGATTACACATTTAATATTTAACTTCATCCGAAAAAAAAAAAAAGAATAACGAAGCATACATTTATCTTGTACTTGTGTGCAAATTTGGAACCAAGTATCACTCACATAGCATCACTCAACAAAAATAACCATTGGCACCTCTTCTCACACTCGTTGGTATTACAATGAAAAATTCTTGTACTAAGCGGTGAGCCTATTTGGTATTTGAAAATACATTCATTGATCTAGCACTGCAATTATTAAGATATAGAAAATGTATGGCAGAGCTACCTCTCTGCACATACCCCCAAATTGGTGCAACGATAGTATTTCCATACTTCTATTAATCACACTTCCATACAGAGCCCAAAGCTTATCATTCCATTGTTAAACATAGTTGAGTAGGGGTTATAATACATTACAATCTAATAATGCATCTAATGGTGAATCTTTACTTTTTATATCAGATAAGTGCATTTAAACTGTAAGACTGCAATAATACTTTTTAACAAAAATGTAGACACTAATATCAACTTTCAAATTTATTTTGTTTGACTATCTACAACCCATGTAGTTCACCAGTTATTTATAAAGCTGTTAGATCAACCATTTGGGCCCGGGTCACTTATACATCTCATCTAACAGCGTCTACTGGCCACAGATTCAATTAACAAACTACTTTTGAGTAAGGGGGTTCAGACAGGTCTATTTAACACTGATTGTACTATGTGAAACTATGCGATATTATTCAGATAGCAACTTCTATAATTATAAATTTGTATTATGAAATATTATCTTAAGAAATGAGAAGGGCACAAGTGCTAGTTTTCTGGAAAGCTAAAATGCTGTCTGGTGATTAACTTCCCTCTATTGTACTTGTAGACAACAATTAACACAAGATGCGTACTAAAATAATTCTTTACCTAGCTTTTTTATTATGGTCCACACCATCCTCTTCATTATCGGCATCTGCCTCGTTATAACGGTTACGGGAATAGTAATTCCCCTCTTCCTCCTCTGATCCTGACTCGACCACATCTCTTCTCTTGCTTGTGACCACCCTTTGTCCATAGCCCTCGTCCTCGCTCTCAGCTTCTTCTCTCTCTTCACTCTCTATCCTTCTCTCACTAACCTCTCTGTCCCCCTCTTCTTCTTCTCTCTCTCCTTCACTTTCTCTCTCCCCCTCACTTTCTCTCTCTCCCTCGCTCTCAACATGCTCGGCTTCAGGTTCTTGTTCCTGAATTTCATGCTCAGGTTCAGCTTCAGCTTCACTTTCTATTTCGACCTCACCAATGCCTTCATTTTCACCTTCTCCCTCAATTTCTGCTTCGTCTTCTACTTCCAGTTGCCTCTCATCCTGGTTCTCAGCCTCACCTTCACCTTCTCCCTCATCCTACATTATTTTAAAATCGTCAGTCAATGTAGAAATTCAGCACATGACATTAGTTTACATTGCTGAAGTAAAGAAACTGAATAGTTCAACAGAAGCAAAATTTTAATTGGTATAATTAAATGTACAGGCACTTGCCTTAAATCGTTTATTTTTTTTGCTTAAAATATATCTGATGATAATCAGGTAAAATCATAGAGTTATGCGCATGCAAGAAAAAGAACTGGGTTATGTAATAGCTAAGATGAACCCAGATGATTAACTAAGCTGAAACTTCAAAAGTAAAATATTTGAACTAGTCATGGGAGTACCTAATCTGGGGATCACAAATGGAATCCATCTTACAATAATCAATTTTATGAACTAAAGATCGATATGAATTTTACATGGCTAATTTTACACGCAAGTCAGAAAACTATGAAAAATACGAAACAGTACCAAACCTAGAAAAACTTTAAAAATTGAAAAAAAAAAAAAAGAAAAAAAAAAGGTGTCAATACGGAAGGATAATCGGATTGATTAGCGGCGCGTTCGTGCTCGGAATCGATCTCAGGCTCGTCCTCGGATTCATCCTCTTCCTCCTCCGATTGCTCCCCAAAGAGGTTTTGCATCATCTCGTTTCGTGCCACATCCTCCATGTTGTTGCTGTTGCTAGTCCCTTCTTTCTTCATCTCTCCTATCTTTTATCTCCACGTTTTCTCTTTAGGCCAGTGACGTGGGGTTTTCGGTCGAAGATGGAGGTGGCTACGGAGAGAGCGAAAGAGCGAAAGAGCTCGTGAGGTGATACGGGACGACGGGAGAGTGAGAATGCTGGAGAAGAATAAATCTGCTGTGATTCCAATGGAATAACAGGGTCCTGTTATTCCGATCTCAACCATTCAAAGTTTTTCATACGCGAATCTCAATGAAAAACTTTTTCATGCACAAATCTCAACAAAGTTAAATGGTTGGAAATCTAATAACAGGACCCTGTTATTCCATTGGGATCACATCAGATTTATTTCCGAGAATTCTCGATCTCCTCCGTCGACGAAATGTGGGACCGGTGGATGTTAGTGGTGTGAATAGCGGTAAGTCGCTAAACCGTTCAAACCGATCTACTTCATTAGTTGTGCATTTACATGCAAAATTTATAACTTTTCGAATTTATTTAGTATTAAGTCAAGCGGTCAAAATTGTAAGTTTTTAAGTTAATTTTTCAATATTTTACCGCTTGATTTGATACTAAAATAACTCGAAAATATAAAAAAAAATTGTATGTAAACGCATCACTCATAATGTAAATTAGTTTGAACGGTTCAAATTAGTCGTTCGAAGTCAATTTGATAGGTTTTAGAGTTGGTGTTATATAAGCTGAAATGACACTGATGTTATACTAGCCAAACTCCTTTAAGATTAGTTTCACTAAAGATATATTTTAAAAAAAAATTCATCACATATGACATCCACTTGTTTTAAGTAGATCTGATTATTGAGACTAATCAAAAGATGATTGTGTTCTTTATTAATCCTTTCATGCTTTTCAAATATCATTTTTGTTTGACACACTTGTATTTGTCTGACTACCACTTTTACAAGTTGAGGTTCTTCTATCCGTCTTTTATTCATCCAAATCAATTTTATCATTTAATTTTTTTCTCTTCACAAAAACCAGTACAAGAGCGCATATATTGACAGTAACAAATTTTATCACTATGTAAAAATTAACGGTCCTCCTTATTCGTACCGTATTACCATCTGATAAGGCAAAATTGTGATAAAAATTTTCAAACTCTTGAAGTAATGCAAACTCTCTTCACACTAACATCTAAGCTAATAAGTACCAGTTTAATACAAATAAAAACGGCAAAACAACATAACCTTTGGGGAGTCCACACCTTTTCTAGAAACCTACGCTCTCCTCTCCAACTCTCTAAATCTAGCAGAAAAGAATATCAGAAGTTTTGAGAGTCAGCCGGTTGTTCCGAGTCTTCATCTCGCTACTTTTGTTTCTATCCTCGTTCACCCGGTCCACTTTGTTTTGCTTCATTTAAGTGGATAATTATATCTGATGAATCTAACTGCTGCTCGAAGCTTCGCCTTGCCCCATCCGAGCATGTGCTTCCGTCGAACGAATCTGGCCACCGCTTGTCATTTCATCTTGTCTCACTCTAACCGAGCAGGTGCTTCCGTCCAACAGATCTGATCACAGCTCTTCGATCTGCCTCAATTCTTCGGGTTCAACTGAAGGTGTTGTAAATTCGTTTCACCCCTAGTATCTAATATAACTATTTGATCTGTCGACAAGGTGAAGTCACACTCGCTCGACTGCTACAGCTGCATACTAAGAGAAGATAATGAATATGCCCTTTGACTTGCTAATTTGGCGCGAACTAAGCATTTCATAATTATTGATTTTACTTTTTTCTCTCTCCTTAATTTTTAGTAGTGAGAGATTTTACAAGTAGTTCAGTGTATAAGATGTTATCTTTGTGTATTTATATATCTACGCTGGAACAAACTTGTAATTTGCTCTGATGTTTTAATGCAATTGCCTAAGAGCTTATAACAAAAAAAAATACAAATAAAAACTTAAAGCTTAGTTTTTTTTAATCAATAATTAATTTACTGCAAAATTGTGATAATGACATAACTGTTTTGAAAGATTATTATATTTTAAAAAAAGAAGTTAAATATTTGTCCATATCAAATTAAATGATTACATATTTCTATTCATTCGAACTATGAAGTAGAAACACTAATACATTTATGTATATCACATAATATAATACAATTTTTTAGAGATGGGCTACGGTGAGTTGCGAAGTAAAATGATTATTTTACTTTACACTCATATTTTATAATTTTAAAGTTCAAAACGTCGATCCAAACCGCTCAGCATGATCTCCATATTGAAATGTGCTTGGAGACCAAATTTTACATTTTTTGGAATTTTTTTACTATTTATTAAGCCACTTTGAAAATCACTGATCCGGTGGTCCAGAAATTTTTACTGTTCATGCGGATTTTCAGATTTTCAAATTGGCTTAATAGATAGTAAAAAAATTCCAAAAAATGTAAAATTTGGTCTCCAAGTACATTTCAATATGGAGATCATGTTGAGCGATTTGGATCGACGTTTTGAATTTTAAAAATAAAAATATTGCGTGAAGTAGAAACGCATTTTACTTCGCAACTCACCGTAGCCTATCTCTTTTTTATATAATCTTTTTTTAAGTAAAAGTTGAAGATGAAGCTATCCAATTATTTTATATCTAAAAAACTCCTATTTGAATTTTTCATTCGACATTATTTTTGTTATTAAATTAAAAACTGATTTTTAATATTTTTTATAACTTTTATTAGAAATATAATTATTACAATGAACAGGTTTTAGTTACAAAATCACAACTTCCAACCCCAAAAAATATGATAGCGAACAGATCCTTAGTATTTCTCACAAGTCAGTGAACGAACGGAACGAGATCGAAAAGAGTTTAGGTTCCATCACGAAACACTTTTGTCTGGATACTGCTAAAATGTCCTGGCTATTAGGGGTGTTCACACAGTCAGTTCGGTTGAAACCGAACTAAAATAACTAAACTAAACATTTTTCTGATTTTCTAAAATAAAATCGAACCGAACCGATTAAACTTATAAATCTATTAAGAACTGAATCGAACAAATTGAAATAAATTTTGATTTGTTCAGTTCAAACCAAAGTAAATCTATTGTTGTTATTATTAACGAAAATTACACATGTTCATACACGAGTTGTTCAATTCCATACAAAATACCTAGATGTTCTAAAATATATAAACTAAAATGAAAGAAATGAAGCAATTATTGAATCAAACAAAATATAAACCATACTCGAACCAATATAATTCGGTTAGTTCGGTTTAGTCGGTTTTGAAAAGTCTAAACCTAACCGATCTATTTAAACCGAAATGATTCAAAAATTCAACCCAACTAATTCATTGAAACCGGAAAACCGAACCATTTAAATCATTTTTTTTATTTCAATTGAAAACCGAATAAACCGAACTGTTTGAACACCCTTACTGGCTATCGATTGCTAGAGTGGGAGTAATGGCATGACGAATCCAGCTCCGTTACGGAATAACACAATTTCCATATCAGTTATGTACCATGACTCACATATTTTTGTGACCATTCACGTACTATAATCATTTTTTAAAATTTTAACACAACACATCACGTCAGTTAAAAATCTAGTCACGATATCACGCGAGGCATGTATAAATACGCCGGTTGGTTTATTTTCAGCGACTGCGGCAGGAAGGGTCCGAAGCGAGCGGGCTGAAATCTAGTCAAGGGCAGCACAGATAGACGTAGTCCGGATCTGTGATTTACTGTGTATTATCGGCGGCTCAAGACAGAGAGGAACGAGGAGAGAGAGAGAGAGAGAGAGTATGAAGGAGGAGGCGAGCACAGCGAATGACCCGAGAATGCCATCGGCGGCCAAGCCTTACGTTTCTCCGACCATATCGCCGCAAGATCTCCCCATCGACTACGCGGGATTCCTCGCGGTGATCTTTGGCGTCTTTGGCGTCATCTTCCACGTAAGCAATTTCTTCCCCATCTCTCCCTCTCTAAAATATCATTTACGACCTAGTACAGATCCTTCACCTGTCGGATCGGATTTGGCATCTCTTCAATTCTACCAGTATACACTTTGTTTGACTGATTGGAATCCCAATCACACATTCACACTTAGACCATGACCCCATTGAACAGTTTGGGCTGCTTAGTCCATTCTTAGCCAAACAGTTCCGATCTGGCATGAACCAGCTGAAATTTGCCTCAGTTTTTTAGTTCATCCAATTTATTTTACTTATCTTATTGAACTTAAGAAAGAGCCTATTTATCCAAAATCATCTCATGTAGATTACTAGACAACTTGTAACCCAAGTAGTGTGAATGATATATTGGTTTGACATTAATTGCTTGTTACAGTATAAACTGTGCTCGTGGCTGGCTATTATCTTCTGTGCTCAGTCTCTGTCTAACATGAGGAACTTTGAAGCTGAATTTAAGCAGATCTCCATGGCATTCATGTAAGCCCCCTTTTTCTTTTTCTTCTTCTTTGTTTTTGATACACCAACCAGTATTGTCCCTCTGCTGTTTTGTGGGATTACAATTCCCGATACTGGTACAAATTCAGTCAGGTCCTGTGCCAGTAGGTCCGGTACAGTCGCATGATATATATGCTGCAATTTTAGGAGGGATATGCCTTCAATAAAGTTGCACTCATGATATAACAAAATTGGCAGGTTTGGACTGATGGGACTGATAACTACTTACTTTGGGCCGGCTCGTCAGGTGAAGAGCAATCGCTAAAATGATGCAACTTATGATTTCTGTAGCTTCTGTCTGTGCTTTTATGAGATTTATTGGCCATCGCTAATAAGCCTTGATGACGAGTATGTTAGGTCAACGTGTTTTATCATCATTACAAAATTGTGATATCAATTCAAATCATGCTTATTTTACTTTTTCTAGTTGTTTTGTTTACATGTCTTTTAGTTTTCTGCTAATTGTTTATGGCTATACAAGTATGCTATATCTTTTGTTTGCAGAGAATGTCTATTATAATAACCAGACCAGTATATTCTGCAGCAATTCAGAGCAGCCAAAAGTGTTTTTTTTTCACGTAAAATTAAAGATTTGAAAGCAACTAATTCGGATTCCCTAAAGTAACCCAATTTTTGAGTATTGATCTGAACAGTCCGATTTGCTCTAACACAAATATTAAAGCAACCCGTGTTTTCCACCACGGGCAGTATTGTTTGATGAGGAGCATGTTAGGTCAACGTGTTTCATCATCATTACAAAATTGTGATATCAATTCAAATCATGCTTATTTTACTTTTTCTAGTTGTTTTGTTTACATGTCTTTTAGTTTTCTGCTAATTGTTTATGGCTATATAAGTATGCTATATCTTTTGTTTGCAGAGAATGTCTATTATAATAACCAGACCAGTATATTCTGCAGCAATTCAGAGCAGCCAAAAGTGCTTTTTTTTTTTTCACGTAAAATTAAAGATTGAACGCGATTAATTCGGATTCCCTAAAGTAACCCAATTTTCGAGTATTGTTCTGAACAGTCCGATTTGCTCTAACACAAATATTAAAGCAGCCCGTGTTTTCCACCACGGGCAGTATTGTTTGATCGGATGGTCCGGATCAAAACTACAAAATTGGATAACTTTAGGGGATACAGACCTCCCCCCAAGGGAGTGCTCCATAACTCAATCCGGTAAAGACAAAGGGAGGGGAGCGGAGCGAAGGTGAATGCTATGTAGAAAACAAAATCTCTCACCCTCAAATCAGGATGTAACCTTCCATCCCCTTCCAGGTGAATGCTATGTAGAAAACAAAATCTCTCACCCTCAAATCAGGATGTAACCTTCCATCCCCTTCCCTTCCCTCCTTGCATAGCTGTTCTGGAGTACACCCTTAGAAGTCAGTATCACAAAATTTTATTTAAATAGATGAGAAAGTTTACAGCAAATTATTGTCTAATTACTTGTTTACATTTCTTTTCTTGTTTTTGATAGATGAGTAAATATAAATAGATATACATTTTTTAAAATAAATTTAGATTTCTCACAACTAATTTTATGGTAGAACCGAACCGAACGTTTATTTTGACATATTATCGTAATTATTTATGTGCATATCTATGAGTATTGGTTCTCGCACAATCTCATAACAAACAAACATATCCTTATTTTATTGATAGCCTAAGATTGAATCCCGGCACTCACCAACTGTTACCGCATTACGAAGTCAGGACCAGATTATTTTTTTCTAGCCGCCCCAAAACATATCCTTATTTTATTGATAGCCTAAGATTGAATCCCGGTACTCACTACTCACCAACTGTTACCGCATTACGAAGTCAGGACCAGATTATTTTTTTTCTAGCCGCCCCAAGTTGAGTAATCAATGAAAATGTACTTTTTTTTTTTTTTTTTTGGTTCTTATGAAAATGTACTTCGTAAACAAAAGTTTTGAATGCACTTTAAAAACAAAAAACTTAGTTTAACTTCTGTTTACAAGCGTACACAGAAAGAAGAGAGAGAGTAGCGCTATTTCAAAGGGAACCGAATCGTCTGCCTCCCTGGGGGCAGGAAATTCCTGTCCCCAGAGTCACTGTAGAGTGGGTCCCATTTAACTCTAAACCCAAAACCATTTTAACCTCAAACTCTTTAATAGTAACCGGGCCCACTCCAGAGTGACTCTGGGGGCAGGAATTTCCTGCACCCCTGAGGGCAGGAGATCTGATTCCATTTCAAAGCCTATTTTGCATTATGCAAGTATCATGTCTGTGCGTTGCAACAAGAACATATTATAAGATAAAAAAAAAATATTTCGCACACAATGACATATTTTTATAAAAAAAATAGACCAATAAAAGAATAATTATTCAACAATAATATAATAAACCAACATATTCTCGTACAAATATAAAATCAATTCTTTAATGACATACCTATGAGCTTTCTTTTTTTTACTGGTGCATACCCATTTTTTTATGTTGCTTAATAGGGAAAACAAGAGAGAAAAAAAATCATCAAAATGTCATATTTTCATAAAAAAAATAGATGAGTGAAAAGAATAATTATTCAACAATAAAAAAATAGACCAACACATTCTCATGCAAATGTAAAGTCCATTTTTTACTGACATACTTATGAGCTTTCTTATTGGTACATACCGTTTTTTTTGTTATGTTGATAAACGGGAAAACAAGAAAAAAAAACTAAGTTGTATTATTTGTTGTTGTCATATTATAACACCTTTTGTTGTTATATTATGACTTTGATTATTATCCTCCTTCTTTACCTAAGATTTATATACATTCGTGTACCTAAATAAATAATAGAATCATGTTTACTTAAATGAGATCATTAAATAAAAATAACATTTCTTATTTGATATAAACAAAAATGAAAAGAAATGAAAACGTGACCAATCAATAATCAATCAATCCAAAAGTTCCTTAAATGACATTAAAAAAATGAAAAGAAATCATGACCAAAAGAAGACATACTAAATAAATTTAGACTTGTGGCGAGTATATATCTAAATAAATCTAAACTTCTACATGTAAAACATATAAAAATGTATAGAATCAATAGAATATAAAAATATGCATATATGGTTCCACATTACATGGCTCGGAATACTTTTCTAGCAACCTTGCTTGAGGAATTTTTTTTTTTTTTTTTTCAAGATTAGACGGCTTTAATTATTCCACTAACAATTTTATTAATTAAGAAAAATATATTTACAAAATTGCAGGGCCAATTTATTAAGCGGCTCTCAAGCTCCACGCGGCCATATTATGGTGGAAACAAATCTGCTGAAATCCTGAAATTATCAATTTAACCGTCTATATATTTTGTGATTCGTGCATAAAAACTGTATGCTTTTTAAGATTCGTGTTTAAAAAATTGTAGACAGTTGAATTTTGAATTTCAGGGTCCAATCTCCAAGGATTTCAGCATATTGATTCCTATTATGACTACTTGATCAGCGTAGGACTAGAAAAAAAAAAAAGTTCGACCTTTGAAACTTAATAAGTCAGGTTGTGACTTGTTTAAAAAAAAAAAAAAAACACATTTTTCTGAGTTTGTCCAGTGAATATGAACAATTATTGGCATTAGTTTTTATGAATTAAGTCACACTAGTTGAGAAAAAAATGTATTTTTGTACACCTCTATTTTGAAATTGAAATGCAAAATTAAGTTCACATCCTTCCTTCCATTTCATTATAGTTTGTTTCTTCCCCTCCACTCTTTCTTTCTGATGTCGACCCTATGACAAGAGCTAGGCATAATAAAACGAAATAAAATACAGACTTTTCTTGTTGCAACTTGCAAACACGCTGAAGAATAATGCATAATATGACAAAAAAAAATATAACTTTATCTCAACATAACACAGAGCTGTATCATTTTCATCGGGTGTGGCTTCAGAATTTTCGTCAGTAATCAGATTCAAATTCGTTAGATAATTCTAACTAATATTCTGATTGACAAATCTGAAGAAAAGAAAATATTAACTTACTAAAATTGTACATACAATCATAAATAATTTCCAGGGGAAGGCAAATTTTATGAATCGGTATATCTTCTACAAAATTTCAAAATTCAAGGAGATCAACTGCCCTGACACTCACTTGGGTCCACCCCTGATTGTCACGAGGAATGTGCATTCGGTTCGGTTCGGTTCGGTATGTTTGGTTTTGGACCGAACCAGTGAATTTTAGATAAAACAGTTAGGTTTTTAGGTTTAATTAGTTTGGTTCAGTTGATTAATTAATAACCTGTTATATAATTAATTATACTTCGGTTTCCAAATCTTGTTTTTTTTTTCCCAGACCGGTTGGAACGAACCAATGGAACGAGCATTTGAATTTTAAATTGAAGCCGCAGAAGTGACACGCAATAAGTCCTGATAGTGACTCCAAATCTCCAATTTAAGGGATCAGATGTGGATCCACAATTAAACAAGATAAACGGTTCGAATCGACCGTTAACTGTAGTCCTCTATTCAACCCATAGCACCGTAGCATTACCCATGTTATTATGTTTACATCTTTGTTCTTACTTTCGAACTTTCAGTTCCTCAGTGTACTTTAATTGCATCTTTTAGGATTTTGCTGCTCAGAAACTTACAATTTACAAGACTATTTTACAGCTGGATTCAATTCCCTTGAGCAAATTAATGAGCTCTTCACCTAGATTATGGCACACCTTAACTAGCTAGGATATGATCAGCTTGTGAATTGTGATCAAGCAGCGATTAGGATCTTCATTTCTTTGTCAAACTTGTACAGCCATATATGTTGCATATATGCATGTACTAATTTAAAAAAAAAATCGATTCTGGTTGATCAGACCGACATAGTTAAATACAATATTGGTGCAGTGTCGACTGATATTGATATAGATGAAAACCCCTGAAATACGTGGATCTAATAATTATTATTAATCAATATATATTCAATCATAAGCTGCGACACTTTAGTTTCAAGAAAAAAAAAATCGAATCAAATAAAATTATTGCGTAATTATTTAGAAATAGACTTAACAGAAGATTTGGCTAAGCTATATTGGCCATATATTCAGGATTCAGCCAGTCAAATTGTTGTTGGTGTATTTTATTGCAGTACACCGAGAAATCCAGATCTTATCCAATCTATTATTTCAATAAAAGAAGTCACAAAGGAAGGATAAACAATATAATATCTTCCGTAAAGAAAGGAGACTTCCGGACGTTCCTTTCTCCTTCGCCAAAAAAAAAATAATAATAATCGTTAAAAACAGTAGAACTGTGAGTGTAGAATGTCCACACATTAATTTCAAAGACTCTCACCTTTTCTTTCTCTCTCTCTCTAAACCTGATTCTGTGTAAATTGATAGAGAAAGCGCACAAACTAAACTGTGTACATTAATTGTTGATCAATGGCGTCTGCTCATGTTCTGATGTTGCCTTTTCCATGCCAAGGCCATGTAATACCCATGATGGAGCTTTCTCATTCTTTGGTTGAGCATGGAATCAAGGTCACATTCGTAAACACAGAATTTAACCATGCAAGAGTTCTTCAAGCCTTGTCAAACAAAGAAAGCAACCTGAAAGGAATTAATTTGGTCTCAATTCCTGACGGATTGCGTCCCGGTGAAGATCGAAACGACCTCGGACTTTTGACCGACGGATTTACTAAGTTCATGCCAGGTTACCTGGAAGAGTTTATCAGAGAAAATAATGCGAAAGGGGAGGAGAAGATTAAGTGGTTGATAGCAGATGAGAACATGGGGTGGTCGTTTGCTGTGGCGAAAAAAATGGGTATTCAAATCGCTTGCTTCTGGCCTGCATCGGCCGCTTGCTTGACAATAATGCTGTTGATCCCGAAATTGATTGATAATGGAGTTCTTGATGAAAAAGGTAATAAGTTATGTTTTTGTTTCAATTACTTAGTTTGTTATTTGGGTTGGTAGATATGTAGATTATATTTGAAAAGAAAACATAATATGTGTTTCTAGAAAGAAGTGATAATTTAGATTACAGAAATATTGAATTCTGTAGGAAATTTACATCTGAATAACAACTTATGATTTAGAGCGTAGATAAGTATAGGATTAGATGATTTTATGAGAATAAATGAGTTTAGATCTGTAAAAAAGCGTTATTTAACTCGTTGTAAATACGTTTTTTAACAATGAAATCGTTAGTAAGCATTTAAAGCTAAGTAACCTTAATTACATGTGTTACAAATCACTGGTAGGAATGAGTAACATTTTTTTTTTTTGGCTTCAGCAAAGCATTTTACCTAGGTTACAAATTTTAGTATATGTGGTAGAAAGTACGGAAATAAATCTGCTGTTGTTCTTGAGGAATAACAGGAACATGTGATTCCAATCCCATCCGTTGATATTGATTGAGATTTGCGCATGAAAAAGCTTTTTGATTGAGATTCGCTCTTGAAAAATGTGAACGGATGGGATTGGAATCGCAGGTTCTGTTATTCCTAAGAAATAACAGCAAATTTGTTTCTAGAAAGTACATCTTTATTATGTACCCAGATTATTATTTTCAACAGTAATTAATTATTTGAGAATTAGTCTTTAGTCTAGTGACAAAGACACATGGTCTCTATGTAAGAGATCATGAGTTCGAAATCCGGATAGAAGAAATTATTTGTTATGATAACAAGAGTATTAAATAGTTGGGTGGCTTGAGCTCCAACCTTTACTAAAAAAAAAAAAAAAAAAGTAACTAATGATTAGTGTATATTGTCCTTTAGAAGTATCTATCACAAATGGCAACAAAAAGCTGCTCTTTCTTTGTAAATTAATTCATTAATGCTTTGTAGATAGGTTATTTTGACTTTTAATTCCTTTGTAATTTTATATTGTTTGCGGAGAAATTTCTCAATTTTCATAATGAATTTTTCAAGGTTGGCCTGCTAGAGATGAGGTGTTGCAACTTGCACCCAAAATGCCCCCCATCCACAGCTCCCAATTGTCCTGGAATGAGGCCGGAGACCCGAAAGGCCAACCGACCATTTTCAAGCTTGTTACTGACAACAACAAGAACATAGAGCTCGCAGAAATTATAGTAAGCAATTCATTTTACGAGATTGAATCAGGAGCATACACACTATTTCCCAAGATCCTCCCGATCGGACCGTTACTTCCCGATTTGAAATTCAGCAAATCGTTAGGTCTCTTCTGGCCCGAAGACACCACTTGCATGAAATGGCTTGACAAACAACCTCCAAAATCAGTTGTCTATGTTGCATTTGGCAGTTTTACTATATTCAGTGAAGTTCAGTTCAAGGAACTGGCACATGGGCTGGAACTAACGGGTCGGCCTTTTCTGTGGGTGGTACGGCCCGACTTCACGACCGGCCTTAGCAAAGAATGGGTTGATCAATTTGTGGAGATGAACAAAGAGAAAGGGATGATCATTAGCTGGGCCCCACAGCAGCAGGTGCTGGCTCATGAATCAGTTGCTTGTTTCATGTCGCACTGCGGCTGGAACTCTACTTTAGAAGGGGTTAGAAATGGTTTGCCATTTCTTTGCTGGCCGTACTTCACCGATCAATTCTATAACCAAAGCTACATTTGCAATGTTTGGAAAAATGGACTGAAGATGGAGGCCGACGAGAGCGGGATTGTGTCTAGAGAGAGAGTGCGAGATAAGGTGGAGGAGTTGGTTGCAAGTGAGGAGATTGCAAGAAGAGTTCAGGAACTGAAAGAGTTGGCTTGGAAGAACTTAAGTGAAGGTGGTACTTCATACGAGAATTTTAAGAAGTTTGTCAATTTATTGAAGGAATGAGAGAGAAGTGCTCAAGGTGAACTATTAATTATCTGTGTTGTTGTATTAAAGAAATGAATAGCGCTAAATATCTTCAGATTTATTGTAAGTAAACTGTTTCCTTATTTCTCTTGGATTAGCATTTTTTAACGATTTTTTTTTGTTAATTAAGTACGACATACGTACTATGAAAACTACGAATTTGCTTCTAGGTTGATTCTAATATTGGATCTAACTTGGTTGTTTGCATAAATTTATATTAAATTGTCAATTTAAAGACCGAATCCAACTTTTTTGACTAGCTAGTGTGTAATTGTACTATGTAAGTGGTAACTGGTACGCTGTAAGAACTTGGCTGTGGGTCGGTACCAACTTCTGATACCTCCAGTTTGTGATAATAATATGAAATCGGTGGCTATGTTCACTTTTATTCAAAAAGTAACTAGTCAGCGAGGTGTGACTATGTGCGAGAGAATATACCGACATAAATGTTTTCTCTATTAGCGACGAGAGTATCTGTGAGAGTATATCCACAGTATCTTTTGCGGATACTGTTCCATTCTTGTGTTAATTACTTAGCAGGTAATTTGATTTTTTGATGGTTTGAAATTAATAATCCATGCATGATGTATTAGAAAATAATATTCAAATCGTATGAAATTTTGTCAGTATACTATCATATATATGTTCAAAATTGCGTCTATAAATTTTTATTTTTTAATATTAATTTAAAACATTGCCAAAATTATCAAGTAATCCGTTTTCTTATCAAAAAACAATGAATTGAAAATTTTATTTTTGACAACTTAACTTTATAGTAAATTAATTCAAAATTTTATAAATTTGACATGTAAATACATAACTCATGAAATACATCAGTTTTGACAGCTTGAATTTGTTATTTAAAGTCATTTTCAACATATTTTGAAGTTAAACTCACCAATCCTTTGATGGGTTTAAGAGCACCCTAATTTTACTTAAAAATAATTATATATATAGTACTCATACTTAATTAACCAAAAATTCGTCAGAGAAAATGCTATCTAATTAATCCAAAAGAAGTCAAAAGGAAAGAGTTCAATTTTTATTTTTGATTGGAGAAAAGAGTTCAACTTTTTAGCGTTATTCTTTTCTTTAATACAAACACAAATTGATAGTTCACCTTGAGCTTCTCTCTCATTCCCTCATCAAATTGACAAAATTCTTAAAATTCTCGCATGAAGTACCACCTTCACTTAAGTTCTTCCAAGCCAACTCTTTCAGTTCCTGAACTCTTCTTGCAATCTCCTCACTTGCAACCAACTCCTCCACCTTATCTCGAACTCTCGCTCTAGACACAATCCCGCTCTCGTCGGCCTCCATCTTCAGCCCATTTTTCCAAACATTACAAATGTAGCTCTGGTTACAGAATTGATCGGTGAAGTACGGCCAGCAAAGAAATGGCAAACCATTTCTCACCCCTTCTAAAGTAGAGTTCCAGCCGCAATGCGATATGAAACAAGCAACTGATTCATGAGCCAACACCCGCTGCTGTGGGGCCCAGCTAATGATCCTCCCTTTCTCTTTGTTAATCTCCTCAAATTGATTGACCCATTCTTTGCTCAGTCCGGTTGTGAAGTCCGGCCGTACCACCCACAGAAAAGGCCGACCCGTTAGTTCCAGTCCGTGTGCGAGTTCCTTGAACTGAGCTCCACTGAATATAGTAAAACTGCCGAATGCAACATAGACAACTGATTTTGGAGGTTGTTTGTCAAGCCATTTCATGCAGGTGGTGTCTTCGGGCCAGAAGAGACCTAATGATTTGCTGAATTTCAAATCGGGAAGTAACGGTCCGATCGGGAGGATCTTGGGAAATAGTGTGTATGCTCCAGATTCGATCTCGTAAAATGAATTGCATACAATAATTTCTGCGAGCTCTATGTTCTTGTTGTTGTCATTAAAAAGCTTGAAAATCGTCGGTTGGCCTTTCGGGTCTCCGGCCTCGTTCCAGGACAATTGGGAGCTGTGGATGGGGGGCATTTTGGGTGCAAGTTGCAACACCTTATCTCTAGCGGGCCAACCTTGAGAAATTCATTATGAAAATTGAGAAATCTCTCCGAAACAATGTAAAATAACAAAGGAATTAAAAGTCAAAATAACCTATCTGCAAAGCATTAATGAGTTAATTGATGAAGTAAGAGCAGCTTTTTGTTACTATTTGTGATAGAAACTTCTAAAAGACAATATATATATATATATATCCGCTGAAGCAAAAATTAACAAAAATAAATAGTTACTCGTTCTCAAAGGTTTAAATAGTGTTTATCGCGTCATAGCGGAACGGCTAAAAAAATGGCGCTATGCCCATATAGCGCTGCTATAGCGTCAATAGCACCATAGCTTTTATGGTCCAAAAACGCTATAACACGCTATTTAGAACCCTGCTCGTTCTTGATGGTTCGTGATTTTAATTAAATCATAAGATTCATAACTTCTTATTCATATGTAAATTTTCGACAGAATTCAACATTTCTATAATCTAAATTATCCCTTCTTTAATTTCTAGAAACACAGATTCCATTTTCTTTTCGAATATAATCTATATATCTATACAAACCAAACCCAAATAACGAAGTAATTGAAACAAAAACAGAGCTTACCTTTTTCGTCAATAACTCCATCGTCAATCAATTTCGGGATCAACAGGATTATTGCCAGGGAAGCGGCCGCTGCAGGCCAGAAGCAAGCGATTCTAACTCCCATTTTTTTTGCAACAGAAAACGACCACCCCATGTTCTCATCTGCTATCAACCACTTAATCTTGTCCTCCCCTTTCGCATTATTTTCTCTGATAAGCTCTTCCAGATAACCTGGCATGAACTTAGTAAATCCCTCAACCAGAAGGCCGAGGTCGTTTCGATCATCATTTGGATGCAATCCGTCAGGAATTGAGACCAAATTAATTCCTTTCAGGTCGCTTTCTTTGTTTGACAAGGCTTGAAGAACTCTTGCATGGCTAAATTCTGTGTTTACGAATGTGACCTTGATTCCATGCTCAACCAAAGAATGAGAAAGCTCCATCATGGGTATTACATGGCCTTGGCATGGAACAGGCAACATCAGAACATGAGCAGTCGCCATGGATCAATAATTAGAGGATGAGCAATTAACGTAGGAGTTGTTTGTGTGCGCTTTCTCTATCAATGTACACAAAGTTAGGTGTAGAGAGAGAAAAAGGCGAGGCTCTGAAATTAATGTGTGGGTCTTCTACTGTTTAATTTATGAGGAAAGAAAGAGATTTAAATGATTGAGTGTATGTGGACTCGTTTAGTTTTATCATTTTTACAATTTTATGGTTGATGCATGGGCGAAGGAGAAAGGAGCATTCGGAGGGCTCCTTACTGTATCCCTTGCTAAATTTCTACCATACATTGCAACGCATAAACATTTTTATACTTTAGACTATAAATCACCGGATTTAAGGTTCAAATAACTAATCCAAATTTTTTATCTCGTTCTCCATATTAATATGTATTTGGAGACCAAATTTTACATTTTTTGAAAAATTTTTACTATGTTTTTAGATTTATTGAAAATCGTTGTTTTTCAGACAAATCTGGACCATAAAAAACAACGATTTTCAATAAATTCAAAAAAATAATAAAAAAATTTCAAAAAACATACCATGTTGCTCATTTTTTCCATACCAAAAATTTGAATAAAAAAAATCATAACCTGACAAAGACCCACTTTTTCCATTATTATTTGTTTCAGTCAATGATCAACCTTGTTCTTCTTTCAACATATATTATGTGCGTCTGACAAAGAAAGTGCAATAACAAAAAATTTGGCTCTGATTAATGGTCACCTGCCATATCATAATCATATCATATCAGAGAAAAATATTATCCATTGTATAAGGAATTTTTTTTTATAAACCATAATTAGAAAAAAAAAATTTTATTAAACTAACATGATTACTTTTTTTTTTTTTTACAATAACCATAAGGACTGAAATGGCATTTCGGTCTCAGCCGTTTTCACAGATTTCGAGAAAAAAAATACGTTGAAAAATTGTAAAAATACTTGGGACCGAATTGCCATTTCGGTCCCAAAAAAAAATGTATATATATATATAATTTTTTTTTTTGGACCGAAATGATATTTCAGATTTTAGTAAAAAAAAAAATCACGTTGGTTTGATAAAAATCTTTTTTCTAATTATGACATAATTACAAAATTATTTGAAGAGTAGCCGTTAGATGGGAAATGAGACCACCTCCACATGTCTAAAAGGGAAAAAAAAAATGCCTCTTTCTGACATCCTCCACGTGTTAATCAGAGAATTTATAGAGAAAAACTGACAAATGAGTTGTTTTACCAGTGACTGTTTTTCCAGACTGCTACTTATTAATTAGTAATTACCAGAATCTGATATCTAATGTTGAGTGACATCTATGAGACATGTCTAAAGATAGCCAAATACTAAAATGTGGGACATATTACTAAAATTTGTGGAATCTACGAATCTTAAAAGCAATTATTTTCTTTGCACGAATCTCAAAATAAATAAAAGGGCAGATGGGGAATTGCAGGATCCCTGCGATCCAAAGAATCACAGCAGATTTATTTCCGCCCCTGCGGGTTGTGGCCTTGTGGGGCCTTAATTTGCATGCTTTGAAGAAAGCCTCCCCAAACACGACAGAGAGAGAGTATGAATATGTAAGAGTATCTCTAGCTTGTGAATTGTGATCAAGCGGCGATTAGGATCTTTCTTTGTCAAACTTGTACAGCCATATATGCTGCATGCATGTATTGTTGGAAATTTCGGAAGGATACAATGAAACAAAGAGAAGAAATTTGCTGCTGAAATTAACTTCTATTGCTTAATTAAATTCGATTACAACATGCTGAATTTATAGCACAACAAAAGGACTAAATCTGGAACATCTAAATTTAGTACCCCCACTACCTATCCTCCTATTACCAGCAGTCCCCAAAATAGAATTATTCCTCATGTATCCTGCTATTACAAACTTAACCTACATGACTAATTATAGAACCCACTAACTCAACTACATGCCTAAAAATACATTACAACATGTTGCATCCAGATCTCTAAATCTGGAATATTCGGACTAATCCCACTACACACGTTCATGCTTCTAAAAACAACTACAACAGAATTCTAAATAGAGAAAGCTAATTTTGGATCAACTTTCAACACTCCCCCTTGATTCAAAATTGGTTTACTCCAAGCTTCAACATCATCTTCTTCCTCAGCAGTCTTGATATTTGCATCCTTATTGGTTTGCATATTTGAATCAGACGAACTGGGCATCATTTTTGGCCCTACATAGGTGACTGTGCTAATTGGCAGGGTTGTCACTTTCTCCTGTTGTGAGGGATGGCATCCTTCACTCTTGTCAATAACATCTTGCTCTTGGTTTCTTTCACCAACCTCGACAATTACCTTCTCTTGCTTGATAACAGTATCTTCTGTGATCACCTTTTTCAAAATATCTCCCGTAATACTTTTCATCTCCAGAAAACCTCTTCCATTTCCAAAGGAACCAGACACTTGACTTGGTATATCACCTCCTCTTTCCATGATTACCTCGGCTTGGGTTAACAAGTCTGGAGTCAATCCACTGCCATCCGGTGCTGGAATTCTTACTTCTCTCTTCTTATCAATATTCCTTCCTTTTGCAAACTCTTCTTTTTCTTCGACTACATGATCTTCCTCCTCTGTGATTGTAGGCTCCTGCTCAGGATTGACTTCAACAATATGTAGTCTCATCAAGGAAAGTCCCTTTTCTTCTTTCTCTGCCTCCATTTGTACAGGCTGGTCAAAACATGATTTTGCCATCCTCAGCACTTGTGTATCAGTAATGGTAACCAGATCCCCATCAGAATCCTTGTACTTGATCAGCACAGATTTTAATGAAGGAAACATCTTCGTCACAATATCTCTCAATACCTTGAAACTACATTTTTCTGGCATCTGAGCCAGCCGTATATCTTGGTTGTACACCAGCTTCAATGGCCTCTGACGAATGAGCCCTACATTCTCCACCTTGAGGGCTTTTTCATCAAACAAAATATTTCTACTCACCATGTTTTTTCTACTTTCTGGACTGCTGCCTCCATTATCTCTTGTGTGCACTGCTACTGTGCCCTTGTTGCTTTCATCAATCTTGCTCTTGGTGTATGCCATGAAGAGTGCCGGTTGCTCATTTTCTTTTACAGCATAGCTTGCTTGATTCTCCTCCCTTTGCTTCTTGTAGCACTCAGATTGGTAGTGCCCAAACTTATTGCAGTAGTAGCATTGGATGTTCTTCTTGGCTTCATGGCACTCAGATTGATAGTGCCCAAACTTGTTGCAATAATAGCACTCGATATCCTTCTTTGTTGTTTGTTGATGTTGATGGTTGTCTCCACTGCTCGTGCCTCTTCCACCACCTCTACCGCTGCGACCTCTTCCTCTACTTGAGTTGCCTCTGGTGAGGAAAGCCTTAGAATCGTCCTTCTCTTCAGATCTGAGAAGTCGTACTTCATGGACTTGCAGCGAACCCATCAACTCGTCGAAAGAGTATGTGGACAGGTCCTTGGACTCTTCGATTGCTGCCACGACATGGTCGAATTTTGAGGTAAGGCTGCGGAGCACCTTCATAACCACGATCTTTTCAGCAAGATCTTCGCCACAACTCTTGATTTGGTTGACGGTGGATGTGACTCTTGTGAGAAATGCTTGAACAGATTCGCCTTGATTCATGTTCAGCGTCTCAAACTCTCTTCTCAAGCCTTGTAGTTTTATCTCACAGACTTTCGAACTTCCCTGGAATGCGGTTTTCAGGGTTGTCCATGCCTCCTTTGCTGATGCTGCTGCTGCAATTTTTATGAACACCGTGTCAACAACGGCTTGTTGAATGAAGAACAACGCCTTTGCATCTCGCTTCGCTGTTTCTGCTGGTGTGGGATCTGCGGTCGGTGCTCCCGCCTCCACCAATTCCCATAGACCTTGTGACTTGAGCAAAGTTCGTATCTTGATGCTCCAGAACTCGTAGTTGTCTCCCTTGAACAGCGAAATGGACGGATTCGAAACGCTCATGTTTTCTGCCATGGTCGGATCTGCCCTGATCTCTAACCTTCGGCTCTGATACCAATTTGTTGGAAATTTCGGAAGGATACAATGAAACAAAGAGAAGAAATTTGCTGCTGAAATTAACTTCTATTGCTTAATTAAATTCGATTACAACATGCTGAATTTATAGCACAACAAAAGGACTAAATCTGGAACATCTAAATTTAGTACCCCCACTACCTATCCTCCTATTACCAGCAGTCCCCAAAATAGAATTATTCCCCATGTATCCTGCTATTACAAACTTAACCTACATGACTAATTATAGAACCCACTAACTCAACTACATGCCTAAAAATACATTACAACATGTTGCATCCAGATCTCTAAATCTGGAATATTCGGACTAATCCCACTACACACGTTCATGCTTCTAAAAACAACTACAACAGAATTCTAAATAGAGAAAGCTAATTTTGGATCAACTTTCAACATGTATGTTCTAATTTTCAAAATCGATTCTGCTGGTTGATCACACCGACATAGTTAAATACAATATTGGTGCAGTGACTGATATTGATATATATAGATGAAAAACCCTGAAATACGTGGATCTAATAATTATTATATATTAATCAATATATATTCAATCATAAGCTGCGACACTTTAGTTTCAAGAATCAAATAAATTCAATTATTGCGTAATTATTTAGAAATAGAATTAACAGAAGATTTGGAATATTCTTTTCATGATCGATCAGTTGGCTAAGCTATATTGGCCATATATTCAGGATTCAGCCAGTCAAATTGTTGTTGGTGTATTTTATTGCAGTACACCGAGAAATCCAGATCTTATCCAATCTATTATTTCAATAAAAGAAGTCACAAAGGAAGGATAAACAATATAATATCTTCCGTAAAGAAAGGAGACTTCCGGACGTTCCTTTCTCCTTCGCCAAAAAAATAATAATAATAATCGTTAAAAACAGTAGAACTGTGAGTGTAGAATGTCCACACATTAATTTCAAAGACTCTCACCTTTTCTTTCTCTCTCTCTCTAAACCTGACTCTGACTCTGTGTACATTGATAGAGAAAGCGCACAAACTAAACTGTGTACATTAATTGTTGATCAATGGCGTCTGCTCATGTTCTGATGTTGCCTTTTCCATGCCAAGGCCATGTAATACCCATGATGGAGCTTTCTCATTCTTTGGTTGAGCATGGAATCAAGGTCACATTCGTAAACACAGAATTTAACCATGCAAGAGTTCTTCAAGCCTTGTCAAACAAAGAAAGCGACTTGAAAGGAATTAATTTGGTCTCAATTCCTGACGGATTGCGTCCCGGTGAAGATCGAAACGACATCGGCCTTTTGACTGACGGATTTACTAAGTTCATGCCAGGTTACCTGGAAGAGTTTATCAGAGAAAATAATACGAAAGGGGAGGAGAAGATTAAGTGGTTGATAGCAGATGAGAACATGGGGTGGTCGTTTGCTGTGGCGAAAAAAATGGGTATTCGAATTGCTTGCTTCTGGCCTGCATCGGCCGCTTGCTTGACAATAATGTTGTTGATCCCTAAATTGATTGATAATGGAGTTCTTGATGAAAAAGGTAACAAGTTCTGTTTTTGTTTCAATTACTTAATTTGTTATTTGGGTTGGTAGATATGTAGATTATATTTGAAAAGAAAACATAATATGTGTTTCTAGAAAGAAGTGATAATTTAGATTACAGAAATATTGAATTCTGTAGGAAATTTACATCTGAATAACAACTTATGATTTAGAGCGTAGATAAGTATAGGATTAGATGATTTTATGAGAATAAATGAGTTTAGATCTGTAAAAGAGCGTTATTTGACTCGTTGTAAATACGTTTTTAATAATGAAATCGTTAGTAGGCATTTAAAGCTAAGTAACCTTAATTACATGTGTTACAAATCACTGGTAGGAATGAGTAACATTTTTTTTTTGGCTTCAGCAAAGCATTTTACCTGGGTTACAAATTTAGTATATGTGGTAGAAAGTACGGAAATAAATCTGCTGTTGTTCTTGAGGAATAACAGGAACTTGTGATTCCAATCCCATCTGTTGATCTTGATTGAGATTTGCGCATGAAAAAGCTTTTTGATTGAGATTCGCGCTTGAAAAATGTGAATGGATGGGATTGGAATCGCAGGTTCCTGTTATTCCTAAGAAATAACAGCAAATTTGTTTCTAGAATGTACACCTTTATTATTATGTACCCAAATTATTATTTTCAACAGTAACTAATGATTTGAGAACCAGTTTTTGGTCCAGTGACAAAGGCACATGGTCTTTATGTAAGAGGTCATGAGTTCGAAATCCGGATGGGAGAAATTATTTGTTATAATAACAAGGGTATTAAATAGTTGGGTGGCTTGACCTCCAACCTTTACTTAAAAAAAAAAAAAAACAGTAACTAATGATTAGTGTATATTGTCCTTTAGAAGTATCTATCACAAATGGCAACAAAAAGCTGCTCTTTCTTTGTAAATTAATTCATTAATGCTTTGTAGATAGGTTATTTTGACTTTCAATTCCTTTGTAATTTTATATTGTTTACGGAGAAATTTCTCAATTTTCATAATGAATTTCTCAAGGTTGGCCTGCTAGAGATGAGGTGTTGCAACTTGCACCCAAAATGCCCCCCATCCACAGCTCACAATTGTCCTGGAACGAGGTCGGAGACCCGAAAGGCCAACCAACCATTTTCAAGCTTGTTACTGACAACAACAAGAACATAGAGCTCGCAGAAATTATTGTATGCAATTCATTTTACGAGATTGAATCAGGAGCATACACACTATTTCCCAAGATCCTCCCGATCGGACCGTTACTTCCCGATTTGAAATTCAGCAAATCGTTAGGTCTCTTCTGGCCCGAAGACACCACTTGCATGAAATGGCTTGACAAACAACCTCCAAAATCAGTTGTCTATGTTGCATTCGGCAGTTTTACTATATTCAGTGAAGTTCAGTTCAAGGAACTGGCACATGGGCTGGAACTAACGGGTCGGCCTTTTCTGTGGGTGGTACGGCCCGACTTCACGACCGGACTTAGCAAAGAATGGGTCGATCAATTTGTGGAGATGAACAAAGAAAAAGGGATGATCATTAGCTGGGCCCCACAACAGCCGGTGCTAGCTCATGAATCAGTTGCTTGTTTCATGTCGCACTGCGGCTGGAACTCTACTTTAGAAGGGGTTAGAAATGGTTTGCCATTTCTTTGCTGGCCGTACTTCGCGGATCAATTCTATAACCAAAGCTACATTTGCAATGTTTGGAAAAATGGACTGAAGATGGAGGCCGACGAGAGCGGGATTGTGTCTAGAGAGAGAGTGCGAGATAAGGTGGAGGAGTTGGTTGCAAGTGAGGAGATTGCAAGAAGAGTTCAGGAACTGAAAGAGTTGGCTTGGAAGAACTTAAGTGAAGGTGGTACTTCATACGAGAATTTTAAGAAGTTTGTCAATTTATTGAAGGAATAAGAGAGAAGTGCTCAAGGAGAATATACCGACAGAAATGTGTTTTTTCTATTAGCGACGAGAGTATCCGTGAGGGTATACCGACAGTCGCGGATACTGTTTCATTCTTGTGTTAATTGCTTGGCAGGTAATTTGATTTTTTGATGCTTTGAAATTAATAATCCATGCATGATGTATTACAAAATAATATTCAAATCGTATGAAATTTTGTCAGTATACTATCATATATATGTCCAAAATTGCGTCTATAAATTTTTATTTTTTAATATTAATTTAAAATATTGCCAAAATTATCGAGTAATCCGTTTTCTTATCTAAATAGTTAGTACTAAGACAATAGTTATCTAAATAGTTATAAACAGTCCAATCAATCTACTTCACGTGTGATACATTTACATGTTAAATTTATAAATTTTCGATTTAATTTAGTATAAAGTCAAACTGTCAAAAAACAATGAATTCAAAAATTTATATTTGACAACTTAACTTTATAGTAAATTAATTCGAAAATTTATAAATTTGACATGTAAATACATAACTCATGAAATACATCAGTTTTGACGGCTTGAATTTGTTATTTAAAGTCATTTTCAATATATTTTGAAGTTAAACTCACCAATCCTTTGATAGGTTTAAGAGCACCCTAATTTTACTTAAAATAATGATATATATAGTACTCATACTTAATTAACCAAAAATTCGTCCGAGAAAATGCTATCTAATTAATCCAAAAGAAGTCAAAAGGAAAGAGTTCAATTTTTATTTTTGATTGGAGAAAAGAGTTCAACTTTTAGCGATATTCATTTCTTTAATACAACAACACAGATAATTAATAGTTCACCTTGAGCACTTCTCTCTCATTCCTTCAATAAATTGACAAAATTCTTAAAATTCTCGCATGAAGTACCACCTTCACTTAAGTTCTTCCAAGCCAACTCTTTCAGTTCCTGAACTCTTCTTGCAATCTCCTCACTTGCAACCAACTCCTCCACCTTATCTCGAACTCTCGCTCTAGACACAATCCCGCTCTCGTCGGCCTCCATCTTCAGCCCATTTTTCCAAACATTACAAATGTAGCTCTGGTTACAGAATTGATCGGTGAAGTACGGCCAGCAAAGAAATGGCAAACCATTTCTCACCCCTTCTAAAGTAGAGTTCCAGCCGCAATGCGATATGAAACAAGCAACTGATTCATGAGCCAACACCTGCTGCTGTGGGGCCCAGCTAATGATCCTCCCTTTCTCTTTGTTCATCTCCACAAATTGATCGACCCATTCTTTGCTCAGTCCGGTTGTGAAGTCCGACCGTACCACCCACAGAAAAGGCCGACCCGTTAGTTCCAGTCCGTGTGCCAGTTCCTTGAACTGAGCTTCACTGAATATAGTAAAACTGCCGAATGCAACATAGACAACTGATTTTGGAGGTTGTTTGTCAAGCCATTTCATGCAGGTGGTGTCTTCGGGCCAGAAGAGACCTAACAATTTGCTGAATTTCAAATCGGGAAGTAACGGTCCGATCGGGAGGATCTTGGGAAATAGTGTGTATGCTCCTGATTCGATCTCGTAAAATGAATTGCATACAATAACTTCTGCGAGCTCTATGTTCTTGTTGTTGTCATTAAAAAGCTTGAAAATCGTCGGTTGGCCTTTCGGGTCTCCGGCCTCGTTCCAGGACATTTGTGAGCTGTGGATGGGGGGCATTTTGGGTGCAAGTTGCAACACCTCATCTCTAGCGGGCCAACCTTGAGAAATTTATTATGAAAATTGAGAAATCTCTCCGCAAACAATGTAAAATAACAAAGGAATTAGAAGTCAAAATAACCTATCTGCAAAGCATTAATGAGTTAATTTATAAAGTGAGAGCAGCTTTTTGTTACTATTTGTGATAGAAACTTCCAAAAGACAATATATATATCCGCTGAAGCAAAAATTAACAAAAATAAATAGTTACTCGTTCTCAAAGGTTTAAATAGTGTTTATCGCGTCATAGCGGAACGGCTAAAAAAATGGCGCTATGCCCATATAGCGCTGCTATAGCGTCAATAGCACCATAGCTTTTATGGTCCAAAAACGTTATAACACGCTATTTAGAACCCTGCTCGTTCTTGATGGTTCGTGATTTTAATTAAATCATAAGATTCATAACTTCTTATTCATATGTAAATTTTCGACAGAATTCAACATTTTTATAATCTAAATTATCCCTTCTTTAATTTCTAGAAACACAGATTCCATTTTCTTTTCGAATATAATCTATATATCTATACAAACCAAACCCAAATAACGAAGTAATTGAAACAAAAACAGAGCTTACCTTTTTCGTCAATAACTCCATCGTCAATCAATTTCGGGATCAACAGGATTATTGCCAGGGAAGCGGCCGCTGCAGGCCAGAAGCAAGCGATTCTAACTCCCATTTTTTTTGCAACAGAAAACGACCACCCCATGTTCTCATCTGCTATCAACCACTTAATCTTGTCCTCCCCTTTCGCATTATTTTCTCTGATAAGCTCTTCCAGATAACCTGGCATGAACTTAGTAAATCCCTCAACCAGAAGGCCGAGGTCGTTTCGATCATCATTTGGATGCAATCCGTCAGGAATTGAGACCAAATTAATTCCTTTCAGGTCGCTTTCTTTGTTTGACAAGGCTTGAAGAACTCTTGCATGGCTAAATTCTGTGTTTACGAATGTGACCTTGATTCCATGCTCAACCAAAGAATGAGAAAGCTCCATCATGGGTATTACATGGCCTTGGCATGGAACAGGCAACATCAGAACATGAGCAGTCGCCATGGATCAATAATTAGAGGATGAGCAATTAACGTAGGAGTTGTTTGTGTGCGATTTCTCTATCAATGTACACAAAGTTAGGTGTAGAGAGAGAAAAAGGCGAGGCTCTGAAATTAATGTGTGGGTCTTCTACTGTTTAATTTATGAGGAAAGAAAGAGATTTAAATGATTGAGTGTATGTGGACTCGTTTAGTTTTATCATTTTTACAATTTTATGGTTGATGCATGGGCGAAGGAGAAAGGAGCATTCGGAGGGCTCCTTACTGTATCCCTTGCTAAATTTCTACCGTAGATTGCAACGCATAAGCATTTTTATATTTTAGACTATAAATCACTGGATTTAAGGTTCAAATAACTAATCCAAATTTTTTATCTTGTTCTCCATATTAATATGTATTTGGAGACTAAATTTTACATTTTTTGAAAAATTTTTTTACTATATTTTTAGATTTATTGAAAATCATTGTTTTTCAGACAAATCTGGACCATAAAAAACAACGATTTTCAATAAATCCAAACAAATAATAAAAAAATTTCAAAAAACATACCATGTTGCTCATTTTTTCCATACTAAAAATTTGAATAAAAAAAATCATAACCTGACAAAGACCCACTTTTTCCATTATTATTTGTTTCAGTCAATGATCAACCTTGCTCTTCTTTCAACATATATTATGTGCGTCTGACAAAGAAAGTGCAATAACAAAAAATTTGGCTCTGATTAATGGTCACCTGCCATATCATAATCATATCATATCAGAGAAAAATATTATCCATTGTATAAGGAATTTTTTTTTATAAACCATAATTAGAAAAAAAAATTTTATTAAACTAACATGATTACTTTTTTTTTTTTTACAATAACCATAAGGACTGAAATGGCATTTCGGTCTCAGCCGTTTTCACAGATTTCGAGAAAAAAAATACGTTGAAAAATTGTAAAAATACTTGGGACCGAATTGCCATTTCGGTCCCAAAAAAAAAAATGTATATATATATATATATATATTTTTTTTTTTGGACCAAAATGATATTTCAGATTTTAGTAAAAAAAAAAATCACGTTGGTTTGATAAAAATCTTTTTTCTAATTATGACATAATTACAAAATTATTTGAAGAGTAGCCGTTAGATGGGAAATGAGACCACCTCCACATGTCTAAAAGGGAAAAAAAAAATGCCTCTTTCTGACATCCTCCACGTGTTAATCAGAGAATTTATAGAGAAAAACTGACAAATGAGTTGTTTTACCAGTGACTGTTTTTCCAGACTGCTACTTATTAATTAGTAATTACCAGAATCTGATATCTAATGTTGAGTGACATCTATGAGACATGTCTAAAGATAGCCAAATACTAAAATGTGGGACATATTACTAAAATTTGTGGAATCTACGAATCTTAAAAGCAATTATTTTCTTTGCACGAATCTCAAAATAAATAAAAGGGCAGATGGGGAATTGCAGGATCCCTGCGATCCAAAGAATCACAGCAGATTTATTTCCGCCCCTGCGGGTTGTGGCCTTGTGGGGCCTTAATTTGCATGCTTTGAAGAAAGCCTCCCCAAACACGACAGAGAGAGAGTATGAATATGTAAGAGTATCTCTAGCTTGTGAATTGTGATCAAGCGGCGATTAGGATCTTTCTTTGTCAAACTTGTACAGCCATATATGCTGCATGCATGCATGTTCTAATTTTCAAAATCGATTCTGCTGGTTGATCACACCGACATAGTTAAATACAATATTGGTGCAGTGACTGATATTGATATATATAGATGAAAAACCCTGAAATACGTGGATCTAATAATTATTATATATTAATCAATATATATTCAATCATAAGCTGCGACACTTTAGTTTCAAGAATCAAATAAATTCAATTATTGCGTAATTATTTAGAAATAGAATTAACAGAAGATTTGGAATATTCTTTTCATGATCGATCAGTTGGCTAAGCTATATTGGCCATATATTCAGGATTCAGCCAGTCAAATTGTTGTTGGTGTATTTTATTGCAGTACACCGAGAAATCCAGATCTTATCCAATCTATTATTTCAATAAAAGAAGTCACAAAGGAAGGATAAACAATATAATATCTTCCGTAAAGAAAGGAGACTTCCGGACGTTCCTTTCTCCTTCGCCAAAAAAAAAATAATAATAATCGTTAAAAACAGTAGAACTGTGAGTGTAGAATGTCCACACATTAATTTCAAAGACTCTCACCTTTTCTTTCTCTCTCTCTCTAAACCTGACTCTGACTCTGTGTACATTGATAGAGAAAGCGCACAAACTAAACTGTGTACATTAATTGTTGATCAATGGCGTCTGCTCATGTTCTGATGTTGCCTTTTCCATGCCAAGGCCATGTAATACCCATGATGGAGCTTTCTCATTCTTTGGTTGAGCATGGAATCAAGGTCACATTCGTAAACACAGAATTTAACCATGCAAGAGTTCTTCAAGCCTTGTCAAACAAAGAAAGCGACTTGAAAGGAATTAATTTGGTCTCAATTCCTGACGGATTGCGTCCCGGTGAAGATCGAAACGACATCGGCCTTTTGACTGACGGATTTACTAAGTTCATGCCAGGTTACCTGGAAGAGTTTATCAGAGAAAATAATACGAAAGGGGAGGAGAAGATTAAGTGGTTGATAGCAGATGAGAACATGGGGTGGTCGTTTGCTGTGGCGAAAAAAATGGGTATTCGAATTGCTTGCTTCTGGCCTGCATCGGCCGCTTGCTTGACAATAATGCTGTTGATCCCGAAATTGATTGATAATGGAGTTCTTGATGAAAAAGGTAATAAGTTATGTTTTTGTTTCAATTACTTAGTTTGTTATTTGGGTTGGTAGATATGTAGATTATATTTGAAAAGAAAACATAATATGTGTTTCTAGAAAGAAGTGATAATTTAGATTACAGAAATATTGAATTCTGTAGGAAATTTACATCTGAATAACAACTTATGATTTAGAGCGTAGATAAGTATAGGATTAGATGATTTTATGAGAATAAATGAGTTTAGATCTGTTAAAGAGCGTTATTTGACTCGTTGTAAATACATTTTTTAACAATGAAATCGTTAGTAGGCATTTAAAGCTAAGTAACCTTAATTACATGTGTTACAAATCACTGGTAGGAATGAGTAACATTTTTTTTTTGGCTTCAGAAAAGCATTTTACCTGGGTATTACAAATTTTAGTATATGTGGTAGAAAGTACAGAAATAAATCTGCTGTTGTTCTTGAGGAATAACAGGAACTTGTGATTCCAATTCCATCTGTTGATATTGATTGAGATTTGCGCATGAAAAAGCTTTTTGATTGAGATTCGCGCTTGAAAAATGTGAACGGATGGGATTGGAATCGCAGGTTCTGTTATTCCTAAGAAATAACAGCAAATTTGTTTCTAGAAAGTACACCTTTATTATGTACCCAGATTATTATTTTCAATGGTAACTAATGATTTGAGAACTAGTCTTTGGTTTAGTGGCAAAAACACATGGTCTCTATGTAAGAGGTCATGGGTTCGAAATCCGGATAAGAAAAGTTATTTGTTATAATAACAAGGGTATTAAATAGTTGGGTGGCTTGACTTCCAACCTTTACTTAAAAAAAAAAAAACAGTAACTAATGATTAGTGTATATTGTCCTTTAGAAGTATCTATCACAAATGGCAACAAAAAGCTGCTCTTTCTTTGTAAATTAATTCATTAATGCTTTGTAGATAGGTTATTTTGACTTTCAATTCCTTTGTAATTTTATATTGTTTACGGAGAAATTTCTCAATTTTCATAATGAATTTCTCAAGGTTGGCCTGCTAGAGATGAGGTGTTGCAACTTGCACCCAAAATGCCCCCCATCCACAGCTCACAATTGTCCTGGAACGAGGTCGGAGACCCGAAAGGCCAACCAACCATTTTCAAGCTTGTTACTGACAACAACAAGAACATAGAGCTCGCAGAAATTATTGTATGCAATTCATTTTACGAGATTGAATCAGGAGCATACACACTATTTCCCAAGATCCTCCCGATCGGACCGTTACTTCCCGATTTGAAATTCAGCAAATCGTTAGGTCTCTTCTGGCCCGAAGACACCACTTGCATGAAATGGCTTGACAAACAACCTCCAAAATCAGTTGTCTATGTTGCATTCGGCAGTTTTACTATATTCAGTGAAGTTCAGTTCAAGGAACTGGCACATGGGCTGGAACTAACGGGTCGGCCTTTTCTGTGGGTGGTACGGCCCGACTTCACGACCGGACTTAGCAAAGAATGGGTCGATCAATTTGTGGAGATGAACAAAGAAAAAGGGATGATCATTAGCTGGGCCCCACAACAGCCGGTGCTAGCTCATGAATCAGTTGCTTGTTTCATGTCGCACTGCGGCTGGAACTCTACTTTAGAAGGGGTTAGAAATGGTTTGCCATTTCTTTGCTGGCCGTACTTCGCGGATCAATTCTATAACCAAAGCTACATTTGCAATGTTTGGAAAAATGGACTGAAGATGGAGGCCGACGAGAGCGGGATTGTGTCTAGAGAGAGAGTGCGAGATAAGGTGGAGGAGTTGGTTGCAAGTGAGGAGATTGCAAGAAGAGTTCAGGAACTGAAAGAGTTGGCTTGGAAGAACTTAAGTGAAGGTGGTACTTCATACGAGAATTTTAAGAAGTTTGTCAATTTATTGAAGGAATAAGAGAGAAGTGCTCAAGGAGAATATACCGACAGAAATGTGTTTTTTCTATTAGCGACGAGAGTATCCGTGAGGGTATACCGACAGTCGCGGATACTGTTTCATTCTTGTGTTAATTGCTTGGCAGGTAATTTGATTTTTTGATGCTTTGAAATTAATAATCCATGCATGATGTATTACAAAATAATATTCAAATCGTATGAAATTTTGTCAGTATACTATCATATATATGTCCAAAATTGCGTCTATAAATTTTTATTTTTTAATATTAATTTAAAATATTGCCAAAATTATCGAGTAATCCGTTTTCTTATCTAAATAGTTAGTACTAAGACAATAGTTATCTAAATAGTTATAAACAGTCCAATCAATCTACTTCACGTGTGATACATTTACATGTTAAATTTATAAATTTTCGATTTAATTTAGTATAAAGTCAAACTGTCAAAAAACAATGAATTCAAAAATTTATATTTGACAACTTAACTTTATAGTAAATTAATTCGAAAATTTATAAATTTGACATGTAAATACATAACTCATGAAATACATCAGTTTTGACGGCTTGAATTTGTTATTTAAAGTCATTTTCAATATATTTTGAAGTTAAACTCACCAATCCTTTGATAGGTTTAAGAGCACCCTAATTTTACTTAAAATAATGATATATATAGTACTCATACTTAATTAACCAAAAATTCGTCCGAGAAAATGCTATCTAATTAATCCAAAAGAAGTCAAAAGGAAAGAGTTCAATTTTTATTTTTGATTGGAGAAAAGAGTTCAACTTTTAGCGATATTCATTTCTTTAATACAACAACACAGATAATTAATAGTTCACCTTGAGCACTTCTCTCTCATTCCTTCAATAAATTGACAAAATTCTTAAAATTCTCGCATGAAGTACCACCTTCACTTAAGTTCTTCCAAGCCAACTCTTTCAGTTCCTGAACTCTTCTTGCAATCTCCTCACTTGCAACCAACTCCTCCACCTTATCTCGAACTCTCGCTCTAGACACAATCCCGCTCTCGTCGGCCTCCATCTTCAGCCCATTTTTCCAAACATTACAAATGTAGCTCTGGTTACAGAATTGATCGGTGAAGTACGGCCAGCAAAGAAATGGCAAACCATTTCTCACCCCTTCTAAAGTAGAGTTCCAGCCGCAATGCGATATGAAACAAGCAACTGATTCATGAGCCAACACCTGCTGCTGTGGGGCCCAGCTAATGATCCTCCCTTTCTCTTTGTTCATCTCCACAAATTGATCGACCCATTCTTTGCTCAGTCCGGTTGTGAAGTCCGACCGTACCACCCACAGAAAAGGCCGACCCGTTAGTTCCAGTCCGTGTGCCAGTTCCTTGAACTGAGCTTCACTGAATATAGTAAAACTGCCGAATGCAACATAGACAACTGATTTTGGAGGTTGTTTGTCAAGCCATTTCATGCAGGTGGTGTCTTCGGGCCAGAAGAGACCTAACAATTTGCTGAATTTCAAATCGGGAAGTAACGGTCCGATCGGGAGGATCTTGGGAAATAGTGTGTATGCTCCTGATTCGATCTCGTAAAATGAATTGCATACAATAACTTCTGCGAGCTCTATGTTCTTGTTGTTGTCATTAAAAAGCTTGAAAATCGTCGGTTGGCCTTTCGGGTCTCCGGCCTCGTTCCAGGACATTTGTGAGCTGTGGATGGGGGGCATTTTGGGTGCAAGTTGCAACACCTCATCTCTAGCGGGCCAACCTTGAGAAATTTATTATGAAAATTGAGAAATCTCTCCGCAAACAATGTAAAATAACAAAGGAATTAGAAGTCAAAATAACCTATCTGCAAAGCATTAATGAGTTAATTTATAATGTGAGAGCAGCTTTTTGTTACTATTTGTGATAGAAACTTCCAAAAGACAATATATATATCCGCTGAAGCAAAAATTAACAAAAATAAATAGTTACTCATTCTCAAAGATTTAAATAGTGTTTATCGCGTCATAGCGGAACAGCTAAAAAAATGGCGTTATGCCCATATAGCGCTGCTATAGCGTCAATAGCATCATAGCTTTTATGGTCCAAAAACGCTATAGCACGCTATTTAGAACCCTACTCGTTCTTGATGGTTCGTGATTTTAATTAAACATAAGGTTCATAACTTCTTATTCAGATGTAAATTTTTGACAGAATTCAACATTTGTATAATCTAAATTATCCCTTCTTTAATTTCTAGAAACACAGATTCCATTTTCTTTTCGAATATAATCTATATATCTATACAAACCAAACCCAAATAACGAAGTAATTGAAACAAAAACAGAGCTTACCTTTTTCATCAATAACTCCATCGTCAATCAATTTCGGGATCAACAGATTTATTGCCAGGGAAGCGGCCGCTGCAGGCCAGAAGCAAGCGATTCGAATACCCAATTTTTTCGCAACAGCACACGACCATCCCATGGCCCCATCTGCTATCAACCACTTAATTTTCTCCTCCCCTTTCTCATTATTTTCTCTGATAAGCTCTTCCAGGTGACCTGGCATGACCTTAGTAAATCCGTCAGTCAAAAGGCCGAGGTCGTTTCGATCTTCACCTGGACGCAATCCGTCAGGAATTGAGACCAAATTAATTCCTTTCAGGTCGCTTTCTTTGTTTGACAAGGTTTGAAGAACTCTTGCATGGTTAAATTCTGTGTTTACGAATGTGACCTTGATTCCATGCTCAACCAAAGAATGAGAAAGTTCCATCATGGGTATTACATGGCCTTGGCATGGAAAAGGCAACATCAGAACATGAGCAGACGCCATAGGAGTGGTTTGTGCGCTTTCTCTATCAATGTACACAAAGTCAGGTTTAGAGAGAGAAAAGAAGAGGCTTTGAAATTAATGTGTGGGCCTTCTACTGTTTAACGACTATTTTTTTTCTTTTGTAGGGACAGTTTAATTTATGAGGAAAGAAAGAGATTAACTGATTGAGTGTATGCGGACTTGTTTAGTTTATTATTTTTATAATTAATTTTAGAGAAATTTAGTTATATCCCCATCAAAACTTGTCTTTTTTTATATTTCCCCATCACAATTCAAAATTTAGTTATATCCCATCAAAACTCTACTATTTTATTTATATCCCCATTTCATCATTTAACTATTTAAAATTTAAAATTAATATTATTAAAAAACTTGAAAAGACGATTTTGCCCCTAAATAATCAGGTGCTAGTCCCTTCCTTTTCTTTCTCTTCACGCTAATTTCCTTCCTGCTAAACCTTTTTTTTTTCTTTTTCCCGCGTTTGTTCCGACGCTCCCTCTCCTTCATTTTTTCTCTGCCTAATTCAATTAATCTGATATACGGTATGAAACTTTTATCAGTTTTTTTTTATCAGTGATATCATTTTTTTGTCCTCTGACTGTACCAGTACCAGTATCAACTATATATTGACGATATTAGGTGTTGACTATTGACTATATATTAATTAGGTTATGATATATATGTCATATCCCAAAATGTAAAACGGATTTAATTTGCTAAATTAAATATTACGCTCAAATTTAAATTTCGTTAATTAGTTAATTAGAGGACCTATCAGATTTATCTGACTGAATTAAAAACGAATCTAAAATTTTGAAATATAAACTAATTTCGAACTTATGTATATTAAGAAAGAAAATAAACCAAATGATTATCAACTCTTGTAAATAAATAAATCTATCCAGTTCTAAATTAAGAAAATAAATATACAAATGTTGTACAAATAACGTTATATAAAAGCTACGTTCATTTATAAGCTATAGAATTTGATTTGGATAATTATATACCTGCATATACTAATTAATATTAAATAATTCGGATCCTAAAGTCAAATTTTATACACGTAAAAAAAAATATATATATATATATTAGTACGACTTTATAATAAATTACGAAGCCTCGATTCAAAATTTTATAAACGTTGCGGATCTTATGAATTGATTGAGGCAAATTAAATCTCTGAATTAATTGAACCGTTGATCTAAATCACGATGCACGAATCTTGACGAAGGGAATTTTAAAAACCCCAACTCTCCTTCTCTCTCTTTCGCCCCCTGCCCTTGGGTCCCGATGCCTCTCCTTCTCTCTTTCGTGGTGCCTCTTCGGAAAACCCTAAGAGAGGCGATGCCCCTCTTTTGCCGTTGCGCGCGGCGCCGTTGTCTCCGGTTCACCTGCCCCTGTCGTATCACCTCTGTGCTAGACGACTTTGGCCGCACGGCCTGTCAGGCGGTTCTGACGCCTTTGACCTACCCCTCGTCCCTGTTGCGTGCTCTCACCGGTTATATAAGTCTCTCTCTCTCTCTCTCGTTGGTTTTCTGGTTCTCTCATGCTCATGTGTTGAGACTTTTGCTTGATTCTCTCTCTGTTCTTGCTCTTTTCCTCTGATCTGTGAGAATCTGAAACCTTAATAAGAATTAGGGTTTTCTTGTGAGTGTGTTCTGGTGTTTGCTTGTTGAATCTTGGGTGCGTGCTGATTTGTTTCTGGTGCTTGATTTTGACGGCCGAAGGGCGAGATTTGAAACTTGGTACCGGCCGTTTTTGCTAAGCCTCCTCTGTGATTTTTGCCTCTCTCGGTTAGTATGCGCACCCTTGATTATTCCTTGATTAATGTTGTATTGAACTGCGGCTTGTGCGGGTTGTTGATTTTCCCGGCAAGCTGATGCACTTGGCTGTGTTGCCGTGCTTTCTGACCTGTGCTTGCTCTGTTTCGGGTTCTGGTTACCTTGACCTGTTGCCTTGCTTGTGTTGTTTGGCTGGGTGTTTGCCTCTGACCTGTGCTTGCTTGTTGTGTATATTGTGCTGGTTCTGTGTTGATGCTGTGTATATGGATGGTGTGTTGCTGACTTGTGTAGGTGACTGGTACCAGTGTACCAGTCCCATGGATTTCTGGTACGGTGTTGATCTGTGTTTACCAGTACTTGAACTGACAGGGACCAAATGGTGAATTTGGGGAAAACTTGGGGTTGGATGCGAAAAATGTAGGCCCTTGTGAGATTAATTAAGTTCTAAGGGCTAAGGTGCAAAATTATATATTTTATTGGGCTTGGCCTTTTACTTATTGGGTTCGGCTGAATTTTATTTGGGCTTGGGCCCTTGCATAAAAAAAAAATAAAAAAAATAAAAAGAAAAAAAAAGAAAAGAAAAGAGATTTAATAAGATGACATTTGGGCTCTCGTTCTGCTGGGCCTATTTTCTAATTTATTAATAAATTGGAACAAGGCTTGGGCCTTGATATTAATGGGCTTGACAGAATTTTAAAAGGATATCAAAATTATGGTATTTGGAATTATTTCCAAAAGGCGTAATTGTCGGATATAAAACGTGGCTTTTAAAGTTTAAGTTTTATGAGGAATCGAATTAAAATCGAATGCTTACGTAAACTTGAACTAGCTTGGGAAATGATTATACCGTCCAGGGTCTGATGCCTCGATGATGACTCATAACATAATTTGAGCAGATACTATAATAACCCGATTGGACACCTGTATGATCCCGAAACAAACCTAATTAAAACACCAAACACATTAAATGAAAATAAAAGTTTCATAAAAAGTTTTTTTTTAAAGTTTAAATAATTCTTTTAAACATTTTTCGAACTTGTACAAAAATTCGTTGCTAATTAATAAAGGACAATTAATTAGCAACGAAAAATATTTGTTATGGACTTAGATTCGAAACGGCTAATTAAACGTAGGGATTTAATTAGTTGTAAGAAAATAACAAACTGCGCGACTTAGAAATAAAATTAGTTAGGAAAACACGTAAAATAATTAAGGGTCCTATTTTAAAATTTTATAAACGAATAACACTTCTAGAATATAAAATAGCTTAACTATATTTAAACGAATTATAAAATTCGCAACAATCACATAATTAATAGATTTTATTTAAATAATTGCCTTAAGAATTTTAATTGTAAATTAACGTTCGAAACCGAATTTCGAACCCTTTTTAAAATTAATTATAGTCTGATTTAAATAAATCAAGTAGATAGGAAACTAAAATATATTAGAAGTGGAAGCACGTATAATTTACCGTAACTCCCGAACAATTATTTATTACGAATATTTCGACATGTGAATTTATACAAGCGATATATCTTCAAATTAAATCGTTAGAATATAAATTTAATTAGGATTAAATTAGATTAAACTAGACCAAAGTGAATGATCAATAGTTGACAAACTTGTAAATTAAGATTAATGCTAAGCTTGATGACATGAAATTAATTAAATAATATATGCCTAATCGAATCAATCCGACTGACTGAACCGGTAAATTTATAAAACCAAAGTAAGCGAGAAATCGACTTGTACATTAATTGGGACGAGGGTTAGAATAAAAATAGCGTAGATTTTAATTAGTTTAAATTACGTGATCACAGATCAGCCAACTCCGTACGAGTCCGACCCGTGGGCCGATCCGACGGACCCGCAGTTCGGAGCATACGCGGAGCGCGCTGATTATTAGCGACAGAGACTCCAGCCCCCTCAGGTGTGGGATATCTGAATTATTTTCTTTCGTGGGCGTACTCTTACCAGTCGATCCATCTGACCTGACATCCGCACTTTATTTTTAAGTAGTTGCATTAAAACTTTAGAGTATGTTTATCCTTTCTGCACTGTATGTAGAATTGCATAAACCCTGAAAAACTCGAATTTACTGTATTTTAAGAGTAGAGTAAGTAAATAATATTATATATATATCTTATTAGAATATTAGGTTATTAGTTGTCTTCTTCTCGTAGAAGACTATATTATTATTTTACGTGCATACGCATGCATTGGTGAGAGCAGAGCAGAGCCGAGTGACTTCGTTCCATCTTGGTGTCACTTGGCATGGGACGGCTCGACAGCCACTGAGCTGAGGGTCACTTGATCCTTGGATGGCTTTAGGACTATATTATATGTATAAACCTTGATTATATCATTTTTCGATCATTTTTGCTATTTGACGTGAGCAGTTCCGATCTCGAGTTCTGTGGCACGGACGATTCGGGATGTTTCCCACGCCTACATTAGGAGCTACATGCCTAGAACGGGTTACCCCACCACGGTTCCGATCTCGAGTTCCGTGGTGGCATTTTTATAACTTGAGACTGCACAGTTCCGATCTCGAGTTCTGTGTAGGTCTGTTTTACGCTACCGCATGGTTCCGATCTCGAGTTCCATGGCGGATTTTGTGATTTGGTGTGGCGGGTGTTGGTGTGGCGGGTGAGGGCACAGTTCCGATCTCGAGTTCTGTGGCCCTGGTGATGATATTTTTACGACTTGCATTGTATGATTTCTCCTATTGAATATGTTTGGCTTATGAATCGTCTAGGTGAGATGACACACCGAATTTTGATATAACCATCGGCTAGTGTGCAGTTCTTGTGGGCAATGCGCGATGTCATTAGGCAACGTGTATCATTGTTCCCTGATCACAGTCCTTGGATTATATTATTCATATTCTTTTTGGTAAAGGTATAACCATCGGCTAGTGTGCAGTTCTTGTGGAGCAATGCTCGATGTCACTAGGCATCGTGTATCATTGCACTCTGATCACAGTCCTTGGATTATACTATTCGATTTCTTTTGATACTATTGGCACGGCACGGGGTGATTTACTTTATCCGTATTATTATTATGGTTATTGTATTTGGGCACACAGTGCAAGGAGTACTGGATTCCGACTTGATTATATCCGATATTACACCTTGATTTTATTTTGGGTTTATTCCGCATGTTGGCATAATAGAATAATCGCATCATGGCATCATTCAAAAGTATTATAAGTTATAATAGATATTTATATAGGTCCACACATGTGCATATTTTTAACTGTATTCATTTTATATATAAAAGTGCTTTGACCGTAGAGGATCCCTGAGGGGATAATTATGGGTCACATACTGGGCGATTCGTCGCTCACCCACAAGTTGTTTCGTGGGTTTTAGGTACAGATTCTGGCGGTCCGCAGTAGGAGATGTCCCCGAGGGCCACACCACTTGACCTAGTTAGGGTTAGGCTTTTGATTAGATTTACGAGCCCCGTATTTCCTGTATTATATATACGGGCTCAATAGATCATGTATCCCCTTCTATAGATGGTGTCATTTGGATCCGAGATGGATCAGATTATATGTTATGTATGTGTATATTTATTTATTTGCTATGTGACTGATGCTTGATACTTATATTATTTTGCTTCCGCTGCTGTTGGATTTATTATTTATGATTAGCCTTGCGTGCTTAATGATTAATTAAGCACGAGGCGAGGTTGATCACACCATAATCCAGAATTTCTGGGTTGGGGTGTGACATCCTTAGGGTGGTATCAGAGCTCAGCTTACCGAAATCCTTACAGGCTGAGCTGGGTATCACTCGAAGAAAACCGAAACCAAGCATAGTCACATGCCCATGATTAAATATATTTATATGCATATACACATATATATACGAGTCAAAGCACTTTGAGCAATACCTTTCAAACGAAAAACTTGCATATAGATACTTATGATCGAAATTCCCTCTAGTCATACGCCCCATCTCACACGTATCATGGATCTTACATTTATTGTTACTATTGATTTTTAGTGGCACCATGGACGATGATCGCGATCCACGTTCGCGGCGCCGTAGAGCCGCATCTCAGCCGCTTGAGCCCCACTCGGAGCTCTCGGTTGGTAGCGCGGGTAGCCGAGCTGGCTCCTCGCAGGCTGCTGGCCGTATGGTATACCAGGCACCACCACCACCCCCGCCTCCTTCCCCGCCCCGCGGGGGTGGACATTTCCGTTCACCTACACGCTCTCCACCACGTAGGCATGGACCGCGTGGACCACCGTCACCACCCCGTGGTGGCATGGATGCTGCACAGCTCATGCGGCAGTTCTTCGAGGGTCTGGCCCAGTTTGCGGGTCAGGGAGCTGTTGCGGGTCGCGACCAGCGCGATCCTTTCACCCTAGCCCATCGGGATTTCATTCGTATTCACACGCCCCGGTTTGACGGGCGTGGTGCTTATACCGTAGCTGAGGAGTGGCTCGCTGCGGTACAGGAGACACTTCGTCTTGCTCGATCTCCTGTGGACTATCATACTGAGCTCGCCGCTACACTCCTTGACGGAGATGCCCGTCATTGGTGGGCCTCACGGCAGCCCCAGTTCGAGCACGAGGGCCATGAGGGCCCTATACCTTGGACATGGTTTACCACGGCTTTCCGCGCCCGCTTCATGGGTCAGGCACGTCTGCGGACCCTTAGGCAGAGCTTTGAGTCTCTCACTCAGGGCAGTTCGACGGTGCGCCACTACGGGTCCCAGTTCATCAGTCTGTCTCGCTATGCCCCCGACTTAGTGGCAGACCCGCAGGATCGCCGCTTGCGTTTCATCGAGGGATTGCAGCCCTCATTTGCACTGCACACGACCGCCTGTCCGAGCACGACCATCGATACTTTGATAGACTACGCAGAGTCGATAGAGAGACTCCAGCACCAGCATCGGAGTGTCCGGCCGAGGACTGATTTCACCGCCTCCCAGGGACGAGGGAGGGTTGTTCCCTCCCAGCAGATGGTGAGGCAGCCCCAGTTTCAGCCATTCCGTGGTCCGTCAGGATCAGCAGCTCCTCGCCCACGCCCGGGCACCTGCTTCATCTGCCAGTCTCCCGATCATTGGGCATCCACATGCCCACAGCGTTCAGGTGGTGGCCAGACATCTGTCCGAGCTCCCACTGATGGATACAGAGGCCGCGGACAGTCTGGCTTTGGTCGAGGTCATAGTACGGTGCTTCCCCGCAGCGGAGGCGGCAGCACCCCACAGCGAGGCGGTAGGTTTGGATCTGGAGGTGGCCGCGACTCTGCGCGCATCCATGCTACATTAGGGGAGGAGATTCCAGCAGCCGAGACATTTGGCGGGGAGGTACTACCAGATCCCCCTACCTCAGACGAGCAGATGCGTGAGGGCGTGGATCTCATCACTGGTACGTTATTCATATCTAGTAGTCCGGCATACGTACTTATCGATACAGGCGCTAGTCATTCCTTCGTATCAGTTAGTTTCGTTCGTACGCATGAGTGGGCTACCGAGCTCAGGGACTGCGCCATGGAGGTACAGACGCCCCTCGGGAAGCGAGTCTTGGTAGACAGGATTTGCAAGGACCGCAAGGTCCGAATCGCTGATAGGGACCTAGCAGTAGACCTTACGGTATTGGACATGAGTGATTTTGACGTACTGCTAGGTCTAGACTGGTTGGCCGCGCATCACGCTGTAGTCGACTGCGAGAGACACGTCGTACGGTTCGGTCGACCGAACGAGGTTTCGTTCGTCTTCAAGGGCCGAAAACCAGGGACAGGGATTCCTGTTATATTCGCGCTTCGAGCGACCCACTTACTCACGTCTGGATGCAGCGCGTTTCTCGCATCCGTAGTCATGACTGAGGGCGAGGAGGGAGATAGAGATTTAGATAGCGTACCGATAGTGAGGGAGTTTTCTGACATATTTCCGGAGGAGCTACCGGGGATGCCCCCAGACCGCGAGGTTGAGTTCTGCATAGAGCTACAGCCCGGGACTACACCAGTTGCGCGAGCCCCCTATTGCATGGCACCGGCCGAGCTCAGGGAGCTCAAGACGCAACTCGAGGACCTTCTCGAGAAGGGCTTCATCCGACCGAGTACATCTCCATGGGGAGCTCCTGTCCTCTTCGTGAGGAAGAAGGATGGATCCCTTCGTCTCTGCATCGACTATCGAGAGTTGAACAAGTGTACGGTGCCCAACCGGTATCCTCTACCGCGCATCGATGACTTGTTCGATCAGCTACAGGGTTCACAGATGTATTCAAAGATCGATCTGCGGTCCGGATATCACCAGATGCGCATTCGGGCGCCCGACGTTCCGAAGACCGCATTTCGCACCCGATACGGACACTACGAGTTCCGAGTCATGTCCTTCGGACTGACGAACGCTCCCGCCTACTTCATGAGTCTCATGCACTCAGTTTTTGCAGATTATCTAGACTCGTTCGTGGTAGTATTGTCACACCCCGCGGCCACGGGTCGTAACAGTCCCCCGCCGTAAGCATACAACGCCGTGTATGCTTACAAGGCTACTCACATTTCAAACCAAACAACAAGCAATTCAAACAAGTTTCTAATATATATATCAGAGTACACAGTCTGGTCAGCATATAATACAACAAATGTATCTCATCCGGATACCAACCACGAGGTCTACCCTAAATCTATACAACAAAAGATATCTAGGGTCATATACTGGTAAGCTACTAAGGCCTACTACTCTCGTGCCTCTCCGGAATCAGTCGCACCAATACCTGTAAAATAACGGGGAAGGTGGGGGTGAGAATAAATTCTCAGTGCGAATTTGCCACATTTGAATTATTGGACTTGCAATCAAACTCTATATTCAATAATGAAACCCAAACAACAACAATGCAAACAGTTATATAAGAAAACATAAATAACAGAATGCCACTACTCGACAACAGTTAATCAACCTGAAACACAGTTTACGGAATTTCCAAGATGAATCTCAAACACAACATATATTTTGGCTTAACTCGATTCCTAACTCAGTTCAGTAGGGCTTGTAGCAATTACAGATGTTCTTTCGAGCTGAACCTTTATCAAACCCACATCTGTAGGGTTACTGACACCTACAGATGGCCAACCGCTGGACCCTTTATCTGACACCCATCTGCAACCGCTTGGCTTAACAGTTTATTAAGGTCTGGTTCAAATCATGTAAAGAAAATCCACTTTAGAATCGTTTCCAATATTCGTCATATTCAATCGACCGTTCAAATGCATTAACACGTAGGAAAATGCTACCGAGCCATAGACGTTACACAAGTCAACCACGATTTCCAATCACACATCTCATAACATAATCACCCTCCCTCGTCCCAACCGGTACTGGGAATATCGAGGGCCGTTCACCTAAGGCCATTTAGGATCCTGGGAATCCAAGTCAGCATACAGCCCGACTTGGCAAATTAATTGGATCCAAGTGCTTAACTTCGTAAATCCATTCACACACATATCAATTCCACTCGTGGTGACTTTAAATCAAAATCAGATCACAATAGATCGACATAACCTATAACCATACCAGTATGCAAATCATTCAATTCAGATCAATTCGAGTTTAATTTGATTGGGCTATGCAAATGCTCTACGCAATTCAGTGATGCAATCAATGATATTCAACATGACAAACGAAAACACAGTTTAATTCCTGAAAATAAAGTATCAAACAAGTCCAAGAATCCCGCACCTTAGTATGCCGAGCGTACCGCTTAATTTAAGGATCGGACGTCTCGTATTGTCTCGCAAGTTCTTGCTCGACCGAGCCTACACCTATATTATACGTATACTTGGTTTAACATTGGTTCAGGATCGAGAGGTTTACTCGAGTTACCTCTAGGGCTTATACCTTCTCTAATCAATTCCTATGTTTTTGGTATCAATTCGTTCGGTTCCTTATTTCTTACCAAAATCCTCTAAAACCACACAAGATCTCATCTAGGTCCTCTGGACCATACAAACTCTCCATTTGGTAACCATCAATCACCGTTTCACTACTTTGGTTCTCGGTTCAATTCAATCCACCGTTTGGTTAACCCTAATTTGGTCAAAACCTCAAATCAGCCGTTAAATGTTCTAAAAATTCACGATCAGGAGGCAACCCTACCGATTACAAGTCTAATTGGTCGGGTTAAGCAACTCAAATCACGATTATGCCAACTTTCAATTTTGGCACGAAACCCTAGAAATCAGATTTCATAAATCGGAAGAAATCGGGAAAAAGATTGGCAAACAAACTAGTAAGGAGTGTAGAGGAACTAGTCCTCGAGAAATTCGAACACAAATCTCGGGTTTAAAACGAGAATCTGAGAAATCGAGAAAATTCGAGGTTTCGAAAGCAAAAAGGAGAGAAAGAAATACCAAATAGAAGGGTTCGGAGAGATCCTCGGCTGCTTTCTCGGTTCCAGACTCGATTTCTCGCAACAATCGGGAGTCTGAAAGAAACGGAAACTCACGGGCTCTTTTCCTTCTCTCTTGGACGAAAATAACTTAAAAATGGGGAAATGATGAAGTGAGAGAGAGAGAGAAGGTTGGATTTGAGTTTTAGGGCAAAAATCACCCTGAGTGCGGATGCCCCCATCCGCACTGCGGGTGGCTTGACCCGCACTCGGGACTTAGAAAGTTTTCAGACCAAAATCAAGAAAATCCGAGCCTAGTGCGGATGAACCCCACCCGCACTGCGGATGGACCCTTACCCCACTGCGGATGGACCCTTACCCGCACTGCGGATGGACCCCATCCGCACTCACTACTTACCCGATTTTTGGACCAACACAGAATTTTAATGAGTGCGGATGCACCCCCACCCGCACTGCGGATGGACCCTTACCCGCACTGCGGATGGACCCTTACCCGCACTGCGGATGGACCCCATCCGCACTGAGCCTATAATGTTCTGAAATCTCGAAATTTCGACGCGATTTCAATTCACAATTAACTTACTTATTTAGGGAAACCTTAATTAAGGTTTAAACTTCCATTTTATTAACACAATTAACTTGATTCTTTCTTTTAAATCATTTTAATTTAATTGTAAAAATTTCGTAACGTAACAAGTATTTATCGATGACATTTTGGTCTACTCCAAGAGTCAGGAGGAGCATGCCATGCACTTACGGATGGTGCTACTGCGACTTCGAGAGCATCGGCTATATGCTAAGTTCTCGAAATGCGCCTTCTGGATCGAGCGAGTTGACTTCCTTGGACACGTGATATCCCGAGATGGATTAGCAGTCGACCCGCAGAAGATATCGGCTATTACTGATTGGCAGGCCCCCACGAGCGTCACGGAGGTACGGAGTTTCTTGGGGTTAGCGGGCTACTACCGCCGCTTCGTCAAGGACTTCTCACGACTTTCCCTACCGTTGACTCAGCTGTTGCAGAAATGAGTCAAGTACGAGTGGACTCCTGAGCGCGAGAGCAGCTTCGAGGAGCTCAAGAGTCGGCTTGTTACAGCACCGGTCCTAGCTATGCCTATCTCTGGTATGGAGTATACCGTCTACACTGACGCCTCTCATTGTGGATTAGGATGTGTTTTGATGCAGGATAGACACGTCATTGCATACGCTTCGAGGCAGCTGCGCAACCATGAGAAGAACTACCCCACCCACGACTTAGAGCTTGCAGCTGTGATCTTCGCGTTGAAGATCTGGCGTCACTACCTCTACGGTGACAAGTGCAAGATTTACACGGATCACAAGAGCCTCAAGTACGTATTCACGCAGAAGGAGCTCAACCTTAGGCAGCGGAGGTGGCTCGAGTTGATGAAGGACTACCAGCTGGAGATACTGTATCATCCGGGGAAAGCCAATGTGGTGGCAGACGCCTTGAGTCGCAAGAGTCGAGGCAACATGGCGGCGATGCTTACACAGCAGCATCATCTACTCGAGGACATGAGGCGACTGGATTTGTGGGTAGCTCCATCTGAGGAGCTGATAGGCGAGGCTAGCAGTAGCCGCGAGATAGTTATGGCTTCATTAGTGGTGCAGCCGACCCTGATGGATGAGATACGACAGGCTCAGAGCAGTGACTACCGACTTGAGAGGATTCGCGCCACTGTCACGTCCGGACGGAGCACCCCGTTTAGGGTAGACGAGGAGGGCGCCTTGAGATTCCGTGACAGACTATGCGTTCCGGACACAGCTTCACTTAAGGACAAGATCCTTAAGGAAGCACACGACTCAGTTTACGCCATCCATCCTGGCGAGACGAAGATGTATCAAGATCTGAAGAAATACTATTGGTGGAGGAACATGCGTCGAGAGATTGCACTCTTCGTGGCGAAGTGCTTGACCTGTCAGAAGGTTAAAGCCGATCGTCAGAGACCTCCAGGACTCATCCAGCCTCTCAAGAAATCGGAGCAGAAGTTCGACATCATCACCATGGACTTCGTGACTGGTCTACCGAAGACCAAGTCAAAGGATGACGCGATATGGGTCATAGTTGACACTTTGACCAAGGTGGCTCACTTTATCGCCTTCCGATACGGTTTGACCGGAGAGTAGATGGCCATGTTATACATGGTGCACCAGCACAGGTTACATGGCGTTCCGACCACGATTATCTCTGATCGCGACCCTCGGTTTACCGCTCGGTTCTGGAAGAGCTTTCACGAGGCTCTCGGGACCGAGGTCGTTTTTAGCACCGCCCATCATCCGCAGACCGACGGACAGTCCGAGCGTACGATCCAGACGCTAGAGGATATGCTCCGAGCGTGTGCACTGACGATGCGAGGCGACTGGACGGATCATCTGCACATGGCAGAGTTCTCGTACAACAGTAGTTACCACACGAGTATCGGCATGTCGCCGTTCGAGGCTATGTACGGACACCGAGTTCGTACTCCTGTTTGTTGGGGGCCTACTAGCGCGATTCGCCCTACCGTACCTCAGCTGATTGAGGAGTGTGCGGATAAGGTGCGAATTATTCAGGACCGGCTGAAGGCGGCTCAGGACCGTCAGAGGAAGTACGCAGATCCGAAGCGTCGAGACTTCAGTATGGAGGTAGGCGAGCACGCCCTTTTACGAGTGTCTCCCCGCAAGGGGGTCATGAGGTTCGGAGTCAAGGGCAAGCTAGCACCACGTTACATAGGCCCGTTTATGATTCTTGAGCGAGTAGGTAGTACCGCATACCGACTTGCATTACCCCCGTCTCTTGCTGGTGTACACGATGTCTTTCACGTATCTCAGTTGCGACGCTACATGAGAGGCGAGTCACATGTGTTAGAGTACGAGCCGCTACAGATGGCTCAGGATCTGACCTACGAGGCCCGTCCGATACGCATTCTGGATGCACAGGATACACAGTTACGGAGACGGGTTATTCGCCGAGTGCTGGTGCAGTGGGAGTATCATACTCCTCGAGAGGCGACCTGGGAGCTCGAGGATGAGATGCGAGAGCGATACCCTCAGTTATTCGTCTCGGCAGAGTAGTCCCATGACGTTCGGGACGAACTTTTTATTTGGGGGGGAGGTTGTCATATCCCAAAATGTAAAACGGATTTAATTTGCTAAATTAAATATTACGCTCAAATTTAAATTTCGTTAATTAGTTAATTAGAGGACCTATCAGATTTATCTGACTGAATTAAAAACGAATCTAAAATTTTGAAATATAAACTAATTTCGAACTTATGTATATTAAGAAAGAAAATAAACCAAATGATTATCGACTCTTGTAAATAAATAAATCTATCCAGTTCTAAATTAAGAAAATAAATATACAAATGTTGTACAAATAACGTTATATAAAAGCTACGTTCATTTATAAGCTATAGAATTTGATTTGGATAATTATATACCTGCATATACTAATTAATATTAAATAATTCGGATCCTAAAGTCAAATTTTATACACGTAAAAAAAATATATATATATATATTAGTACGACTTTATAATAAATTACGAAGCCTCGATTCAAAATTTTATAAACGTTGCGGATCTTATGAATTGATTGAGGCAAATTAAATCTCTGAATTAATTGAACCGTTGATCTAAATCACGATGCACGAATCTTGACGAAGGGGATTTTAAAAACCCCAACTCTCCTTCTCTCTCTTTCGCCCCCTGCCCTTGGGTCCCGATGCCTCTCTTTCTCTCTTTCGTGGTGCCTCTTCGGAAAACCCTAAGAGAGGCGATGCCCCTCTTTTGCCGTTGCGCGCGGCGCCGTTGTCTCCGGTTCACCTGCCCCTGTCGTATCACCTCTGTGCTAGACAACTTTGGCCGCACGGCCTGTCAGGCGGTTCTGACGCCTTTGACCTACCCCTCGTCCCTGTTGCGTGCTCTCACCGGTTATATAAGTCTCTCTCTCTCTCTCTCTCTCGTTGGTTTTCTGGTTCTCTCATGCTCATGTGTTGAGACTTTTGCTTGAGTCTCTCTCTGTTCTTGCTCTTTTCCTCTGATCTGTGAGAATCTGAAACCTTAATAAGAATTAGGGTTTTCTTGTGAGTGTGTTCTGGTGTTTGCTTGTTGAATCTTGGGTGCGTGCTGATTTGTTTCTGGTGCTTGATTTTGACGGCCGAAAGGCGAGATTTGAAACTTGGTACCGGCCGTTTTTGCTAAGCCTCCTCTGTGATTTTTGCCTCTCTCGGTTAGTATGCGCACCCTTGATTATTCCTTGATTAATGTTGTATTGAACTGCGGCTTGTGCGGGTTGTTGATTTTCCCGGCAAGCCGATGCACTTGGCTGTGTTGCCGTGCTTTCTGACCTGTGCTTGCTCTGTTTCGGGTTCTGGTTACCTTGACCTGTTGCCTTGCTTGTGTTGTTTGGCTGGGTGTTTGCCTCTGACCTGTGCTTGCTTGTTGTGTATATTGTGCTGGTTCTGTGTTGATGCTGTGTATATGGATGGTGTGTTGCTGACTTGTGTAGGTGACTGGTACCAGTGTACCAGTCCCATGGATTTCTGGTACGGTGTTGATCTGTGTTTACCAGTACTTGAACTGACAGGGACCAAATGGTGAATTTGGGGAAAACTTGGGGTTGGATGCGAAAAATGTAGGCCCTTGTGAGATTAATTAAGTTCTAAGGGCTAAGGTGCAAAATTATATATTTTATTGGGCTTGGCCTTTTACTTATTGGGTTCGGCTGAATTTTATTTGGGCTTGGGCCCTTGCATTAAAAAAAAAAAAAAAAAAAAAGAAAAAAAAGAAAAAAAAGAAAAAGAAAAGAGATTTAATAAGATGACATTTGGGCTCTCGTTCTGCTGGGCCTATTTTCTAATTTATTAATAAATTGGAACAAGGCTTGGGCCTTGATATTAATGGGCTTGACAGAATTTTAAAAGGATATCAAAATTATGGTATTTGGAATTATTTCCAAAAGGCGTAATTGTCGGATATAAAACGTGGCTTTTAAAGTTTAAGTTTTATGAGGAATCGAATTAAAATCGAATGCTTACGTAAACTTGAACTAGCTCGGGAAATGATTATACCGTCCAGGGTCTGATGCCTCGATGATGACTCATAACATAATTTGAGCAGATACTATAATAACCCGATTGGACACCTGTATGATCCCGAAACAAACCTAATTAAAACACCCAACACATTAAATGAAAATAAAAGTTTCATAAAAAGTTTTTTTTTAAAGTTTAAATAATTCTTTTAAACATTTTTCGAACTTGTACAAAAATTCGTTGCTAATTAATAAAGGACAATTAATTAGCAACGAAAAATATTTGTTATGGACTTAGATTCGAAACGGCTAATTAAACGTAGGGATTTAATTAGTTGTAAGAAAATAACGAACTGCGCGACTTAGAAATAAAATTAGTTAGGAAAACACGTAAAATAATTAAGGGTCCTATTTTAAAATTTTATAAACAAATAACACTTCTAGAATATAAAATAGCTTAACTATATTTAAACGAATTATAAAATTCGCAACAATCACATAATTAATAGATTTTATTTAAATAATTGCCTTAAGAATTTTAATTGTAAATTAACGTTCGAAACCGAATTTCGAACCCTTTTTAAAATTAATTATAGTCTGATTTAAATAAATCAAGTAGATAGGAAACTAAAATATATTAGAAGTGGAAGCACGTATAATTTACCGTAACTCCCGAACAATTATTTATTACGAATATTTCGACATGTGAATTTATACAAGCGATATATCTTCAAATTAAATCGTTAGAATATAAATTTAATTAGGATTAAATTAGATTAAACTAGACCAAAGTGAATGATCAATAGTTGACAAACTTGTAAATTAAGATTAATGCTAAGCTTGATGACATGAAATTAATTAAATAATATATGCCTAATCGAATCAATCCGACTGACTGAACCGGTAAATTTATAAAACCAAAGTAAGCGAGAAATCGACTTGTACATTAATTGGGACGAGGGTTAGAATAAAAATAGCGTAGATTTTAATTAGTTTAAATTACGTGATCACAGATCAGCCAACTCCGTACGAGTCCGACCTGTGGGCCGATCCGACGGACCCGCAGTTCGGAGCATACGCGGAGCGCGCTGATTATTAGCGACAGAGACTCCAGCCCCCTCAGGTGTGGGATATCTGAATTATTTTCTTTCGTGGGCGTACTCTTACCAGTCGATCCATCTGACCTGACATCCGCACTTTATTTTTAAGTAGTTGCATTAAAACTTTAGAGTATGTTTATCCTTTCTGCACTGTATGTAGAATTGCATAAACCCTGAAAAACTCGAATTTACTGTATTTTAAGAGTAGAGTAAGTAAATAATATTATATATATATCTTATTAGAATATTAGGTTATTAGTTGTCTTCTTCTCGTAGAAGACTATATTATTATTTTACGTGCATACGCATGCATTGGTGAGAGCAGAGCAGAGCCGAGTGACTTCGTTCCATCTTGGTGTCACTTGGCATGGGACGGCCCGACAGCCACTGAGCTGAGGGTCACTTGATCCTTGGATGGCTTTAGGACTATATTATATGTATAAACCTTGATTATATCATTTTTCGATCATTTTTGCTATTTGACGTGAGCAGTTCCGATCTCGAGTTCTGTGGCACGGACGATTCGGGATGTTTCCCACGCCTACATTAGGAGCTACATGCCTAGAACGGGTTACCCCACCACGGTTCCGATCTCGAGTTCCGTGGTGGCATTTTTATAACTTGAGACTGCACAGTTCCGATCTCGAGTTCTGTGTAGGTCTGTTTTACGCTACCGCATGGTTCCGATCTCGAGTTCCATGGCGGATTTTGTGATTTGGTGTGGCGGGTGTTGGTGTGGCGGGTGAGGGCACAGTTCCGATCTCGAGTTCTGTGGCCCTGGTGATGATATTTTTACGACTTGCATTGTATGATTTCTCCTATTGAATATGTTTGGCTTATGAATCGTCTAGGTGAGATGACACACCGAATTTTGATATAACCATCGGCTAGTGTGCAGTTCTTGTGGGCAATGCGCGATGTCATTAGGCAACGTGTATCATTGTTCCCTGATCACAGTCCTTGGATTATATTATTCATATTCTTTTTGGTAAAGGTATAACCATCGGCTAGTGTGCAGTTCTTGTGGAGCAATGCTCGATGTCACTAGGCATCGTGTATCATTGCACTCTGATCACAGTCCTTGGATTATACTATTCGATTTCTTTTGATACTATTGGCACGGTACGGGGTGATTTACTTTATCCGTATTATTATTATGGTTATTGTATTTGGGCACACAGTGCAAGGAGTACTGGATTCCGACTTGATTATATCCGATATTACACCTTGATTTTATTTTGGGTTTATTCCGCATGTTGGCATAATAGAATAATCGCATCATGGCATCATTCAAAAGTATTATAAGTTATAATAGATATTTATATAGGTCCACACATGTGCATATTTTTAACTGTATTCATTTTATATATAAAAGTGCTTTGACCGTAGAGGATCCCTGAGGGGATAATTCTGGGTCACATACTGGGCGATTCGTCGCTCACCCACAAGTTGTTTCGTGGGTTTTAGGTACAGATTATGGCGGTCCGCAGTAGGAGATGTCCCCGAGGGCCACACCACTTGACCTAGTTAGGGTTAGGCTTTTGATTAGATTTACGAGCCCCGTATTTCCTGTATTATATATACGGGCTCGATAGATCATGTATCCCCTTCTATAGATGGTGTCATTTGGATCCGAGATGGATCAGATTATATGTTATGTATGTGTATATTTATTTATTTGCTATGTGACTGATGCTTGATACTTATATTATTTTGCTTCCGCTGCTGTTGGATTTATTATTTATGATTAGCCTTGCGTGCTTAATGATTAATTAAGCACGAGGCGAGGTTGATCACACCATAATTCAGAATTTCTGGGTTGGGGTGTGACATATATGTAAAACCAGAAAATGTAATTGATTGCCTCGTGACAGAATTTATGCAAGGAAGAACGTTTTGAGACAAGAACAAGTGAATAAAAGAAACCTTTAGAAGAGAAGGATCTAAGATAAAGTGCCTGTTAACTGAAATCATTAATTTGAAGAGAAGACAAGACGCCGAAAATGCAAAAGCCAACATGCATAATTTATGTAAGAAGAAGAAAAGAAGAAGGCGAACAGAGAAGTAATTAAATAGTAAACAGTAAACAGGGGTAAAGTGGGGATTTTTGTGTTTTCAGAAAAATGTAGAAAACATGAGTCTTGTCAGAAAGGATTAGGTGTTGACTATTGACAATCTTTTTGTTTTACTTAAATTTTAATCTCTATTAGTGAATATTGATCTCTGATTTGAAAGTATTTTGATTGGTCATTAGTGCATATTAATATATGTTAATGATTTTAGAAGTTGAATAGGTTTAGTTTACATGTATGATTATGATTTCATGCTCAAATCAGTGATTGAGTGATATCATTTTTTTGTCCTCTGACTGTACCAGTACCCAGTATCAATAACCCTTCTTTGTCCTCTTACATAAAAATATTTTTTAACATCATGATTAAACCGGTTATCTCCACTATTAGTCAGGCTTCCAATGATTCTGCTCCTAATGTTTTGAAGGTATTTTGACATTTATATTTTTGTCTTCATCAATAATCAGTAATTCATGATTTCATGCTCATGGCCTGCACATAGGAAATTGAATAGAGTGGGTAGTTGTTGTAGTTTTTTTTTTCTTTTCAAGCTTTTTTCATTTTTTTCTGCAATTACTATTCATGTAATGTCTTCACTGTGACGTTTTTTATTAAAACAATCAACAAGTATGAATGAAACGGGCAAGCAACTGAATTATCTTAAATGGTGGTTACTGAGAGTAGGTAGTGAAGAGTTTCAAGTCTACTGTGTCGTACCAGTAAATCTGCTCAGTCGTACCAGTTAATTTTGAATCATTGGTACATACTGGTAAATAGAGAGAGAGATCTGTCAGAGGCATGGAAGGAATGTTACCATATGACCCACTGTCTTTTCGATATTCAAATTGTAAATAGCAGACTCCAAAGAAAGAAGCACGATACTTGACGAAGGGCAGAGAGGCAGGAAAAAGAAACGGAAGGATCAATGTGAAGAGAAATGGAAAAGAAACGGAAGGGTAGAGGCAGGAAAAAAGAAAAGGAACGGTTAGCACCTGATTATTTAGAGGCAAAATCGTCTTTTCAAGTTTTTTAATAATATTAATTTTAAATTTTAAATAGTTAAATGATGAAATGGGGATATAAATAAAAAAGTAGAGTTTTGATGGGGATATAACTAAATTTCGAATTATGATGGGGAAATATCAAAAAAGACAAGTTTTGATGGGGATATAACTAAATTTCTCTTAATTTTATGGTTCATGCATGGGCGAAGGAGAAAGGACCGTTCGGAAGTCTCCTTCCTTTATTGACTTCTTAATTTTTTCATGTATCCCCCTAATAAACTTCAATTACTTATACCTCTAAAAAATTTATAATATCATATTTGCCCTTTAAACTTGTAAAAATTCACATATCTATTCTATTCCTGAATTTTTCATTAATTTTAAATACATCAACCTTCTAAATTCATAATTTCAGCGTCTAATTGTCCACAGTCTTTTGTCCACCATTTGTCCACAGCTTTGACTTGCGCGAATACTGTAAAATTACTTCTACATGCTGTATAATTATACAATATATCACATAAAAAATATCAGTTAATCACAAAACATCCAGCAACTATTTGAAGTGGTCCCATGATAGTTAGAAAAAGATTCCAACTTGCACAACATGACAAAATAAATGTACTTTCAAACTGTACTTTCGGAAATTGCAGTTATAGGAAGTTATTGGCAGTTAGAGTTAGTTATTAGCGTCTGCACTGGGTTGAATCTTGTATACTGTAAAATTGAATTTTGTATACTGTAAAATTGAATTTTGTATACTGTAAAATTGAATCTTGTATACTGTAAAATTGAATTTTGTATACTGTAAAATTGAATCTTGTATACTGTAAAATTGAATCTTGTATACAGTTAAATTTTCAATTGAATCTTGTATACTGTAAAATTGAATCTTCTACATAGTAAAATTTACAATTGAATCTTGTATATTGTAAAATTGAATCTTGTATACTGTAAAATTGAATCTTGTATACTGTAAAATTGAATCTTGTATACAGTAGAATTTTCAATTGAATCTTGTATACTGTAAAATATATATTGTAAAATTGAATCTTGTATACTGTAAAATTTTCAAATAATACTGTAAATTTTCAATTGAATTGTCTATACTGTAAAATGTAAAAAAATGTAAAAAATGCTACATTTCAGTTTAAACTACAACCTGCAAATCATGTATACTGTAAAATTGCAAAATATAAACCATAAAATAATACCATGTATACTATAAAATTGCTAAATCTATACATACATCCATCATCACACAAAATCTGTTCACCACAAACAACATATGTTCAACACAAGATAAAAATATTCACCGCAACATTCAGAATAGCATAATAGCAACAAAAAAAAACTATGGACAAATAACTTTTACATTAAAAACCTCATGTGTTCATTGTTCGGATGAATAAGAAGTCTCATCACAAGAACAACACGTTCTTTTGAGATGTCATTCTGCATAATAATAAAATAAACAATGAAACAAATTCGATTTATAACAAATAAGAATTACAAAATAATCTTACAAGTTATTTACCTAACTGAAAAGCATATGCAGTGTAATCATGCATACAAACCTGTATCATACAAAATAAAACGCATTAAAGAGTACTCAAGTATTTCAACAGCAAAAATAAAAAGATACTTACAGACAAATAAGGATTAATGAAGAACCATTTATTCTTGACAGGCGTCTCAAATTGCATGACACTCAGAACCATTTCAACCAACTACAAAACAAACTATCAAAAACATTCAAATCAAAATCAATGATGTATCAAGTAAAGTAAAATTACTTCATATATCCAGTAAAATTACTTCATATATCAAATTACTTCCTGTATACTGTAAAATTACTTCATGTATCCAGTAAAGTAAAATTGCTTCATATATCCTGTAAAATTACTTATATATCCAGTAAAATTACTTTATATATCAAATTACTTAATGTATCCTGCAAAATTACTTCATATATCTAGTAAAATTACTTCATATATCTAGTAAAATTACTTAATATATCAAATTACTTCATGTATCCTGTAAATTTACTTCACGTATCCTGTAAAATTACTTCATATATCCAGTAAAGTAAAATTACTTCATGTATCAAATTACTCCATGTATCATGTAAAATTACCATAGACAATTGAGCTGCTACTACTTGAAAATTACCAGAGACGATTGTGCAATGTAATCAAACTTGAAAATCTTTCGAAATTTGTAGTAAATTTACCAGACACAATTAAAAATAGATCTCCAATCCCATTGAACTCAAAAATTCATGAAGAGCAAAGGTAAAACAAACAACAAATTGATGAAGGGAAATCAATGATTGAGGCTGCTGTTCCTCTTCGTTTGTCACCTATGCATTAATTAGGAAAATCAAAATTCAAAATCGGTTTGATCAAAAGAGAAAAGAACTGCATTTAATTACCTTGAGACATATATAAATCTATCAAAGGACGTGTAGATCAAATCCGGATTCGGATTCAGACCGCGATTTGATCTTTAACGGCAAAATCAAAGCCGTGTAGATCAATTCTACCTCCTTTCTTGCCCCGAAAAGCAACCCTCCAGTTTCAGCCCTAACTTCCCTCTTGTAAGTATTAGTACCAGTAGCAAGAGCAAATCCAGTCTCTGCCCCCACCTGTCGTATGCTCGTACTCCGTCGTTGCCACCCGTTTGGCGCTGTTAGGACCTTGCTTGAAAAGGATCAGTGTTAGGACCTTGCTGTTAGGACATTGCTTAAAATAATATAATAACAATTTTCAAAACATAAAGAAAAAGTGTCATTTCACTTGCACCAATCTTGTAAAATTCATCATTCAATGCTGTAACTTAAATAACAAATCTTATAAAAAATGTCATTCAAATTTTCAAACATCCAGAAACTTTCAATATGCACCAATATTGTAAAACTCATCATTCAATGCTGTAACTTAAATAACAAATCTTATAAAAAATGTCATTCAAATTTTCAAACATCCAGAAACTTTCAATATGCACCAATACTGTAAAATTCATCATTCAATGCTGTAACTTAAATAACAAATCCTACAAAAAATGTACTTCACATTTTTAAAATATCAAAATCGCAAATCTAAACTGGAAAATCACAAAATAGTAATATTTCAGAAAGAAATTTGTCAAAATATCATAAATCTACAGAAAATTATAAGAATAAGTGTAACCTTGAGTATGTGGATATCTATGTGCTCCCAATGATACTGGTAGCCGCTTTATTGATGGAAGTCTTATTCCCATCCCTTCCTTTGTCGCTAATGGACTTCAACACCAGCGCCTTCTTCATCTTGTCATAGGCGGTGTCGTGTAGATCTGGATCGAATAAGGGGAATGAGAGATCGGAAAGAGAGATCAGAAAGAGAGAAAGAGAGATCGAAACTTTTGTTTCTGTGAGAGAAAGAGAGATCAGAAAGAGAAAGAGATATTCAATTGAAAGAAGAGAGAAAGAGAGATCAGAAAGAGAGAGAGAGATGAGAAAGAGAGAAAGAAGAGAGAAAGTAGAGAGAAAGAGAGATCAGAAAGAGAGAAAGGAGAGAGAAAGAGAGATGAGAAAGAGAGAAAGAGAGAAGAGAGAAAGAGAGATCAGAAAGAGAGAAAGAAGAGAGAAAGAGAGATGAGAAAGAGAGAAAGAAGAGAGAAAGAGAGATCGGAAAGAGAGCTCGTTAGAAGAAAGTGGGGGACCGACAGTTAGAATTGAAGTTGGATAAGGTTGTGGACAGATGGTGGACAAAACTCAGTGGACAGAAACCTTTTCTCATTTCTTTTACCTTATAAAAACTAAAATAAATTAAAGCAAACTTTTGCTGGTATTTGAACAAGTTGAACTTGTCGCATGCTCCAGGATCAAAAGGAAAAGTTGTTGAATAAAAGCATATTGTTCGATGCTAGAAAAAACCGGTTCTATTCTCTTTGACGATTGAAAATAAGTTCTAAAATAGTTCAAGCCTAATGAATGGTGTTTCCGAGAAGTGTAATTGAACGCTTAAGGATAAAAGCGATAAAAAATAAATAAAAGACCAATACATTATTTTTTCTTTAGCTAAATAGAAGGGGAAAATTAATAGCCTGATCTATACATTTCATTTAATTTCTATATTTATTAAATAACCATCTTCAGCTAACTACTAGTACTGTCAGCAGCATAACCTGATTAATTAACCTAACATAATTATTTGTAGGCTTGAGATCTCAGCTTCACGTATCTGATTCTTACGTGTTGATTTTATTTAAAATAAACATTTTAAAACGTCAAAATTATGAATGAGAACCCCAGTTTGAAATCGCACTAGAAAAGATCTCGAAGGCCCAAATGTTCAATTTTTAAAATTAACTAATATTGGGCCGAACTCAATATTTTACAGGCCTGAATTCGGCCCTTTTGCATTAGTGTGGTTCACAAAAGATACGCTTTTGAGGATTTCCTTCAGAGGATTGAAAAATTGCCAAAACAATTGCTTTCTAAACGGACACAATTCAATTTCACTAAGCTAGTTATGTTAATTAATCCTAAAATTTGTATTGATTAAGTAAAATTAGGTTCTTCTTTTTATTGCATTTGCAAATCCATTTTCTGATTTTAATCCAATGGGTAATTTATTTAAGGAAAATAAATCTCCAATATTACATTTGAATGAATGCTCTTTACGTGCATTGAAAACAGGATTTTCTGATAAGAAAAATAGGAAACTTAGACGCAAAATCTTTGATTGACAAGATCATACATTATCTTGCAATCTATATAACAGTGACAAGACCAGAGGTCAAGAGCAATACAGAGCAAAAAGAAGAGAGAGCAAAGAAATATAAAATACAAAAAGATAATGGCAGTGTTTGTGTCTTCTTCTTTCTTGGTGCTTGTGGCAATGGCCATGATTGGAATGGTTGCCGGGCAGGACTGGGACACGGCATACGCCACATTCTATGGCGACATGTCTGGTGTCGAGACTATGGGTGTGTAATTAAGGATCCCTCTTTACAAATATTTATTTCTCTTAATCAATCAATCAATCATCATTTTTTGTTTTCTTACATTTGTAAACTCGTTAGAGAAAGTTTACTAACTAGATGTGTGTTTTTTGGATCAGAATCTATTGTAATCCGAGACCAATAAATAGTGACCATGAAATTCCTGCAATCCAAATCCAGTCGTCGAACTATTTCGAGATGCGTGCACGAAAAAACCAGATGTTTCGAGATGCGTTATTGAAAAAAATTAAACGACTGGATTCGGGATTGCAGCAGATTTATTTTCGTGTTTTTTTGTAAGATGTATTTCTTGTTTATATGTTTCTTTAAGCAGTTGGAAACATCATCCTGCTATTATTGATTCTTATTTTGTACCGCTTCAATACAGGAGGAGCATGCGGTTACGGTGACCTTTTTCAGCAAGGATACGGCTTGCAAACAGCCGCATTGAGCACTGCTTTGTTCAATAATGGCCAGACATGCGGTGCATGCTTCGAGCTTCAGTGCTACAACAGCCCTCAGTGGTGTGCACCGGGTACCATCCAAATCACAGCCACTAATTTTTGCCCTCCCAACTGGTCCAAACCAAGCGACAACGGTGGATGGTGCAACCCACCACGCAAGCATTTCGACCTCGCCATGCCGATGTTTGTTAAGATTGTCAAAGACTACCATGCTGGCATTGTCCCAGTGCAATTCAGGCGCATACCGTGTGTGAAGCAAGGCGGCATCCGTTTCTATATGCAGGGAAATGCCTACTGGAACTTGGTTTTGGTTTTTAACATAGCAGGGGCTGGTGAGGTGACCGATGTTTCGGTTAAGGGGTCGCAGACGGGTTGGAACCCGATGACGAGAAATTGGGGGCAAAATTGGCAAACTGGCGTGCAACTTCTCGGTCAAGCATTGAGCTTTCAAATCATGACTAGTGATGAGAAAACAGTTGAATCTGACAATATTGTGCCACAGAACTGGCAATTTGGACAAACCTTCCAAAGCTCACAGAACTTTTAAATCTTTTGCTTGAGGAAATATTATTCCATTGATTATTGGTTCTATTTTTTTTTTCCAATAGTCAATGAAATTCTGTCTGTGGTATGTTTGATTAATTTCATGAGATAGTTCACCTTTGCAATGTAATGTCAGAAAAAAAAAACTACCAAATTGTTAGTTAAAATTAAATGAAACAATGGGTGCTGCAATTTTGGAATACACCTGAAATAAAATAAATTTATTAGAGAAATTAGCCATATGGAATTAACTTAGAAGAGCTGTATGTCTAATTATGGAATTAATTTTTTAGAGAAATTTGCAAAGAAGAAATGCTGTCCTTCAAAAATAAAAAAGTATTTGCAGAGATTGTAAAGTCGTGAGGAAAATCGAACTCTCTTTAATTGAATTATCAAAATGGAAAAGACGGAAGAGAATCAGATTTGCTCATGTGAACTATCCAAGGAAACAAAAATTATGTTTCTGAATTACAAAATTAACAAGGCTCGTTACGGTGACTCAGATCTTAATTTATTCTAAAGGTGTATTATTTATTTATTTTTTTCAAAAGATTTAAAGATGAAGTCGAGCAGACTCCTTGAATAAAAACTTGACTACTTTTCCTTCAATAAAATTGCATATTTACAATTGTATTCCAATCTATACTTAAAAGAAAATAGTTATGTATTTTTTTTTTTTGGAAGGTTGTCGACAATGTATCGGTAATGATATACATTAAAAGAAAAATATTTACAATACACTCTTATTGCTTCTCTAATTGAAATAGGAGGAGGGTTCAAATGCCTCCATTTTTTGTGCCTCCACCGTGTCTCCATTTTTTAAAACATTAATAATTCAAAATTTAAAACTTAAAAGTCAAAATAAAACCGTTGGATATGATCTATATCATTTTATCTATGAACATGTAAAAAATTATGACATTTCAATTTTATTTTGATTGTCATCAAGAGCTTGTAAAAAATGCACTAATTTAGATGATTTCTAGACGTTGATTTTTGAACTTATTAATTCACATAAAAACAAAATTGAAATGTGATAATTTTTTATGAGCACATAGAGAAAATAACATAGAACACATCTAACGATTTTATTTTGACTTTTAAGTTTTAAATCTTGAGTTATTAAAGTTTTAAAAAATGGAGACATTTGAACCCTCCTCTTGGAATAGTTATGTAACTTTTTAATGTCATATGACATATACTACTACTAACCATTCAATATCCTTCTCTTATTGCTTCTCTAATTTCACAACATACATATCTGAGTTAGCACTATTATTTGGCTCATCTAAACACCCCCTCTAAGGGTGTGTTTGGATGCGTCAAGAATAGAGGCTATTCTAAAATAGCGGCTATTCGAAATAGCAATGTGCATTCAAACAATATTTGAAACTAGCAGGCCTTGTCTTGAAAATAAAGATAAAAAAATTATGAGGTACGAATCTGATGGAGATCTTTGCAAGCATTAAAAAAAAATCTCAAAAAAAAGAAATTACTACTGTTGAGGCTTGCTTGCATTTATTCTTTGCCTCATTCAAATACACTATTTTTATGTTGAATAGTAGTTCGAAATAGTCGCTAACTTGAGTTAGCAATATTAATTCTTTGCCTCATCTAAACGCATCCCTAGATGAATTAAGCAGCAGCGTCTATAATCTGTTAGAAGTACGTAGCGAGCATATCTTATGAGGATAAAATAAAAAAAATTATGAGGTACGTATCGGATGGAGATCGTTGCAGGCATTAAAACAAAATTCTAAAAATACCGTTGAGGCTTGCTTGCATTTATTCTTTGCCTCATCCAAACGCATTATTTTTATGTTGAATAGTAATTTGAAATAGTCACTAATCTGAATTAGCACTATTCTTTGCCTCATCCAAATGCATCTCTAGATGAATTAAGCAGCAGTGTCTATATATAATATGTTAGAAGAAGCGAGCAGGTCTTATCTTGAAAATAAGGATAAAAAAAAATTATGAGATACGCATCGGATGTAGATCTTTCCACGCATTAAAAAAATTATTACCGTTGAGGCTTGTTTGCATTTATGGATTTATTACAGGTTTTAGACCTTATTAGGTGTCAATGCAAGCCAAAGCAAGTGGTGAGTGCTTGCTTTTGCGTCGGGCTTATTATATGGAGATAATTATATTTTTTGAAAAACTAATAGTAGCTATCAGTGATAGAATATACAAATTGTGACTAATGGAAATTGAATCTAAGTTCTTCTCAATACTACATAAGTTCTTACCACTAGATTATAAGTGAACGTGTAAAATTGTGGCAAGTGAGAGAATTATATGTTTCACAGTTGCTTTTGGTGTTTGGTGTAAAATTGAGGCATCATGAAATGGTTTTAAGAACATCGCCTTCAAAATGTGATAAGAATTGTCTTATAGAAATATTTTCATGTTTGAACTATTGTCATTATGGTCTATGGGGCTACAAAGACAAACTTTGGAACCCGTTTCGTCGCTTTGTTTAATGAGATCGAGGCAAAAGAGCATGACATTAGTAGAGCAAATTTGGAACAATAATGAATGGGTTTTAACTTTTAACAATAAGAGAAAGAAGCCGGTTATGGATTTTATTGATGAGGAGGGATTCAATTACATCTTTTTTTTGTGATATCGAATTACATTTTCGATTTTTAAAGTTTTCAAAATTCAAATAGTTGATTTAAACCATTAAATATAATGGATATATTAAAATGTGTTTGGAGATCAAATTTTAAATTTTTTAAATTTTTTTACTATTTATTAAATATTTAATAAAATCGTTATATTTAGACTATTAAATTTTTGTATCAATCATAATAAATAGTAAAAAAATTCAAAAAAAATATATATAATTTGATCTGTTAAAATGTAAATTGCATATCAAAGTCCAAACAGTCGATCCGACAGAATTCATACGCAATTTTTATTTTTTTTGAAAATATTACTGATGTTGGGACAATGTGAATTTCGCGCGCTTTTATAGTTTTATAGTTTTATATTATATAATTTTACCAGGTAAACCGAATATCCGGTCAAGCAATCCTGCCGTATTTAGGTCCTCTCATGGAATTGGTATCCTCTGCATTAACTCAAAAAAAATCTTTTGAGGTAATGCATCTGGACCGTTCGATATGCTTCAATATCCGTGCGAGTTAGATCCGCACTAATATTAAAAGGGCCTGTGTTATAAACGGAGGACCGGATTGGCTCGTTTTTAAAAATCAGACAGTTGAGATGTACTAACTCAAAAGATGTTCTTTTGAGTTAATGCAGACGATGCGGACTCCTCACCATGTAACTCTGATCTCAAGTTTTGACAATAACACAGGACATATCCAGTACCGGAAGAAGATAATATTTTACCTGCTCTTGATGGGCTCCACTCCTCAAAATACACTTGACATCTCCATTCCACGAAAGCCGGAAGGAACCTCCGAAAGATAAAACTTCCATTAGAATCCACCTCTCGTCAGTTAAATTCCACGTGAATATTTCTCTGATTTGGACAGCTACCGGGTCAATAACTGTATAAAATTTTCGGACAATCCACTTGCTACATATAAATTACAGAAAATGAGGTACAGAAAACTTCTACTAGTTATCCCTCTCAAATCCTGAATTCGTAATTTACTGCAACTCCAAGCCTACTCTTACAAAACCTTTTCTCCGCCTTTGGTCTCGCTACCGGGCCAGTGTTTCCCTTAGCTCTACTCGCCTCCGCTCTCCCTCCCAAATCAACCACAAATTCCCCAAATTACCCTCTTCTCCCCCTCAGTTTCTCCAGGGGAAGATGGAGAAGGCGTGTAGGTTACCTAACAGCGTGCACTCGGAGATCGCCCCTGCGCTGTCTCTCCCGTCTCTCCACGTGTCCTTTGGATCCGCTGATCGGAAGTTTGAGATCGGAGATGGGTTGGAGTCTCTCAATCGACCCGATGTGCTTATGCAAGCCAGTACCATTGCCCAGTTGCTTTCCAGTTGTGACGTCAGCTATCTGTACGCGATTTTTTTTTTCCTGGTTTCTGATTTTGTAAGATTATTACATTTGCAGAGCTAAACCCGAAGTTATCATCAAAACCTTTATTCGGATAAGTAATTTTTAACGTTCCTCCAGAGGGAAAGTGAATTTTTTTTTTTGAAAATGCTGGGGATAGTAGTATTTTTTATTTCATTGGTTCCAATCTACTACTTAGTCTACCAGAAGGAGTATTTGCCATTTCCTATTTCTGGAAATTGTCCATTTACAGAAAAAAGTCTTGACAGGTTCTGTGAACTAGTGTTTGAATGTGAAGAAGTACGTCTGGTACTCATTTGAAACCGTAAAAAACCTGGCATCTGGTTTTAATAATTGCACATGCTCTTAAAACCTAAAATATGTGCAGGTAAACATCCTGTGAAATTTTTGGGCTTGCAAGGTCACATATTTTGTTTCAATAAAAAATGTTCAACTTTGACAGGAGGGAAGTTAGCACTTTCTATTTATCTAACAGGAAGAAGTACATACAAGCTACTAGATTATGAAATAGGTTGGCAAATATGAATCAACAGGCAGTTTTATTAGCTTGGCCAATTATGTCTTTCTGACACATCTGAAGTCCAAACTGATACATGGAATTTGTCAAAATGCTCAACTTCCAATTATGACTTCTAGTTTTGTTTCCTTTTTCTCTTGTGGCCATGCTATTGTAGTAATTTGAAGGATAAGAGAAGAGAAGTGAGTACAGACCATAGTGAAAGATCGTGGCTGTACCATGAGGTACTTAAGTACAATCCAGACGCTTTCAAATGCTTACCTCGAGGTAATCAGTTCTCGATTTTCACGCATCTCTGATTTAGAATTAAAGATCTCAACTTGTTTGAAATTTGTAAGCATTATATCTCATGGTGCTATTTGTATCTTACACCGGTCAAGTTTCTCAGGTCCAGTCAAGCCGAACTCTTACATTCAAGTACCAGATACAAAGCCATTTCAACAAAATAATGGGTTTGATAGTAGTTATGTACAAAGGGAACCACCACACGTTATCTTGGATGATACTTCTGAAAGAAACATGGCTGAAGTGAGTTCTTGTTATCTTTATTATTCATTTACCGGATTCTGCATGCATTTTTTATCATGTAATATTCTCTTTCTCTTTCTCTTTTTCTCTGTAAAACAGAACTACGAGAGAAGTTCTTCTAAAAAGAAACCTAAAATTAGGAAAAGGGATTCCGATGCTGGTCCTTCTACCTCGGAGGCATTTCAACAGGGTTTGTTTATTTTCCCTCTTGTTTTCAATTGCATATCATTTTATTTTTTCACTTACTGTTACAAAATCTTTCACTTCTTTATTTATTTATTTTCCTTTTTTTTCCTACTTTTTCTTATTTTTTATGTTTTCAATTGCATATTTATATTGCTGGCTTCGTTTTTTGGGTGTCTCGCAGCACCGCAACACCAACTGGTTGCTGATTCTCTTCCTATGACTTGATATATTACTAAATAGGTAATCTGTTCTTCCTGTAGATGCCATTAAGGGGTTCTGTGAGACAGTTGATGAATTCTGTAGCAGAGCAGAAGCCCCAGAGGAGGAAGAAGAAGGAGGTGAAGGTCCCGTGTTGTTACCATTGGCAGCCATCAAGGATCTTATTAATGAGATTATAAATTCCCGCTCCAAGAAGTTCCTGAATGAAGTTCCTCTTGATTCTCTCAACCGACTCCTGAGTGTGCTTGACCGTCAGATCAAGTTTGCCCAAGGCCTCTCTATTGATGCAAATGAAAATGTAAGGCCTATTTGCTACTGTATTTGTGTTTTCATAAATGCACATGAAGGCATGCCATATGAAAAGTGTTCTGGGGTGTGACATCCTGTGTTCATAATGTGCTTTTTAGCCCACAGCTTGACATTTTCCGGAATATGAAGTTTGACTACCATACAAAATCTGCCTATGAGTATCTGTAATCTTACCTTGAAGTTTACATAAAATAAAATATTCTTCTTTCCATCTTCTAACAAGATTGTGACTATTGTAGGATGACTCAGATACAGAGGCTTTGGTTTTCTCTGCACTTGAGGCAACCCATGCTGCTTTGTTAATTTTGACTTACCATGACATGCCCAAGCAAATTTATCGTGAGGAGGTTTCTGCCTCTCTCTCTCTCTCTCTCTATCTCTCTCTTCCTTTTTTAACTTGAGGTATATAAGATGCTAGGACTAGATAAGTTGTGTTAATATATATATGCAGTTGACACATTATTGTTTCTAATGACATCAGCTCTGCTTGTTTTATATACTATCTGGTATTGTACGTTGTACTAAGCATTTTGGCTGGTATACAGGCTGAATGAGCCAACAGCACCCGGTCTTAGTTCTAGACTTGGAAGTTTTTTGGTTCAGATAATATATGCTTTTGTTACTTTTCCATGATTTTGTACACATAGATAGTCTATTGGTCTGTTGTTTATGCATTTATACTTTTAATGATGAACAAATATAGTTATATCAAATTGAACTTTGATTTTAGATGATAGAGAGGATAATAGATATTTCGAGGCATCAGATCAACATCTGCATCGGTGCCTTCAATCCGCAGCACCGCAATCTTAATAAGCCAACTGAAAATGCAGATGGTAAGATAATAAGATTCTTGTCGTGCATTAACCCCTTTTTTTTTGATATACTGTTGAGCAAACTAATACAAGGGGGCTTGTAGGCTATGAGGATGAAGATGATGATTTTGATATTGATGGTTCTGCAAGCAAAAAGAGGCGTACGAGCCGTAGTGCTGGTACAAGAAAGTCTTATGGGAGCAGGTCTGTTTATTAGCCATCTCTTTAGCCATCTCTTCCTCCAGTAGTTACCCAGTTACCTCTTTTATGACAGATGCTTCTTTCTTTTTGGTAGGAAGGATCATTGCTTTTTAATTCCTTAGGATACACTTATAACTGGTTTGGTGACAAGCTGATATGTTTCCCTTACCATTAATTAAATTTAATGAATCATATACTTATATTAATAAAAATTTCTGATGGCACTTAATTAATAGTATAACAAATGTTCTCTCTCTTGTGATAAAGTTTATGTTTTCTTATATTCTCTCACTATTTAATCCATTTTAAACTTGCAGAGTCTCTCAAGCTATTCATTCCCTGGTGCAAAAGCTATGCTTGATTTTAGGGTTTCTGAGAGATCTCTTGCCAGTGATTCGACTGTCAGATAGCTGTGTCATGCAGCTTGTGAAAACTAGCTTTTCCACTTTCCTTGTAGATAACATTCAGCTCCTTCAGTTGAAATCCATCAATTTAGCTTGCGGGGTACATCTTTTTAACTCTATAATCTACTGTTTATTTGCAATTCTGATATTATTTCTAGTTTCCCCACTAAAAGCTTGATTCTTTTTATTTGGGTACTTCAGCAAAAGACACTAATGTTAAATTTAAATGAAAAATATACAATTAAACTATAAGCAGTATGATGGTTCTTTATTGGTTAGTCTATACTTTAGGTGAACTTTTGATTCTTAAAGCTGTACGAAACCACTCAGCTCTAGGTTATTTTTATTCTTTAATTTTTTTTATTTACCAATCATGGTGCATTTTCAGGTATTTGCATTTTATACACAACATAGAGGCTTTCTAATAGATGAGACGCTCCAGCTTCTTCGCAAAATGCAATTCTCAAAACGTGCCCTCAGGACGTTCCACCTGCCAGATGAAGAGCAAAAACAAATACAAATGATAACTGCTATACTGTTACATCTGGTACAGTTTAGTGCCACTGTGCCAGACAGCCTGAAATCCCCAGTTGTGAGTTGGAGCACACTTATTGATGCCACTGTGGATCCGAGCTATCCAATCAAGTGTCTTACAGCTGTGACTGAGGCATCATGTCAATTCTGGACGGGTGTATTGCAAAGGCTGACTGGTTCAAAAACACAAGACTTGTCAGAGGCAAAGGGTATTTTGGAGAACCTTGTTTCAGATTTACTAATGACGTTGAATCTACCTGAGTATCCTGCTTCAGCTCCTATTCTTGAGGTTATACCAAAGAATTCTTTTCATCTTTAATAAGGCTATTCTGTTGAGAGGGTAAGAAGTGGGGGATAAGGAATAACTCTTATTACCACTCTCACAAGAGAAAAGTTATTCCCTCATCCCCACTTTTTATCCTCCTACCATACATAGACCAGATGGCAGTAGCATATGTAGGCTTAAGCTTCAATCATATTTGATCTTTGGCAAAAAGATAACGAAGCGTTCTTGATACCAGAGTGATTGCGATGGTATTTACTATTTAATAAGTCCTACCTACTATTGGATTTGACCGTTGTTGGATATAACCTGGACCAGATGCCAGCAGCGTATTATGGGCTTAAGCCTTGAAAATCCTTAATCCAGCAAAGAACCTCAGAGATTGGAGCTTTTTAGATACAAGAGACATTGCAGTAGTATTTAATAACTTCTACATACCATAACGAATGACTCCTGCCATGGGAAAGCAATAAAAAATGCCAAATGATGAAAATGAATAGTGATATGGTCCATGGTCCATATAAAAGAATCTAATTATTTACCTCTAAGATCCATATCTGTTGGTTTCACCAGCCTGCTTTGTAGTATTGTCATTGCTTTGAGCCAGTGCCGACCCAGAGGTGGCATTGAGATGTGATTATTTAATATATAGAACCAGAATGTTTAATGTGTAGGCAAAGCTTGTTACACACAGCTTGTTACTGAGATTGCAAGTGTAAGACCTTTTTTTCTGTTTGTTTTATATTGCCTTTTCTTTCCTTCTCTAGATTCTGTGCGTGTTGCTACTTCAAAATGCCGGATTGAAATCCAAGGACATATCAGCTCGGTGCCTTGCCATAGATCTCCTCGGCAACATAGCTACTCGACTTAAACGGGATGCTGTTACATGCACCCGCAATAAATTCTGGATCCTTGAAGAGTTGGATGCAAAAGCTACCAACCCTGTCAACCAGAAAGGGGCATGCTCAGTCTGTCAGGGTCGTAGAGGCATAAATATCTCCTGCGACACTTGTGGAAGATGTTTCCACTGGGACTGCATGGGGATTGGCAGCCATGACAACTATTTACGAGATGACTGGTCGTGCCACTTGTGCTCGTCTAAGGAGCAGCTTGAAGTGTTGCAATCCTATCACAAGTTGCAGGGAAGTGGGGGGACAAAGAAGAAAGGGAAAGCTGTAAGTGGGGATACGGTTGCACCACGGTTTGAGGCTGTGCAGCAGATTTTGCTGAGCTATTTGCAGGAAGCAGGTCAACAGGATGATAGTAACTTGTTCACTAGATGGTATGTTATTTGTGATACATTTTGTTTTGTTGTTGCTTCTGCACCCTTGCAAATTTGTCTTCTGTGAATACCTCTTTCTTCTTTGTTTCTTGAAGATACACCTGATGATTTTGTGCGATTGGGTCAAATAGGAAATGATGTCTATTTGATGAAATAATTTTGGAATTTTATTCTCAATGTATTACTAGCCACAGGTTAATTTCTTTTGGGAGTGCATTTTTGGGTTTAGTTTTCAAAACATAAAAAATACTGTTGAGGGCCAAATGGTAAATAATAAGCTTCTAATGATATCCCATGCAAGCAGACGAAGCTAATTTTTCAAGTATATATGCAGAAGTTTTTCCAAATGCTCTTGGAGATTGAGCTTGAGTGTTGTTACAGGTTCTACCTATGCATGTGGTACAAAGACGATCCTCAATCTCAAGAGAAGATCGTCTACTACCTGTCCAGGCTGAAAGCAAAGGAGATATTACAGGACCCAGGTGGTAGTTTGATTCTGTCTAGGGAGTCAGCCAGGAAAATCTGCCAAGCACTTGGTCAGCGCAACTCTTTCTCTCGAGGATTCGACAAAATCCTCACCCTTCTTTTGGTATGTCCTTCTTTCACTTTTATACTTGATCCTGGAAAGCCTCAACATATGCACAAAAGTAAGATGGAATACGATAGGGGTGTAAACAGATCAGATATTATCCGGATCCGAATCCAAAAAATTACCTAAATTATCCGATCCGTATCCGTATCCGAGACTATCCGTATCCGTATCCAAAAAATTACAACGGATAAGGATACATTAAGACTTTTAACTATCCGTATCCGACCGTTTACACTTTTAAACCACAACAAATGTGTTATATGTTCTTAAATTGATTTATTAAATTGCATGTTGTACCCATAATTTATTAAATTGCATATAGATATATATTTTGATGAACAATATAAACACCATGACATAATTTGTGACTAATATTTTAATAATATAATAGATGTTTTGTAACCAACAAGCTAATTATGAAAAATATCCGTATCTGTCCGATATCCGATCCGTATCCGTAATGTTTAATATCCGATCCGTATCCATATCCGAGACTATCCATATCTGTATCCGAAAAATTATAACGGATACGGATACGGTAAGACCACTATCCGATCCGTACCCGATCGTTTACACCCCTAGAATACGATGTCTTTTGTTGTCAGAAAGGCTTTACATTTCATTGAGCTTCTTTGGACAAATTTGATTGTTACCATACTGTGCTTTATGCACGGCCCTTATCCTGATATAATACTATCCTGTATTAACCTTCATTACATTCTAATTTTACCAGGCGAGCTTGAGGGAGAACTCCCCTATAATTAGAGCCAAAGCCTTACGGGCGGTGAGATCTCAAAATCCTTGTTTTTCTTCTCTTTAGCGCTTTTGTAATGATGCATTGTTTTTATATCAATTTTTCATGTATAGGTGAGTGGTATTGTCGAGGCTGATCCTGAAGTGTTGCGTGATAAGCGTGTTCAAGCAGCGGTTGAAGGGAGGTTTTGCGACTCAGCCATCTCTGTTAGAGAAGCTGCATTGGAGCTTGTTGGCCGGCATATTGCTTCACATCCTGACGTTGGCTTACAGGTACTTGAACTATGTATAACTAATGTACCGTCACTATGCTACGCACTTTGTGCTTGTTCATGCTGGTACTTGTGTAGAAACTAAATTGGTATGTTTCTTTGGTATTGGTAGTATTTTGAGAAGGTAGCAGAGAGGATAAAGGATATGGGAGTGAGTGTGCGCAAGAGAGCAATAAAGATAATTCGTGACCTGTTCACATCTAACCCCAACTTCACTGGCACTAATGCATTTATCGAGATAATGTCTCGGGTCAACGACGATGAATCAAGTATTCAGGTAGCTATTTGTAGACACATCATTTGTTTAAAGTAACATTTTCTTTTTTCATCCATCTCTCCTTATTTATTTTGGTTGGATTTGACTAGATAAATATCATATAGAATTGTTCTATGATTATGCAAAAGTTAGGGAAAGCTGATTTAGATAATTGAATAAAATCATAAAATGTAGTTACAGAAGAACTAGTACACTTGGTCCACGACAACTATGTTTAGCAGGACCAAGTACCATATGCGATTCAGTTAGCGGTATTCTTCATGACTGATACTGACATAATTATGTATTGTTGTTCTCGTGCAAATTTAATCCTTATAATAGGATTTGGTGTGCAAAACATTTTATGAGCTATGGTTTGAAGAACCATCTGGAAGTGACAAGCACTATGTGGCTGATGGAAGCTCTGTACCGATGGAGGTAGCAAACAAGACAGAGCAGATTGTGGATATGTTGCGGCAAATGCCTAACCACCAGCCTCTTATTACCATCGTAAAACGTATTTTAGTGCTTGATTTTCTACCCCAGTCAACTAAAGCAACTAGTGGAATTAACCATGCCGCGTTGGCTTCCATACGCAAGCGCTGTGAGCTAATTTGCAAACGCTTGCTAGAGAGAATCCTCCAGGTACAATTGAATTTTTTCTATTCATATTTCTATACAAATTTCATTTATATAAAATAGTCAAGTAATGCCAGAATATGGTATCTTTCTGAATTTGCGAATAAATGCCCAATGATGTTCTTTTTCAAATAGTTGTAAATAACACCATAGCTATCATTAATTATGGAAGAGTTGGTTTCATTAAATGCTTACTGTGCCCTATTTTCGTCCAAAATAACACTCGAGTTAAACTCGAACAAGCAGATTTACATGTTCCAAGCTGAAAACAATAGGTTGTTTTTATGTGTAAAATCTAGGGGCAATCTTTATGTTGTGGCTTAACTTAACCTTGATTTATTGTTTGTTCTTCTTTCCAAATGATTCGTAATGCTGCGCAGTAATTGAAAGCGGGAAAATATTGAGTTTGATTTAAAAATATTGGAGTACTTTTTAAAAATAAAACTTTAAATTTAGATGAATTATTGGCATTGGATATGGTTTGATTTGGTGTGGGAAATGTTGTTCGCCAGGTCAACGAAGGAGTAGGTGATGAAGAAGATGTCCCAGCACTTCCCTATGTTCTTGCATTGCATGCCTTTTGTGTTGTGGACCCCACACTCTGTGTTCCAGCTACAGATCAATCCCAATTTGTAGTTACACTTCAACCCTATTTAAAGAATCAGGTAAAAGATTAATTTTCTGTTCTCTTGCAGTAGCAAACTATGATGAATTGTATTGATGTTCTAACATTTCTATGTACAGGTTGATGACAAGGTGATAGCACAGTTGCTTGAAAGTATAATATTTGTAATTGATGCAGTTCTGCCACTGATAAGAAAGCCACAACAGAGTCTGATAATAGAGCTTGAGCAAGATCTCAAGCACATGATAGTTCGCCATTCTTTCTTGTCCGTTGTTCATGCTTGCATCAAGTATATCCTCTGTCACCCCAATCTTGTTCAATCTCCTGTTTTTTCCTCAGTAATTTTGTAATCAGATGACTTCATTAATGGTATGGATAGTTTCAAGGGTTTGAGTGTATTCTATCCAATAATGTTTTTGTTACTGAAATTAAAAAAGATATCTTAATTTCTTATTCTGACAATTTATTTTCATTAAAACATACTAGTTTTCCTTATGGTATGTAATATCAAAAGTTCTCGATTTTCTCTTCTTCCAAGCTAAGAAAAACGGAATATAATGGGACTAGATTTTGTTGTTATTCTAGGATCTTTTATGTAATGATAAGGAAATTATAAGGTTCTCATCTGTCATTATTTGTTTCTCTATTTTTTTTTTGGAAGGAATATGCATTACTGGAGAATATGCCATATTTGCTGCCTATTAAATAAGAAACCAAAAACAAAATGAATAAACAGCTCTACTAGTTCTTTGGTTTTATATACTACTCTGTTTCATGCAACTTATTGGTTCCTTTTTCTTTCTTTGAAATATATTAAAACCATTTCTTACAAATAAGTGAAATATGTTTCATATAAGTTGTCTATTACTATGATAACAATAGATAAATGTCTTCAGCTTTTTTACTCAACTTGGCATACTCTCAGAATCTCAGTTACATCTATCTTCGGTTTCTTGCTTTTGAAGAACAATACGAAAAGTGACTGATACACAAGTTACTTCTCACCAGGTGTCTATGTTCACTCAGCAAGACAGCTGCAAGAGGTGCAAAACAAGTCAACTATCTGGTTCATGTCTTCTACAAGCATCTCCGTGGGCCCACCTCTGATAACAATCAGGTTAGCAATATATTTACCACAATTTAAGTTTCTTGTCGTTTCAAGAGGTTGTTGGGCTGCTGACTAATGAAATTTTTTTTATTTATATTTCATTTCATGTATGTGGAATGCAGATGTTGGGCCGCTCGTTGTTCTGTCTTGGATTGCTACTTAGGTATGGATATGTATTGATGGCTTTGTCTGATACTCGTATTGAAATTTCCAAAATTCTTGGATTGCTTAAAAGATATCTACTCATGGATGATTTTAGCTTGAAGGTTCGAGCTTTACAAGTATGTTCTTTCTCTTTCTTAGTTTATTCCATTTTCTTTTTTATTTCACATTTTTCTCTTTAGTTATCATGATAGATGCTGTTTTGTAAAGTCAACTATAATATCAGTATGATATTATGCTCTGCATCAGCGTACTGTTCCATTTAGCACAATTTGGAGTTAGATCCTTATTCCATATATGTTTTTTCTCCCTAAGATCTTTACCTGCTAAAGTATATTCTTTTTTTGCCTTTAACATCAAACTCTGTAAAAGGGAATTACATTCATGTATTTATTATTTATTGATAATCTATTTGCTTTTCTTTTTTCAAAATTTGAAATGTGCTACAAAATACAAATTATGTGATTGTTGTAATGTAGGCATTGGGTAATGTACTAATAGCTAAGCCGGAGTACATGTTAGAGAAGGATATTATGAGACTCTTAGAGGCATCCCTATCTTCTGATGTGGACACTCGACTCAAGGTGTCACGAATGTTATATCAACACTTCTCTTATGAAGTGATTTTTTCTTTATTTGTACTGTCTGGATTTTGGGTACATCAATTGTGGTCAGCCACTCCAATCTAATACATTGTCACTAAGCATTAACATTGGTAATTATTTATGTTATACCATTTAAATCTCGAACTTTTGACTGCGGTACTGCACCATCAGGTGTTGTACACCTAATAGATGATGGTATGGAAAATTCTGCCATACTTCATTTTCCCTCTCTTTGGCTCGCTGTTTTTTGTTTTTTATGAGAGGGCTTTATAACCTGATTTGAATGAAAGGTTCAATGGTTGATTGTCTTGTAACTGTTCATAGAAGTTCACTTCCTGCTGATCAAATAGATGTAAAACATTGGAAGTTGCTAATAAAAAAATATTGTCAAACAGATACAATCATTGCAAAACATGTACGAGTATCTGCTAGATGCTGAAATTCAGCTCAGTGGCGAAAGTGCTGAGAAGGCACCGCAGAATGAATATGGCGTAAATGGCACTGGTTCAAGTCCAGTACCTGTAGCTGCTGGTGCAGGAGATACCAACATTTGTGGTGGTATTATCCAGTTGTACTGGAATAGTGTTCTGGCAAGGTGCATTGACTCAGTTGACCTAGTTCGTCAAACTGCTCTTAAGGTAGCTGATAGATTATATATGTTTGTATTGGTTGAGATTTATTTAATTTAGGTGATTGCAGTTTATTGTCTAATCTTAATTGAGGGTATCTGATCACCTAGTTGGTGCTTATAAACATGACATCACTGAATTTTCCCAAAAAGCTCCAGGATATTGGTTCCAAGCCATTCCATACAGATGAGATCTCAATTGCATCAGTTTTTCCATCTCTTTTTCTGTGCTCAATACTTGCTATTCTTAGTCCTGCTTAAATATCAATAAATGCTCCTAGTAACATCAGATGCATTGGCCATGTATTTTTTATTTTCAGACAGCCATTCACTGTCCTTCTATCAGCTCATGGATTTTTAATTTTTAATTTTTCTTAGATAGTGGAAATCGTGCTACGTCAAGGTCTAGTACATCCTATCACATGTGTTCCGCACCTGATAGCACTCGAAACTGATCCACTGGAGGCGAATTCGAAGCTTGCTCACCATCTTCTCACAAATATGAATGAAAAGTATAATATCTTCTTAATTATCTAGAGTTATTTACAATTTGTCATTTCATTCTTTTAGTTTGTTATCTTGACATCCTGCATGGCATGCCTCAAAGTTGATGAAATTACTTTCAAACACTTTTATTTGCTTCAATTTCATGTTGTTATTGTTCCTGATGCTAGGTGTGAACTTCTGTTAGTAGAAGTTTGGTACATGACTTGAAACTGACATCATATCATTGCTTCTGAGATGTATAGAATGAAAAACTAATGCAAATTATTGGATCCTTTTCTTAGGTACCCATCTTTCTTTGAAAGTAGATTGGGCGATGGGCTTCAGATGTCATTCCGATTTTTTGAGACCATAGTCAGTAATCACAACATGGCGTCAGGGAATAGCAATGTGAAGGCAAACCCACTGGCATTTGTCAGGCCAGGGGTGTCTAGAATTTACCGTCTGATCCGGTCGAACCGTAATTCCAGAAATAAGTTCATGCGCTCCATTGTCCGTAAATTTGAGTCTGACAATCGTACTCGCCCTCCCATTAACTTCCTTGTGTAAGCATACTCCATCCGCCTCTCCTTATTACTTGACTTATATAGCCGTAAATCAAAATTGTGGCTAGGTGTTGCAATGGATTAGATCAGGTTAGGTAGGTGACCTTAATTATAGCCTGGTTAATAAAGAGAATAATGTTAACTATGTTCTCATTTTATTTTTTGTTGACCTATAACACAATGGGTAGCAGTTTGGGTTAGACTTGTAAAATTACCAGGCAGTTCAGGTCAGAATGAGCAGTTCTTTCAATAGTTGTCGTCTTACGTCAGTGGATATATCTTTTAGCTTCCTCAATTCCAGCTTTTGGTTTGAAGTAACTCAAATTTTCTTATCCCTTTTTTTTTTTTTATATTTCTGTGTAGCTACTGTACTGAAGTTCTTGCTTCTCTTCCCTTCACAATACCGGATGAACCTCTTTACCTGATTTACGACATCAACCGGGTAATACAGGTACGAGCCGGTGCACTTGAGTCTAACATGAAAGTTTGGAGTTCTTTGGCACAACAGGGGGGTATGGTCAATGCTTCTTCTGGAGATACACATAACGAGGTATTAAATGAGCGGGAGACAAATACCATTGATGGGCCCACAGATGTGACAACACCTGACAAAGGGTTTAAATTATCAGAGACTGACATGGAACGCCTCAAGGTACTGCTGTTATCCTGACAAAGGATTTGATAAACATATGGCCTTTTCTAAGTTTATTTCTGCAAATAAATTTTTGTGGTTTGATATTGAGTATCATGTTATTCAGGCTGATTGTCATGATACAATTGCTTTGCAACTTCTACTAAAATTGAAGAGGCATTTGAAAATTATCTATAGTCTCAACGATGCCCGTTGTCAGGTTTGTTTTCTCTACTCTCCACATGTTGATTTAATAATTAATATTGAAACTGCAAGGTGCTAAATAATTTCTATTTCAGGCATTTTCTATTAGGGAACCCCCTAAGCCAGGGGAGACAGTCTCGAAGCAGAATATTCCATTGAATATTACTGATATCCGAACTGAATTACCTTCACAAGTCGAGGACATGGTACAGTTGTATCAGGTATTAATAGATTTGGTTCAGTTTATCTAATTGCTTGTTTCCTATTGCAATGATACGTGATCAGAAAAATGACCTCTGAATACAATATGTTGTGGAACCTTTTTTTAATAGGAGTATAAGACAGTGTTGAGAGATGATTCCATAGACTATGCTATGTTCACTGCATCTGTCCCAAAGAAACGGCAGACACCACGCAACCCTAGGGTTAGAAAACCAGCAGCTGTTAGAGGTGAAGAATCGGAAGACGATGATGAATGGACAAGGGGCCCACGTAACCTTGACTTTAGTTCGCCAAGAAGTGGTGGGAGTGGTCGTGTTACCCGTTCTAGGAACCACCTATGACCATAGCAATAAAAAGTTGAAAATAGTGGGGTAGTTGATCTGACAGGATTGCATTTTGGCTAGTCGCAAATAGGAAAAATGGAATAGATTTGTGTAATGCGTTTCTAATTTTTGTACATTAATAGAAAGGATAGAAATCAGGAGTTAATTGGGGATAAATTTAGTACATAGGAATTAGGTTCTTAGCTAAACTTAGAATACCTGGTTGTAGTTCAAAGGTACTGATTGAGCATTGTTAATGCAATAATGCTCCACCCCCGCTTTGTAATTCTTTTGTTTTTGAGGGCTTGTAGCTGCTTGTTGTTACAATGTGCTATATTTGCAAATTAATCAAATTAATTCTTTGCTCCTGTTGTATATACGTGATAGATTTACATAATATTTTATTTGTGCCAGCTTTATAATTGTTGTTGATTGAGTCATCACATGATTAGTAATTTTGTTGTATTCAATGTCACTAATCAAATTCAAAATCTCCGTAATATTTTTTTACTTTTTTTTTTTATTATTTTTAACAATTGTCGAGATTGTTGAGTTTTTTCTAAGAATATCGGTTCAAATCTCGGTGAATTACAAGTTAAATATTTTCTATAATTATTTTCTTGTCTAACTCCTAAATCTGCTATTGACATAGCAAATGACGAGGTAAAGAATGAGAACATGGAGTTGCCGGGTAGAGAATCTGAATCCATGTGCTCTTTCCGAGACAGCTATCTGTTTGTCATGCATAGTTTATTCTGTTCTCCATTTGTCGGTGTCGGTGCGTACACTGAATTCCGACTGCAGTAAAACCTCTTCATCCTAATAACAATCCTTGTTTTCCATGCTACAAATCCTTGAGCTCTATATCTTATTACATATTTACATGTCAATTTGTCTTATCATATACAAGTTCATATTTACATATATTAAGAATTTGAGCAATCCAATAAAATTAAAATAAATTTCTAACTGAATTTCGAAACTAGGAAAATGTAAACCAATTTAAAAGGACATATATAACAGCAGAAAAAGATGTATACATAACAGAAAATGACTTTTAGCTAACTATGACTCAATGAGATGGTACCAAATAAAAAAGAAAATTAAACCGACTCGCCATTAGGCGGTGTAATTGAAAAAGACATGGTTACAAAATCCAAGGAATAAAAGCGAATTTAAAGTCAAATGATTGCCACATGAAAGCCCAAATGAAGCCAGTAGAGGCTAGGCTGGAAACTGAGTTGAATATTGTTAGCCTGTTTTGTCTTCCCTTTCCCTTTCCCTTTCCCTTTTGCCATTTGTTTGGCAAATTGGATGTGTACCAACGTTGTGACTGTCTCTCTCATCGTGACAACGCTGCTTTTACTTGTTCATACGCCTAAATTAATCCAACACGTGTGATGCAAAATACCCCAATATAATAGCTGTCCAGTCCAGTTGTATTAGACCAAACAAAAATGAAAACTAAATAGAAGCATCAGGAAAAAAAAATGTAATATTAATTTCATTATAGGTTGTAGGTCAGCAATGTCATGAGCATTAATGGTGAATAACCATAGTTCTAAATAGCGCGCTATAGCAGCGCTATACTGTTTTTAGACCATAAAAGTTATGACGCTATAGCACACTATAGCAGCGCAATATGGTAATAGCGTCTAGGGACGGATTTAGGATTTTCGTTAGGGGAGCAAAATAATATCGAATCGGATTTAAATAACTAATCAGATTTAAATCCATTAACTAATTGGGTATTCGATAAAAAACAATACTTTGACTTATATTTTCCATGACTTGTAATTTATGATGCTTTAACTTATAATTCTAATTACCAATTATAATTCAATAAAATTATTTTGATTTTAATACTAAATTTAACTCAAATTACAAATCAAACATCGACAAAAAAAATTCTAAGAGGAACAAAGTCGATTAGTACCCGATAGATCACCACTAGAACTCAAAATTCAGGAGGTGACAGCTGCCCCCTTGTTACATGCTGAGTCTGTTCCCGATAACGTCATTCTTTTAGCTGTTCCGCTATGACACAATAAACCTTTGTGAATTACATAAGAAATTTTATTGTTACTCAGATTTCAGTTATCTTAAAGCAAAGCATACTGACTATTTCTTTAAATTTATTTTTTGCAATACGACTGCTGAGCTAATGGAGCACGAGGAGAGTGCCTCTTCCAAGTATATATTTTAATAATATTTTGGGTGCAGTTATGCGTGTATGACCAGACCAACTCTAAAGATGGAAGCGTATCCTTTGCGGAGTTTTTTCGTGCGAAGTTGTGCGGAGCTTTTAATCTGGTCCGTTCATTTCGAATCGGACAGACCAGATCAGATCTTGCTCGAATTTTAAAAAAACTCAAAATTTGCGAAACTTTTAATCCAGTCCGTCCGATCCAAAACGAACGGACCAGATTAAAAGCTCCGCATAGCTCCACATGGAAAATCTCCGCAGAGGATATCATTTCCTCTAAAGATGCCAAGAAATAATTATAACAATGTAAATTAAATTGAGGTCAGGTCAGACGTCAATATTAAATTTTGTTACGCCTTTTTGGTATATATTTATTGAAATTCGTGATAGAGATAATGAAATTATAACGTGTTTTGAAATTAGAACATATATAAACAATTCAAAATCTATAAATCTAAAATAAAATAGCAAATAAATTTAAATCTTATAGTTATGGAGTAACGACATTGTTAAGCGGAAACGTAAATACTGATCTTCAATGGTTTTCCTCAGACGTGGTGATGGAGACCTTAGACGTTTTCTTTTACTTCTTACTTTTAGTAAAATAAGTGGACATAGTTTTCCATCCGAGTGCGTCCAAATAATAGAATAATGATTTAATAACTCTCAGACAACCTTTGAGAGCAGTATAATTTATAAATAGCAATATGAATTTTTTCATCAAAAATTCAGATGTCTTTTTATTAATTTTGTAAATGAAATTGATGCACATTAATAACATACGCCACATAATAAAATAAAAACTAACAATTTGATCATACAAGTAATAAACAAATAATTTTCAAAGCTGATATAAAGATATATTCGTTGTTACTATTATTAATAAACAAATTCGTTGTAATGGCATCATTATTCATTTCATAAACTTTATTGACATATAAAATTTGACTAATTGCTGAACCGAAAAAATTAATAACAAGAGAGTCACAAATAATAAAATTTAACAGAGACTGAACCTTGAAACTGATTTCAACTCAAATAACATATGTATTTTATTATTTAGTTTATAGATTCTATCATTCATTCGATTTATTTGTATGAGTGTGTCTATGGCACTGTGTGTGGTACAGGTTGGTCCGTAATACGGATTAATATTTTTATTTTTAAAATTCTAACCGTCAATCCGAACCATTCAACATAATCTCTATATGAATATGTACTTGCAAACCGAATTTTAAATTTTTTAGAGTTTTTTAACTATTTTTTTTTTTTGAGATAGATAGAAAAATCCCTTGATCTAAAAATAGTAAAAAAAAATTCTAAAAGATTGTGATTTTCTACCTATCTTAAAAATAGTAAATAAATTTTCAGATATGAAAACAATGATTTTCTATCTATCTTAGAAAAATATAAAATTCAGTCTGCAAGTATATATTCATATGAAAATCTGATCAACCGTTAGGATTTTGAAAATGAAAATATTGATACATATTACATATCAATCTTTCCTGTGCGTAGTACCATAGACCGGTTCAATAATAGTCATTATTGTTCAATAAATAGATATTTTGGAGCACAAGAAGGATTCAAAGCCCCTCTGTTTGAACGGTCTTCTTGAAAGTTTCAACTAAATTAAAACCGTTCATTTTAATTTCAACTATCTAAATGAATTGTCCAAAATTAATAATAAAGCTGGATTATATTTTATCCGTCCGATCCAAAATAAATACCTCAAATTCCTTGAAACCCCAAAATGTCATTGTTGTTGCTGTTGCTGTTGTTGTTGATGTTGCATTGTCCTATCCTATACTTGTTTGCTTCGATAAAATTATATTTTATATTACAATTTTTTTTATTTTGGTTGAAAGCTTCTTAAGGAATTGTATCGATAAACAAGCTGTTACATAATATTAGTCAACAAATGTTTTTAGAAACATTCAATTGTAAACAAATAAATAAATATATTACTATATTTATATGGTGTTTGATATAATTTCAGCATAGTGAAATTACGCGAAATAACAATTTTAATTTTTTCAACCTGACAGTCTCTGTCAGAATTTTAAATAAATAAATAAATATTTTTTAACCTGGCTTGTTAATTTGTACTGACTTTTTATGATACTTTTTGTCCTTTATTTTTATTTTTTTTAGGGATTGAATCGCCGGGCAGGAATTTCCTGCCCCCAGAGTCACTGTTGGTGGACCCTCTAAATCCTAAACCTCTAAATCCTAAATTCGGTCCCACCCCGCAGTGACTGAGGGGGCAGGATTTTCCTGCACCCCGAGAGCAGGTAATCTGTTTCCTTTTTTTTATACTATGCCAGAAGTAATATCACAGTCTTGGAAGTAAATAAATAAATAAATAGGGGGGAAAACAAGTTTGTAAGGTCAATGCCTCGTGGTTGGAAAAATAAATTTACTGGTGAATTAATCGAGGACCAATAAAATAATCGAAATTTAAATAAGGTCAATGTAACAAGGAATCGTCGCCAATCAAAGAAGCAACTTCCACATGTTGTAAATATTTCGTACGAATTCTTTTATTTTTTTTTTGTCACAAGTAATCGTTTAAACAAAATTAATCAAATAGTCGAAGATTTATATTTGAAAAACCACATGTATCCATATCCTGGGTAAAGATTTTAACAGAACAGTTTCGGCTTCATGCAGCACATGAAAAACCACATGCCTACTTCTAAATTTGAAATTTTATTTTCGATCCAGTACTAATTATTCAGTGTGCCTACTTCTGAAACGATGTAGTGCCTATCTCTAGCTTAAGCTAGTCTGATTCTTGAACTTATTTCTTTCGTGCTTTGCTCGATTTTGAATATATATTTTTTATAACTGTGATGTTCTATTTCGTAAATATAATGAGGGAGAAGAAGAGAATAAGAAATTTCTGACGATGAAACCTATCATTATAATTCTAAGGAAATCAGATGGCAGAACTTTCTGAACATTTTATTATTCAATACATATATTTCAGTTAAATTTTTTATCTAAGTTTTAACTTTAATTTGCTAATTTGCTAAGAACAGTTCCACTTTAAACTATATCAAACGAATTTTTAATTAGTATAGAAAAAAATATTTCAATATGGTGTCAATCAATTTTATCTAAGTTTTAACTTCAATTTGCTAATTTGCTAAGAACAATTCCACTTTAAACTATGTCAAACAAATTTTTAATTAGTATAGAAAAAAATATTTCAATATGGTGTCAATCAATTTTATCTAAGTTTTAACTTCAATTTGCTAATTTGCTAAGAACAATTCCACTTTAAACTATGTCAAATGAATTTTTAATTAGCATAGAAAAAAATATTTCAATATGGTGTCAATCGATTTCATGACTATAATATATTTTTAATAAACATAGTTATGATGATTGAGTTGTAATTGTGTATCCGATAAATTAATAAGTTTGAATCCAATTAGCTACTTAAATCCAATTAGTTCTCTATCTTGACAGAAATTCTGAATCCGCCTCAGAGTGCACGGCGAATATATTATACCGAAATATAATTACCAACACAGCAACACAAAAAAAGGCCTTCTCCTTTGTGATCTACAATTGTATAAACAAACATAATTACTCTCAAGATCTCTCCTTACAATGATACTTTTGAATTTTTACAATATATATTTTTCTCTGATAGAATATTAATGCGTTGCGTATGAGTACGGTTCCATTGCATGTGGGGTCCTCATTCGGTGGCAATGTCACCAACCCTATTTTTGCTCTGCTTCAATTTTATAAAACGAAAAAAGAGAAGAGAGAGAGAAGAAAAGGCAGATGAAAAGTGTGTGGGTTTTTAAGTGTGTCGGTCGATGCGTTCTGTTTCTTTTTTGTCACTCAAAGTAACATCTTACATCTCTCTTGCTTAAACAATAAACACAAAAAAAAGAGGGGAAAATAAATAAATCTCAGTACAACGGTCCCAACTTTTTGTTGGTTTTATATTTAGAATATTCATAGGGTGGTTCTTTGTACTAGATTTTTTTTTTGGAGTGTCTCAGTTACATATATTTATCTCTTTACATAAAAGAAATTTCTAGATCATTTACTCTCAGAATTTTTTTATCTGTTGAAATTATTAAAATCAGACGTACGAAAATAAAAAGAATGTCTTATTTCCAACAAAGATAGAAAGATCAGGTTTGCTGAATTCGATCCAAATATTATAGATCCGACTCAATAATTCTGATTCATTTTTTTTTTTTTTGGAGTTTGGATCCATACCAACCAATTAGAGGAGATTCAAGCTCTAGTCCACAGATGATCTTAGAAAAGCAAAATATTTGAATTTAGACCATTGAGTCAGATCTATATATTTTGAATCGGACTCAATAAGTCAAATTTTTTTATATTTTTTAGAAACAAGACACTCTTTCTATTTATGTATGTCCGAATTTAATAATTTCTCTCTACTGTGATTGACAAAAAATAAAATAAAAATAAAGTCTGTATAAATTTAACCTTATTGATGATTTATAGTTTAATTGATTTCAAGTAATAAATTTGAACCGTAAATCTTTTTCATTCTTTGAGTTTATTTTATATAGTAACAAGATGTTGAAAATTGAATTATTTTTGTTTCATTCATTTTTGAATAATTAACAACCACTTGAGAAAAGAAACTTGGAATAAAATTTTAGAGGAAAATGTTTAGTTCATCAAGTAGATCAAGACCAACAATTTAAGTTTGTCATTTGGGTCTAATACTATAATATTTTGAGTTAAACTCACAAATATTTTTCATAAATTTAAATTTGTACCTATTTTGCCCAATAATAAACATTTTAAGTTAGTAAAGCGTCACTTCCATAGAGTTTGAAGTTGAAATTCAAATAGAGGAGGATTCACATTATTGTTATTTTTCATACCTTTCTCATGCTTTTAGTTTTATTGAACTTTAATAACTCTAAATTTAAATCATTTATAAAACAAAATTATCAGACATAATCTATATTATTTTCTCTATTTGTGCATAAATTTATGATATTTTCAAAATTTTTTTATAGAAATCGATAACTTAAAACATCAACGACCGGAAATTATCTACATCCTCCATGTTAGTCAGAACAAAATTAAGACGGTGTAACTTTTTTGTGTGGATATAAAAATATAGATTATATTTGAAGATTTTATTTAATATTTGAGTTTTAAATATTGAATTATCAAAGTTCTAAAAATAAAATTATATAGCAAAGTGATAAAGATGGAGACATTTAAACTCTTACCATTCATAGATGGTTTTAAGATATACCTTTGTGATTTAATTTTACCAAATCATACTCAACATATAATATTTTTTATATTTGTGCACTAAAAAATTCTAACATCTCACATAAAACAAAGAAACTTAATTCTGACGTTTAAAAGAAAAAAAATCTTTTGTAAAGGAAAAAAAGAAAAGAAATGCTAATATTTGGTCAGATGTCCAAATAGGCAATGCAAAATTGTTTATGGGTAGTTGGAAGCTTTGTTTGGTAGTTTTCAAATTTCAATGCATACAATACAAGTGCACCTAATTTCTTTTGTTTTGGTGATTAAGAAAGAACCACAAAATTGGTTGAAAAGTGATCTCATATGTAGATTTGAAATAAAAATACACAACTTTGAAAATGCCAACTGCAATCAAATAACATGAAATCATGATTATTACCAACTGTGTGTACTATACACTTTTATTCTTTGTCATTATTTTCTGCTAATATGATCAAAATGATTAGATTTTTTTATAGAAAAAGATCTCTGCATGTGCGTTGGTGGATGATTGTTGGAGTGTAAAGTGTGGAGCTCACTACTGACTGTTTCAGATTCGTTTGAATCTTTTTGAAGAACTTTATCAACTGAGTTAGATTGATTTAAAACTTAGAAACAAAGGGAAATGATAAAATAATTATGTCGACCATAGATTATGACAATAGTTCCCATCAGTTGTGGTGCTCATGATCATAGTCAGGATTTTTATCAACTTATTATAAATCTTAATTTATTTGATCAAAATATCATTATTATTTAAAGTTCAGGAGTAGGCTGCTTACCCCTTTTCTATCTGAATCTGTATCCTCTCAGGTATTGCAGAAGATTACTCTTACTTTATGGTTTGAGATTAAATCTCAACTGGTTTGGAATTCAGGTTACCATGGATGGCAGTATTATTGGGCTTTGAGATTCGTGCCAAGTTAAAAAGAATGGTCCAGATCTAGTAATTGTAAAAGATTCCCTTATCAGGTATTTGACAGGATGTGATTTCTATCTGGGTGTCAAGTATTTGGAAGATTTGATAAGATGTGAGAATTAATTTTTGGTCTAATGGTAAATACACATGATCTCTATGCGAGAAGTTATGGGTTTGAAACTCAGATGGAAAAAATCATTTGTTGTAATAATAAGGATATTAAATAACTAGGTGGTTTGACCTCCAACCTATACTAAAAAAAAGGTTTGATAAGCTCTCTTATGGGATCAATTAAATAGTAAGGGGTTAGCTAAAATAATTAGTAGGATGAGACGAATTATTTGAATAAGACATAATTTTGAATATTAAGTATATTTTTATCTCAAAAAAAAAGTATATTTTTTATAAGTTTTCTGAAAAAAAAAATAGAAATAGAAGAAGAAAATTTCTAGGGCAGGCATTTTTATTTTTTAAGATTTGAAGCTCAAGTAAACTTTTATGTATTTTGAAGAAAGGTACAAATATAAAAGTGTTATACTTAATAATTTTTTTCATTAAAAATAGAGATTATGAAGATGGAGAATTTTTATCTGTAGAAAATATTAAAAAAAGTAGAGAGAGAAATAGAAAGATTACTGTTAGAATTTTATAAGTAGAAAAATCGGTAAAATTTATACCTATCAAAAAAATATGTTAAGTTTTGATCGGTAAAAATTTTACCGATCCAAACTGATTTTTTTTCTTTGACAGAGCTTTTTATACAATAAAAAGTGGAGCCCACACTATTTAATTAATATAAAAACTGATTTGTGCCATCATTTTCATCAGAAGTTACAATATGGGCTCAACTTTTGTATCTATATGAATAAAAAAATAAAATATAAAGTTTAGATCGGTACACATTTTATCGGTCTTTCTGTACATAACAAAACAAGCACACTCTTTATGTTTCTCTCATTACTTTTTTAATAATTTCTACCAATAAAAAATCCTGCTGAAGATGTTTGGATAGCTTAAATCAATCTAAAGAAACACCTCTCTTGCTTGATTGATTGGATTGGAGAGAAGGAAAAAGGAGGATTTATGCAATTTCGAAACAAAGTTGTTTATGCATCTCTTGATTTGATTGATTGGATAGTAGAACTAGAGTGTTTTTATGTTCAATAAGTTTTTTTTTTGCAGCAAGTTCAACTTCAAAATCTATTGGATTGACTTCAAATTATGAATCTATACCGTTAGAACTGATATCCTTTATGAATTATACGTTTACATGTTAAATTTATAAATTTTCGAATTAATTTAGTATAAAAAAATAAACGTATTATAAATAACTTAAAAACCTTCTAATTTTACTGCTTGATTTTATACTAAATTAATTCGAGAAATTATAAATTTCACATACAAACGCATCACTGGTGAAATAAATCAATTTCAGTAGTTTGAATTTGTCATTTAAAATCATTCTAATAGATTTTTATCCATTTAATTCTCCTTTTATTAATATATAAAATTAGAGTAGGTCGTCTTTTATTCGCAAAAAAATTCTTAATTAGTAACATATCATACGATATATCTCATTAGAGAGATGACATACTACAATTTTATGAGTCGGATTCACGACTGTGGGATTGTTCTCTGCCCCCGCCGGAGTGGAGAGACAGAAGTCTTGAGAATACAGATAAGGTCACGGTGAGAGATGAAAGTCATATACATGTATTATTGAGAGATAGAATCAAGAAAAATAGATGATTTTCTTTTTTTCTAAAAATAAGGAGGAAAAAAGAATTTGTTTAGTTATTATAGAAGAAAAAGTCCAGAAGGAAGAAGAAAAAAACCCCGGAATTTCGCCGCCTCGGAAGGAGCATGACCTAATATAATATTTGAATTGAAATACATCATGATGTGATTTAAACATGCATGAATCAAGTCCAGGAATTGGATTCAATTAGAAGAATTTGGTTTCCAGGTCCCATTCACAAAAGTAGTTTCCTACTGAATTATTAATTCCTCCTCTGTATAGTAAATAATAATAATAATAATAATAATAATAATATAAGGTGAAAGTTGCTATTGGGACCTTTCTTCACAGACAAACAGGGGCTAAATTATATGGTTTGGTGGGTCTATCAATTGCTGTCAATTATTAATTTGAAAATAGGCCGTTTATTGTTTGTTATGCCTAGGGTTGGTAAACCATGATTGAAACATTTTCTTGTTTATGAAATAAATGTGTGATGCTTACTTACTGCTTGTCATACTTTTCCAGTTTTAAGTTATTTTCTTTCTTCTTAAATGTATATGTGTGATTTTATATATATAACTTTCAAATCAGCGGTTGAAGGCTGAACTGATGGCTAAATTTTCTACCTGATTTGCTAACAGAGTTGGAATAGATTGAGCATAACAAATAAACTAAGCAGCTTCTTATTTTAAAATTCCTTACTGAAATGTAAATAAACCTTTATTTTCATACCTACTTTTATTTTTCAAAAACTTTGTAAAATTGACATCACTAGTGTCTCATATATGAAATCTGAGAGTTTAACTCCTACATTTCTCATTAAAAAAAATATATAACTTTCAAGTCATCTCTGTACAACAATATACACAACCAGTTGTCAAAGCGCTCCAAAAAAATAAGGAAAAAAGAAATATGTATAAAGAAACATGCTTTAAAAAAATATATTTCCAATATATATTTTCATAACTTATTTCAATTCAAAATATGTTTTGAGAAAAATAAAGGATAATTGTTCTTTTATAAAATTGCTGTACGAAAATTTTATTTTTGAAGTCTCATTTGTGAGAATTTGATAAGTTTGGAATAACTGGAAATAAAATTATTTTTTTAAAAGGTTATAACTTCCCCTCCCAAACTGAAATCATAAATTAAAGAACTCAACTTCCTCTAAAAAAAATAGCAATAAATTTGAACCGCTGGATCAAAAACCATTCACACATCATAATGAGAATGAAAGGCATAGATTGAACTGATTGCCTTGAATAGAATTGTGCTTTACTTATTCCATGACACACTATCCCCAGTCAACCTAATATACTAATATTATATTATGATAATTGTATTGAGGCCTCTCTAGTTGGCAACCTGTTACTATTAATTAAATAGCAGCCATGTTCCCAATAAGATGTACTTTATTACCGGAGTAGTTAATTGACTACTAATTAGAAGAAAAATACAGGTTGTTCACTCACTTAATTGTGTCCACTCAATTCTCCATTATTTATTTATTTTTTGTATTTTATATTTAAATTTAAAATACAAAGTTATTAATCATTATAGATTACCTATTTTATATATTTATATACATTTATATAAATAATGATTCAACATGTATATACATCACTTGTGAAATATATTGGTTTAAAAAATTTGAATGTTTCGTTTGAATTAATCAGATAGATTTTGAAGTTAAACTCACTCAGCTCTTTTGAGAAGCCTAGCACACACTAGCATCATTCTTAATAATTTATGTATTTTATTTAAAATATATTTAATTATAAGAGTAGAACTATGGTGTTTTTCAGCCCATCAAGTTCTTTGACGAGCTTAACTCTGAAAACCATTGAATTAATTGTAAATGACACATAATTCTACTCTAATTAAGTAACTATAATTAACAAATAAAAATAGAAAAAAAAATGTTGGACTCTTTAATAAGTGAACTCTAATTAGAATATGTATATTTTAGTCTTCAAAACCACACAGTCATCGCCAACGGGTCTAATTTACAGTACACAGTATTGTCTTATTTTCATTAGTAAGAGTATTTGATGTGTTGTGGGTCTCTGGCACTAGACCCCACATGCCTTGCTTGACTCGTTACATGATACGCTATATATATTTAATGATACAGTAAATCAAATGCTGGACCAAACTGTTGACTTCTTCAACTGCCAGTGACTGAGACACTGATCTAATTAATTACTTCTGTCCATGTCAAATTTAATTATTTACTTCTGTTCCATATCAAATTAATTACTATAAAACACACACACACGCACACACAAACCTTTTGAAAGTCAAGTTTAAGGAAAAAAAAATACTCCCGTCCATATCAAATTAATTACTACGAAGCTGACAGTAATTAAAGGTTAAAACAATAGGCTTCTCCCTCCCTCTCTCTCTCTCTACATTGCTTGTATTTCATTTATTTACTAAAATAAAAAAGGAAATAAAATTGAAGCCTTCAGAGCTTAATTTTTTTTTTTTTTTTTACAAAAAGGAAATATATAGGGAGTTGGACTATAGTGCTTCATGAAGTAAAGCGAGTGCTTTATTTTATATTTATATTTTGTGATTTTAAAGTTTAAAACATCAATTTAAACCATTCAAGTTGATCTCCATATTAAATTATACTTGGAGACTGAATTTCACATTTTCTGAATTTTTTTTAATTACCGATATTTTATGGTCCACAATTTTTTTAAAAAGGTGATTTTAAAAAATTCTAAAAAAAACAACAAAAGGTTTATAGAAAGGTAAAATTTGGTCTCCAAACATATTTAATATGGATATCAACTTGAACAATTCGGATCGATATTTTGAACTTTAAAATTGCAAAATATAAATGTGAAATAAAACACTCTTTAGTTCATAAAACACCGTAGTCCAACTCAATATACATGTTTTATAGAGCTTGATTTTTGTTGCATATATATTGAGCATGTACTTTGTTCTCTCTCTTTTCTTATTTGAGAAAAAGTAATTTGCTCTCTTGTTTGGTGGATCGTTACATAACAAAGAGGACAATTTTTCTTAATAGTACTTCAAATATAGCTTGTTCATAAATTGATAAGAATATATTTTTTTTTCAACCAAGTAATTAGAACACTAGAAAAAAAGTACAATCTAACTGTAAAAAAATTAGGATAGTAAATTTCTTTTGTTCCATTTAAAGTGTGCTTCAAAATCAGAAAAAAAAATAATTTATTAAAAGAAAGAAAGGGGACTCGTTCCCTTCTGTTCCGCTCCCTCTCCGATTCTTCCTTTTGATTTCGTGGTCTCTCACCTCCACACAATGAATTCGTCGTTCCCTCTCTCTGCATCTCCCCGTCTGGAGCATAGTCTTAGGAAAAATTAAGAGCAGCGGAACTCCGCAACAGCCTCGAGGATATCGCCTTGGCGATATTTGAGGCGACTCAAAATTGTAGTTTTGAGAGTCGATCAATTTGCTCAGTCTTCCGCTGTCCGCCCTTCCCTCCTTCCGTTCCAGTTGCATCGTCTATCTTCTCATTCGAGTGGTGTTATCGCTCCTCGCTCCGCCTCGTCTATTAGAGCATGTGCTTCCGTCTCGCTTAACGGATCTGGTCACTGCTCTTCATTCCTTTCGACTCTCCGGGTTCGGATGGAGGTGATGTGAATTCGCTTCACATCTTCTCTAGTCTGTACAATATATATAAATAAGGTACATGTTTTATGGTTAATGACGATGATGATGATGTTGCACTACCGTTGTCTCCTTCTTCTCCTCCCTTCTTCCTATCTCCTTTCTCTATGTTTTCTGCTAAATAATTCAGGCACAAACCTCATTTGAGCACGAAGGCTCGCCTAGATGCCCCTGTCTCGTCTCGATTACAACAACACTGTTTTATGCTAACGACAAGAAATTATGCAGACTCACAACCTACCAATCTGAGCACAAGCACAGAAAATCCGGAAGGCTCAATATCTACTTATCTGAGCGCAGAAACTTTTGGTTCTGCTTTCTTTTTCTAATTTTTCTTGTCTACTATTGTAAAGGGGTTTTAGTTGTAATATTTAATATATTGGTACAGATGTTATATATATTGGTACAAAGCACAGAAAATCCTGCAGGCTCAATATCTACTTATTTGAGCGCAGAAACTTTTGGTTTTGGTTTTTTTTTTTTTTTCTGATTTTTTTTGTCTACTATTGTAAAGGGGTATTAGTTGTAATATTTAATGTATTGGTACAGATGTTATATATATTGATACAAAACTACATATAATTGGTTTGTCCTGATTAATGAAAATACCTACAGTTTTAAATTAAAAATAAATAAATTAAGAGCAGCGTCTGATAAAATAATAGTAGTAACAGTAATAGTAACAGTAATAGTAATAATAATAATAATAATAATAAAAAATAAAGAAACAAATAAAAAAATTAGGAGAAGAAAAGGGAAAAAGGTTTGCTTGAAAACGTGTTAATAGATGAGAATTGAGAAGAGAGCAGCGAAGCATGTGGGCTTTCAGACTATCACGCTGACCGACCGACCTTCAATCCTTGCTTCCTAGTTCCTACCCCAGCACCCTTTTTTCTCGTACCCCCTGACAAATATTTAATTTTAAGCGCGTATTAATCAGCAAAACTGTAAAATATCCCTCCAAACACTGCTTTTCTTTTCTTCTCTCGGGTATTTATAGAGATACCCCTTGCCACCTTCTCTTCCATTCACAAGTAACCCCCTCTCTCTCTCTCTCTCTCTCTCTCTCTCTCTCTCTCTACAATCTCTTTCTAGCTCCAAATTTGGATCTGAAACAACTTCCAGGTAATTTTTACAGCTTTCTGTATCAAATATGCATTGAGTACTATATATGTTCTTACTTGGATCTTTTCTTTTTATGGTTTCTTGGGATGGTCTGGCCTTTGTTTTAGGCAAATTCTAAACTAAGCCAGTTATGTTGGGCATTTACTTGATTAAGATGCTCAATTAGATCACTTAAAGTTCTGATCACTCTAGTTATGTTTAGAACACAAAGTTGTGTCAGATCTCACTAATTCATTTTACTTTATTTGCCTTTTAGTATCAGATCTCACTCATGTTAAAGATTTCAGATTATTCTCAGTTCTAAAATTTTAATCTGTCAGTTAAATTGGGATGATCCTGCAATCATTCACTTCACATCTTATTTTCTTTTGCTTTTTGTTAAAAACACAAATTTTTCTTTATCTGTCAGGTGACATCAGAAAGTGAAACAGCAAAAATGGTTAAGATATGTTGCATTGGGGCGGGGTACGTGGGCGGGCCCACAATGGCAATGATAGCACTGAAGTGCCCTGAGATAGAAGTGGCGGTGGTTGACATATCAACTGCGCGAATTGCTGCATGGAACAGTGATGTGCTCCCGATCTATGAACCAGGTTTGGATGAGGTTGTCAAGGAGTGCCGCGACCGTAACCTCTTCTTCAGCACCGATGTCGAGAAGCACGTAGCTGAGGCCGATATCATCTTTGTTTCCGTTAATACCCCTACCAAGACCCGTGGTCTCGGTGCAGGTAATAGCTTGATGAAACATTACTGGTTTTATACCAGTGGCGTCTGTACATACTGGTACTTTACCAACTGATATAGCACCAAACCAGAAATAATAAGAGAAAGAATAGAAGTTTGTAGTGAAAGGTTTTTTGGGTAGAAAAACCAGCATGGACATGGTTTCATACATCAATCAGATCTGGTCCGTACACTATCAGTACCAATTAATATGCATTGTACCATTGCCAAAGTCAAATTCAGTGTTTTTTTCTTAATATTGTAGTCATATCTAGTACTAAGCACTATGTCATCGTGGTTACAGATTTACAGATATGACTGAAGTAATACCAGTATTGGTATTGTGCTCGTATCAGTTCCGGTACCAATAACAGTACTAGTACCAGTTGCATGAAATTTCTATATCTAATCTGGTATAAACTATAATTGTACGACAGGTAAGGCTGCCGACCTGACATACTGGGAAAGCGCTGCACGCATGATTGCTGATGTGTCAAAGTCTGACAAAATCGTGGTCGAGAAGTCAACAGTGCCTGTTAAGACCGCAGAGGCGATCGAGAAGATCCTGACACATAACAGCAAGGGCATCAAGTATCAGATCCTCTCCAACCCTGAGTTCCTTGCCGAGGGCACGGCAATGGATGACCTCCGTGCACCTGATCGTGTACTGATTGGTGGTCGGGAGACTACCGAAGGTAGAAAAGCTGTGCAAGCCTTGAAGGAGGTGTATGCACACTGGGTCCCAGAAGACAGAATTATCACCACCAACCTTTGGTCGGCCGAGCTATCTAAGCTTGCTGCCAATGCTTTCCTCGCACAGAGGATCTCCTCTGTCAATGCCATGTCAGCACTCTGTGAGGCGACTGGTGCCAATGTGACAGAGGTGGCATACGCAGTGGGAAAGGACTCACGTATCGGGCCCAAGTTTTTGAACTCGAGTGTCGGATTTGGTGGTTCGTGTTTCCAGAAGGATATTTTGAATTTGGTGTACATTTGCGAGTGCAATGGTTTGCCTGAGGTGGCCAACTATTGGAAGCAGGTGATCAAGATCAATGATTACCAGAAGAGCCGCTTTGTTAACCGAGTTGTGTCGTCCATGTTCAATACCGTGGCTAATAAGAAGATTGCAATTTTAGGATTTGCATTCAAGAAGGATACCGGTGATACAAGGGAGACACCGGCCATTGATGTGTGCAAGGGTTTGTTGGGAGACAAGGCATCGATTAGCATTTATGACCCACAAGTGACTGAGGATCAAATCCAGCGTGACCTCGCCATGAATAAGTTCGATTGGGACCACCCAATCCACATGCAACCAGTAAGTCCGACTGCAGTGAAGCAGGTGAGTGTGACATGGGATGCGTATGAGGCTGCCAAGGGGGCCCACGGGGTGTGCATTTTGACTGAGTGGGACGAGTTCAAGAAGTTGGATTACAAGAAGATCTTCGACAGTATGCAGAAGCCAGCATATGTTTTTGATGGGAGAAATGTGGTCGATGCAGAGAAGCTCAGAGAGATTGGTTTTATTGTGTATTCGATCGGGAAGCCGCTTGACAAGTGGCTCAAGGACATGCCAGCTGTTTGTTAAATGGAGAGGATCATGCAAAGCTACAAATGGATGAAGTGAGAGGGAATAATAATTTGTTTTGTTGACAATTCTTTTTATTGTTTTCTTGATAGTGGTTTTGGGTCGGGTTGGGGCCGGGTCTCTATAGAAGCCGTTTTTTCATTTTAGCTACTCAAAAGTGTTTTGTTCCAGAGTTGGTATCTGTTTGTAGTCGGTATGCCGAACCGACCTTTTGTTGTATTCTTGTTGTTACTTTGAACTCTCTGTTCTTCAACTTTCAGTGTACCATGTCTTCCATAAATATAAATTAAGTTTCATGATATATTGGAAATAATGGGAGAAATATCTATATAACATGGTGGTATTGCCACATATAATTGGACTGATTCGCCCTTGACATTTCTTGAAAGAATTTTTCTTATTTTGACTGGATCAGAAACTCTAGCAGACAACTTCAATTGACTGAGCAAGGGTATTATAGTCAAAACGTCCGAGTACACATGGCTCCGTGGAAGCATAAAATTGACTTTTACTGCAAATAAAATATTGAATTGGTTCCTGCGATCAAAATTTTGAGGTTCAATTTGCTGATAATATTGTCAGTAGTGTTGGATTTGGGGATAGCCGTTATATCAGAGTCGAACAGTACGGAAGGAAAAAGGCGACGAGAAGATGGGCCGGATCTCTGTGCATTTGGGCCGCTGGTTGGTCGATTGGGACCACGCTGTCAGATTTAATGAGACAACGGAGCCCGCTGTCGCAAAAGCTATAAGCCTATAACCCTTCAAAATGGCCCCACATATGCATTAGTAAATCGGACGATTAGATCACATAAACTTAAACGGACTTACAAATTTCATGGGATCTACCACAAACAAAAAAATATCTATGTTTTTAATTTGGAAAACATTTTTATCTTGGATTAATTCGGAAAAAGATTCGCAAGACATTTAACATCAAAAATGACTCTACGGTAAATAAGTAACAACTCTTTCAAAATTACAATAAATCTAAAATTGCCAATTTAATTACAAGAAATCTAAAACGTACCAATTTTTGCAAACAACTAGTAAATCTAAAACGGTTTGGATTTATTATTTGAAGTCAATCTGGTAGATTTTAAATTTAAATTTACAAAAAGAGTTGGTAAACTTAAAAATTCTACTCTATTATCTAATCAATTTTGTACATTATTTTAAGATAAGATGATCCAAATTAAAAAAAAAAAATCTTAAAATGTAAGCTGAAAAATAACAACTGGAACAAATGCTAGGAGAAATATTTTACCATTTTTTATTGTCTTATATATAGCAACTATTTTTTTTTTTCAAAAGTGTCTAAAGGACAGTTTTGGTGTTGAGTTCTTGGTCTCACGACAGAAAGCAATATTGTAATTGAGAATTAACAAAGTAAAAATATTGTAATTGAGAATTAACAAAGTAAAAATATTGTCGGAAGAGAAAGAACCGAAACTCGATCACGGCAATCTTGCACTAAATTTTGAACATTAGGTTATGAGGTATAAATAAGAAACTTATTTACATCCTAACCATTTGATTAAATAAAGAGATAAGGATTCAAACCCACAGAATATTTGCTTTCTATATTGGTGGTTTTGAAGCCCCTGGTTTTTTTACATCCTGACTATTAGATTTAATAAAAAGATAAGGATCCAAACCCACAGAATAATTACTTCCTATATTGGTGATTTTGAAGTCCCTGGTTTTTAAAAAATGATCTTGATAACAATCTCCGCAGTTTTTTTTCTGTAAAAAAATCCGTACAAACTGTTAAAAAAATCATGAAGGGACTGCTCAATTATTAATAAGTTCTTCGTAAACTGTTAGTATTTAACTTGAAGTATCAAAATATTTATCTTGAATTTGCAAAGTATTAATCATTATGCAATGATCTCTACTTATGAAAGAATAAATCAATCTATCAATTGTCCCCCGCACAATTTTTTTTTTTTTTTGAATCGTCCCCGCACAATTGGGGATCATTAAATAAACAATTTCCTCATAAATACTTGTCAGTTTTTTTCGCACAAAATTTCCTTTTTTTTGGATTATCCCTGCACAATTGGGGGACCATTAAATAAACAATCCCCTCACCCAATGATAAATACTTCTCAGACATAATGATAAATATTTTATATTACATGGATAAATACTTTATGTTACATGAATAAATACTTCTCAAATATAATTGCAACTTTAAGTAAAAACATCAATAATAAATATTTCTCAGACATAATAATAAATATTTTATATTACATGAATAAATATTTTATGTTACATGGATAAATACTTCTCAGACATAACTGCAACTTTTAGTAAAATATTAATGATAAATATTTCTCAAGCATAATGATAAATACTTTATGTTACATGGATAAATACTTCTCAGACATAATTGCAATTTTCTTATGTATAAATATTTTCTATAATTTTGGACGAAAAATTTAATTGAGAATTTTTATTCTCTATTATGTATGTACGCATGCACGTTATAATTTTCTTATGTATGTATGCACATATATGTTAATCCTTGTATTTATCCATTGGAGATGCAATTTTGTTGGAGACCTTTAACCAAGAGACATCATGTCATGGATCACATGCACACTCCTTTTTTGATATGTTGAATCTAATGCAACTAAGTATGTATGAAATTTCGGTCAAAACTACATCATAACTAAGCGTTTTGATAACATGATTACTAAGTGGTAAGGATATAACTTTTATACAAACATTATGTTACATGGATAAATACTTCTCAGACATAATTGCAATTTTCAGTAAAACATATGTACGTCAAAGACAATGATAAATATTTTTTTTGAACTTTATTCTTGAACTTGTCAATAAGTAATGTTTAATCAAATCAAAGTATTATTATGTCAGGGACAATGATAAATACTTCTGAGATATAATGATAAATATTTGTCAGAATAATGGTAAATACTTTCTCAAACATCAATAAATAGATAAATAATTGTTAGCGGAGATTGTTATTAAAGACAATATAATTAATGCGGGGATTGTTATTAGAGGAGAATATAATTAATGTGATGATTGTTATTAAAATGACAATATAATTAATGCGGAGATTGTTATTAAATGACAGTAATTAATGCGGGAATAAATGAAAATTCTTAGCGGAATTAATGGGAGAATAAAAGACAGTTAAAAAAGTTAATTTGGAGAGAGAGTGGAGAGATAAATGAGAGGACAGGAGTGAGAAAAATGATATAATTATTCTAAAAAAAACCCTCAAGAAAGCTGTAACTCCAAATTTGAGTTAGTAACTTTTCATTATAAAGTTTTAAAAAAAAATCTCATAATAAAACTACTTTTTTGTCTTTTGAAGTCCATGAATTCATGAAATAGTCATTTTTAAATTTTCCCTTGATACGTGAATATTTGAACAGCATCATAACCATTGAAGCTTCTGGTTTCAAAACAAAAAAAATTCAAGGAAACACTTGCTCTTAATTTGCTCAAGTAATTTCTCATAGTAAAACTATTTTTTAGTTTTTTGAAGTCCATGATTTCATAAAATAGTTATTTTTAAATTTGCACTTAATACGTGAATATTCGAGCCACATCGCAACAAGAGATCAACATAAATATATAAAATTAGTTAATAGTAGAACCAGTGTGTTCTTAAACTTACAACATCTTTTATGAGTTTAACTCCAAAATCTATCGAAATGACGATTTAAATCGTTGAAATCAAACTAGTTCGCGAGTAATACATTTACATGTTGAATTTATTAATTTTTGAATTCATATAGTATAAAGATACGTTCTTTTTTTATCGTTTTATTATCGATTGATTTTATACTAAATTAATTTGAAAATTTATAAATTAGACATTTAAACACATAACTCGTAATGCAAATCGGTTCAACAAATTAGATTCATCGTTTGAAGTCAATCCGATAGATTTTGAAACTAAGTTCAGAAAAGAACTTGATGAGCTTAAGAACACCCTAGTTCTATTCTTTAAATTATAACAATTTTACTCCACCACATCAATTCTAACAAAAAGATTTATAATAATTTTTAATTATTTGATTAAAACAGACACTAAATATATTCACTTTTTTTTTTCTTTTATCAGATCTTAGTTTTAAGTCTCCTAATAACTCGTAATGCAAATGGTGTTGGATACTTTCAAACTTTTTATTTATGTTGTATCATTTATGTTTTCAATCATCTGATAAAAGCTTATTTTCTCGTGTATCTAATTTGCCCGCCTAAATTTTACATGCTTTTCTTCACATTTAAAGAAAAAGTGTTTGTCGGTGTCTAATGAAAACAATATGCTTTTCTTCCTTTAAAAAGGTGCTTATGTGACTCATCATTTTTTTTTTCATTATTTTCACCAAAATCAAAATAATTTTGTAACTATCTAAAATAATAGTAAAAAAAAAAATCAAAAATATAAAATTTCGTCTCGAAACACATTTTATACGGAGATCAAGTTGAGCAGTTTAGATTGACTATTTGGACTTTGAAAACGAAGCAAAGAATGTGAAGCATAATTGAAACACAAAATCAACGGTATATTTTTCACCCTGCTCACATGAAATTGACATTTTACTGCAACCAAATATTGATTTGGTTCCCTGCAATCAATATTTTGAGCCTGAGTTTGGTAATAATATTTTGAGCCTGAGTTTGGTAATATCGGATTTGGGGATAGCGATTGCATCAGCAAGCTCTGACAGAGTCAAACAGTACGAATTACGAAAGGAGAAGGCGACGAGAAGCTGGGCCAAATCGTTGTACATTTGGGCCACTGGTAGATCGGTTGGGACCACGCTGTCAGATTTGATAAGACAACGGAGCCCGCTGTTTTGCATTTGAGAATAGAGAATAGAGAATACTTCGCTTGAATGAATCTGTACGAAATGTTGACTGTTCAGACCTTTGGACAAAATTAGGAAAGCGTGGCAATTGCAACTATTCGCGTCATCCAAGTATTGTAATTCTGTGATAATGGAAAGCCTACGGGCGTCAAAGGTTTCACTCAAGTAGGGTTGTCAATGGTACGGTACGGTACAGGTTGGGTGGATCTGACGGTCCGGATCTAAACACAAATATTCTGTGACAAAGTCGAACAGTACTAAAAAAAGAAGACGAAAGAGGATCTGGACCGGATCGTTGTACATTTGGGCTGCTGGTATGTACAATGGGACCACACTGTCAGATTTGATGAGACAAAGTTTCATATTAATTTGGTACGTTTGGATGACACAAGAATAGTTACTATTTTTAGCAAGCTATTCTTACTATTTCATGTTTAGGTAAAAAAAAATGTTATTCTAAATACAAGGAATTTTTATGAAATATTGGGTTAGCGGCTATTCCGAATTTGAAGTTAGCAAGCTATTCCGAGCTATTATTTGTTTCATCCAAACGTACCATAAGAAAAATATAAATTACTCTACCGAAATTATTAATTAATGGTATAAAAAGAAAACAAAACACTCTCAAAATAAGAAAATTCCATATTTATCCGGACCCGCATATTGGCTTGGCGACCCTCTAAAAGCTCAAAAAATATACTGTAATATTGAATATATTTAAATATTGAGGGATTTCTAAGCCAATCTGCAGCTTCCTCGTAAACAGGTTGCAGGTTGGGTTAGCGGCCCGAAAAAATGTGAAATTCTCACATTTTGGAGGTATGTTTTTTTTTTTTTGAAAGGGTATAAATAAAAGTTTCGGATTACTCTACAAGAGTGAGGCTATGGTACTATGTATAGTGCAGATTGATATATATTGCTGATTAATATTTTTTAAGATTAACATTTCAGATTTCATTTTCTACAAAATTTTGATATATAAATAAAATTAATTAAAGGAATCTACTATAGAGAGAGAGAGAGTTTTGGACTGTCGTGCTTTATGAAGTAAAGGATATGTTTTACTTTACGCTCATATTTTGTATTTTTAAAATTCAAACAATTGATTCAAATTGTTCAACATATTATTTATATTAAATTGTTTTGGGAAACCAAAATTTACAATTTTTTGAACTTTTTTTAGTATTTTTTTTAGAATTTTTTAAAATCACTTTTTTTTTTATAGTGTAAAATTTTCTGAAAAAATGCAATTCTAAAAAATTCTAATAAAATAATAAAAAAATTCAAAAATATAAAAGTTGGTCTCCAAGCATATTTATCATTGAGATTATATTTAAACGGTTCGGATCGACCTTTTGAACTTCATGATCAAAGAAATAAGAATTAATGAAGTAAAACTTGCCCTTACTTCATGAAGCACAATAACCCAACTCTCTCTATATATATCAAAATTTGAGATCTGAAGCCGTTAAATGTGACTAACGTGTCAAAATCTTATTATAAACTAAATTTTTTATTTTTATTATTTTTTAGATAGGAAGAAAATTTATTGAGAACTATTCAATTTTAAACAAAAATCTACACAAATAATAATAATATCGCATGTGCACAAGTATGATACGAAAGGTGGCAATTCATAAAATAAAATAAAATAAAAAATAAAAAAAATTAAGAATTGATTCAGACAAGTTCAATTATCTAAACTTATTAAAAATTTAATAATCTAAACTAAAGAGTAAATCTATATTAAAAAAATCTAGGTGGGTAGAAAAAAATAATAGATTGATAGAACACCTTACGTCTGTTGGGATATCTTATCTTAAAATAAAATAATCTATTTTCTTGATAATATATTGTGCTTAAGTTAATTAGTATAATAGCTATATTCCTAACTTACTAAAATAACATAAGCCCGTTAAATTTTATAATAAGATATGGGACGAATATACACGTCAAACAAACAGAGTCAATTAATTTTATTATTTGTCAAAATCTCATTAAAATTGTACTCTTTTTTATAATATTTAGACAAAAATGCTAAATGCACACCAATATTGATCTACATTTTAATTTTTTAATTTAAATAATATTTTTTTTGATAATATTTAGACTTTTTTTTTAATTTAAATTGATCTACATTTTAATTTTTTTAATTTAAATAATATTTTTTTGATAATATTTAGACAAAAATGCTATGCACACTAAAATTGATCTACATTTTAATTTTTAATTTTAATAATACTTTTAATATATGCATCATAACGTTGAATATAAATTAGATGTGCACTGAAATTATAGGATGTGAATGAGAGAGAAAGTGAGATGGATTAATGAGTCCGGCAAGTATGATATCAGTGTTATATGACACTAACTTTAAAATTAATTAAATATATTTTAAACGATTAATTCAAACCGATTTACTTTACGAGTGATACGTTTACATGCAAATTTTTTATATTTTCGAGTTATTTTTGTATCAAATCAAGCAGTAAAAATGTTGATAAATGAATGTATTAAAATTAACTTTAAAACTCACTCATTTGACAGCTTGACTTGGTACTAAATAAGTTCGAAAATTTATAAATTTGCATATAAACGCACAACTAATAAAGTAGATCGATTTGAACGGTTTAGATTCACCGTTTAAAATTAAGGGAGCACCTAGCTATCCCCCTGTAACAATCCCCCATTTCATCCCCCAATCATTAACTACTTCAATAACTACTAACTACCTAGGGTGACCACTTACTATTTGGAGACCACATAATATTTGAAAGATTTTACAACTAACGCGCGCAAGTATTCATCTATAACACATCAAGTATTCATACCTAATATATCAAGTATTTAAAAAAAAAAACTAACACGTTTTTAGAGGTGGGATTTTTTTTTTGTTCATTCAATCTAATCAATATTTCTGACAATCGGTGAGGAATTTTGCAAATCTAAAACCACGAATGTTTTTGACATAATTTTATCTTTAAAATGAGATCCATGATGATATACTTTCGAGTTGTCCGTTGTACAAATATTCATCCTTATCGAGAAAATATTCATCATTATCGTGCAAGTGCAAATATAAAAACTGAAAACATCACTCATCTATCTTTTACACGTTTTTAGAGGTGAGATTTTTTTTTGTTCGTTCAATCTAATCAATATTTCTGACGATCGGTGAAGAATTTTGCAAATCTAAAACCACGAATGTTTTTAACATAATTTTATCTTTAAAATGAGATCCATGATGATATACTTTTGAGTTGTCCGTTGTACAAGTATTCATCCTTATCGAGAAAATATTTATCCTTATCGTACAAGTGCAAATATAAAAACTGGACACATCCCTCAGAATTTTTTTGATAAACCATAATTAAGAAAAGATTTTTTACCATTCCAGCATGAGTACTTTTTTTTTTTCAAAAACAAGAAGGACCGGAGGAGCCCTCCGGTATCAAATTTTGCCTTTCCTCGAGACCGGATGAGCCCTCCGGTCTTAACACTTTGTCACAATTTTCCACATTTTTTTTATTGATGGTGCGGCGGACTGTGCAGCGACTCATTTGTTTTTCTTTTTTTCACTTTTTTTTCTTTTCAAGACCAGGAGGTTCCGGTCTCACCAATTTTTATCGTTTTTGGGTGCGTCGGTGCGGTGACTGTGCAGCCACGTTTTTTTCTCTTTTCTTCTTTCTATAAATCATCTTCTCTCCCCTCAGTCTAACATAAACTCAGAAACTTAATCTTGTAAATTTTTTCTTCTCCGTCATTTTAAGCTGATAATCAAGCTCCACTGAAATATTGTGTTGTTACAGATTGGCCTCTTCTATGTTGGTAGCTTTCATCTAAAGATTGTAGTAAGTTTTTTTTTCAATTACAGTAGTTATAAGGTTGTAAAATTAAAAATTAGTTACTAAAATGGTTAAATTTAATCGCTTTGGATGGTATGGATTTGATATGTTAGGTTTTACAATGTCGATGAGTTTTGTTTACAATTTGTATGTAGTAGTGTTAAAGTGTGGATTTGATCACTCTGTAAAATTGCGAAATTAAAAATTTTAGTATCTTTTTTTTATTTATATGTTTAGGTTTTAAAGTATTATAGTGTCGAGAAGTCTGTTTTACAGTATGTATGTAGTAGTCTTAAAATAAAAAATGATATCGATGATTGATTGTTAATTTTTTTTTCAGATAATGTCTGGAGTAATAATAAATGTTTATCATAGACGCGAAATTTCAGACGCACCGACCTGCACATTTCCTGTTACTAACTCAACAAGTTTTGATGAGCTAAGAAAACACATATATGTTGGCATTCGTTTGCTCCCTAGCCAGTTCAATATGACAATCATGGCTCGTTTGAACACGGCACCACCTGACTCAGCAGAACAATACCAGTTATTTAACATAGACCGCGAAGACATATGGCACATGGTGCTTGGACATGCCACTCCGGTACTGAATTTTGAACTTCTTGAATTAATGGTTGAGTCAGTACCAGTTGTTTATAAGACCAATTATGACCCATATCCGGGTAGTGTACCTGGAAGTAGCAGACACACAACGGTGTCTGATTCACCCATATATTTTGATGACCCCCCTGAAATACCGATAATGGATGATATGGTAAATCGTTTTCACGAGTTGAATAATGATACTAGCTCAGACACAAACTCTGACTTTAGTGACCGAGTTGTCGGGGAAGATGACATGGCTGAAATAGATGTAATGAAGGAGTGGGAAATGTCTATTCCCTTTATTAATCGAGGATTGCAGCATCCTTTTATGGCATTTAATGACGATGTGCCGATGCCGTACAAGGATGAAACATTTTTTGATTATCCACCTAGAATTGACGGTCAATTTTCAGTGGGACAGATGTTTGAATCCAAAGCTAATCTTAAATCCCAGTTAGGTGAATTTGCCCTAGATCATAACTTAGAATTACAACAAACCCATACCAATCGTACTGGCTATATTGTTATATGTAAAGCAGAGGGGTGTCCATGGAGGTTATACGCAAAAACTACTGAGACAGGAAATTCGACAATTGCAACAAACTCATACGAGCACAATTGTTACAGTATTGCTTGTAAAGTTGACAGTCGTCAGCTGACTGCTAGGATGATTGCAGATATAATCAAACCTGGTCTAAAGGAGGACTTGGAGATGTCAATTAAAGCATGTCGATTTGCAGTTAGAAATAAATACAAAATGGTTCAGCCTTCATACAACAAGATTTGGAGAGGGAGGGAGTTGGCTATTGCTGATTTATTTGGTTCTTGGGAAAAAGCCTACGAAGTGCTACCTTCTCTGCTCGGTGCAATCCAGTTGTCCACCCCAGGCACAAAATACGTAATTGAGCACGAACCATCTACAAAAATTGGCATCCGTATTTTTACCCGTGTAGCATGGGCTTTCGGGCATTGCCTGGCTTAGAATTTCAGGATTGGCCTGACGCTGAAAAATTGTATACATGCCATTGATGAAGAACCATTCCATATACTCGTGATACCTTGGGAAAAAATAAAACTTATTAACTATTTCATAGCATTGTTAAATGTAGATATTTTATTTTCTATCTTAAATTAAATCGTACCTATCCGGAAGATAAGGAGTAAGGACTCCATTTTCATACCGAGTTACGAAATTTTGAGAAGGTGCCGCGATATATTCACTAAAATGTTCGCTCTAGTCTGCAGAGGTTGCGTCACCATACAACCCATCCGCTCGTGTCCATTTGCGAATCTCTTCAAGATCTTTGAAGGATGGCGGAGCAGGCGGAGGAACTGCCTGAAATAACCCGAACTGCCGAAAAACCCTCTCGGGAAGGTGAATCTCTACCACCCAGAGATGGATGCACCACACGCGACATGTAAAGAACGCCTTGTCTCTTATCCCGACCGAAGGTTGGAGGTATTGGTAACCCCTGTATGGCCTCCAGTTGACAACATTGGCCTTCAAACGCTCAAACTGATCTCGACATTGCTTTGTGCCTAAGTTGTAAACACATGACAATTACATATTGAATAAACACAAACTTATATGAAAAAATATAATATTTATTATTAAAATGTACCTCTCCTAGGGTTACCACCCCAATCATGCGGAATAGTCCACTTTGCTCCAAAAGCCAGTCTCTCATCCATGACTTCGTCGCCAAATTCTGGGTTATGTGGTATGGGCCGGCCTATAGCAAACCGAGTCCAAGACCACATCTGCAATAGTAGTAATGGACCATGAATTGAAGCTAGTTTATATCTGGAAACGCGTGACAACTCGCGATACAGGCAAGCGAGCACAGCACCTCCCCAGTTGTAGTAGTTGACACCTTGAGGACTCAAATCTTCCACGAATTGTAAGTACATTAATGAGACAGAACTTGAATTCGAATCCGAAAACATGATAGACCCGAACAAGTCCATTGCATATGCTCATGTGTACTGGTTGATTATGTCCTGGTCATCCACTAGTTCCAAGTCCAGCTTGTTAAATTTTGTTCTCAACCATACAAGACGCATATAGTTCTTTAAGATTGTTGTTTTCTCGTTAGGTTTACCCCCATGCTCCACCTTTTTATAATAAAAATCGTTATCATCCCATTCAAAACCATCATACACTTCATGTCCTAGGCAATCTAAGATCAATTGTGAATAATGATCATCGGTACATCCAGAGATAGCCCTCCCTGTAAACATAGATGTTAAACAAAATTATACTAGTACAAAATTTCAATTAATAACAAATGTATAAATTAGCAATAAAAAATATGTTACCGGTAACAGATAAGCCCCACAAACAGCTAACATCTTCCAATGTCACTGTGCACTCTCCCACCGGAAGATGAAAAGTATTCGTCTCAGGCCTCCACCTCTCAACGAGAGCAGTAATCAATCCTCTTTCAATCAGACAATGATGTACATTAACCATCTGATACAAGCCTAAATTCTTTAAACCTTCTTTCATATTTTCTTGGTATTCAACGTCCATTTTGCCACTATCAGGACGTAGTGCATAATCGGGCTGAAATGATAATTGACATGCAAAAAAGTTTAACCAAAAATTAAATTTGAATTCTAAAATTTAATAAGTCAATTTAAATTCAAACCAATATTAAACAAATACCCTCGTATTCGCCACATGCATTTTAACTTCTGTTGGAAGCAACTGCAATAAAGAATCTTCATCTTGCATTTTTCACTACAATATAAATAAATACATACAAAAAAATATTAACATGCAAATCCAATTCAATATTAACATGCACGACATGCAAACCTAATTAACTAGTAACATTCATTTTATTACTTTACATTATTCTACAATTACACTACAAAAATCTAAATTATACTAAAAAAAATAAATCATTCAACAATTACTACATGCATGTACACTAAATAATTCTACAATTAATGGTTACACTATATAAACTTAAATTACACTAGAAAAATAAATATGAATTACTACAATTACTACAAAAATCATTTATACTATAATTACTACATAAACAATTTATTTATACTACATGCAAATTACATACAAATAAATTAGTACATGCAAATAAATTACTACATAAATCATTCATACAACTATACACATAAACTATTTTTGTTATACTAATTGCAAATAAATTACTACATAAATCAATTTTTATATTACAATTACAACATAAATCATTTATTTATACTACAATTACTACATAAACCATTTATACTACTAAAAAAAAATACACATAAACCATTTATACTACTACAAAAAATATACATAAATCATTTATTTATATTACATGCAAATAAATTACTACATAAATAATTTATTTATACTATAATTACTACATAAATCATTTATACTACAAAAAGATAAAACTACACATAAACTATTTACTTGTACTACAATTATTACATAAACTATTTATTCTAACCATTTATTCATAATTTCATATTATTTATTAAAAATAAAAGAATTAAATACATACCGAACGAAACTTGTAGATCTGAAGCTTTTCTTGTTCTTCTTTCAAAAATACACAAATCTATATAATTAGAATTAAAATTACGTTACTTTGAAGAGTTAAAAAAAAATGGTGAAAGAACGGTTTGAGAAGAAGGAAGGGAGAAGAAAATGGGAGGAGACATAGACAAAGACAGGCTTCTGTGGTGTAAATCAATTATTGATCTGTGGTGCATTATTCATCTGGTGCGGTGTAAATAATTATTGATTTTGATCTGTGGTGGGGTCCATGGCTAATAAATTGATTATTTCGGCTAAGACCGGACTGGCCATCCGGTCTTGAATTTTTTTTTGGGTTGAGACCGGACCGGCCATCCGGTCTTGAATTATTTTAAAGTTTTTGGATTCTCTGTGCCACCCGAATTATAATGCAATTGTAATGGACCAAACCGGTTAAAATTATGAGAGACCGGAGGGCTCCTTCGGTCTTGAGTAAAGGAAAATTTTGAGATCGGAGGGCTCCTCCGGTCCTTCTTGTTTTTGAAAAAAAAAGCACTCATGCTGGAATGGTAAAAATTCTTTTCTTAATTATGGTTTATCAAAAAAATTTCATCCCTCATCCATCTTTTACACGTTTTTAGAGGTGGTTTTTTTTCTCCGTTCAATCTAACCAATATTTCTGATGATTTATGAGGAATTTTGCAAATCTAAAACCATGAACGTTTTCTACACAATTTTATCTTTCAAATGAGATCCATGATGACATACTTTCGAGTTGTCCGTTGCACAAGTATTCATCTCTTATCGAGAAAGTATTAATCCTCGTCGTGTAAGTGCAAATATAAAAACTGGACAAATCACTCATCCATCTTTTACACGTTTTTAGAGGTGAGTTTTTTTTTCTTCGTTCAATCTAACCAATATTTCTAACGATTTGTGAAGAATTTTGCAAATCTAAAACCACGGACGTTTTCTATACAAATTTATCTTTCAAATGAGATCCATGCTAACATACTTTTGAGTTGTCTGTTGCACAAGTATTAATATCTTGTCACGCAAGTATTCATACCTAAGATATTAAGTATTCATTTATACACATTGAAGTTTCATATCTAAAACATCAAGTATTCATTCATATATCTCTATTTTTTTTTTCAAAATTTATTTTTATGTCATTTATTTAATACGCAGTGGCCTAATTCACAATTAATAAAGCTTTGTTCTTTGCAAAACTCGCTACTCTACGAGGAAGGGGAACATAAACATGAAAGAGATTAATTGCATATACATATGTAAAATTATTTTGATATGATCGACAGTGACGGATCTGACCCGGTAGAGACGTGCTCTAGTATTCATTCATACACATTGAAGTATTCATTCATACACGTTGAAGTATTCATTCGTGGCAGAGGCGTACTTGATTGGGATGGAGTGACGGATGATCTCCGGCAGAACGTTCGCTAGAGCGGGAGCAGCAGGCATAGAGGAAAAAAATTAATGCGAAAGTGTAAGAGGGAGGAAGCTTATTATATTTACCATTTTGAGGTGGGAGAGGGTGGGAGGTGGGAGAGAGAGGGTAGCTTATCGATGGAAAAACAGAGGCGGAGGTGGGAGAGGGAGGTAGAGGCGGAGGTGAGGAGAGGTGTGGGAGGCGAAGGTGAGAAATGGAGGTGGGAGAGGGAGGCGGAGGCGGAGGTGGGAGAAGAAAATGGAGGTGAAAGAAAAAAATGAAGGTGAAAGAGAAAGAGAGAGAGGAAAGAGAAAAGAAATAAATGTTGTTAGAAATAGTAGTTATAGTTATAGTTAAAATATAAAGTTAGTTGAGAGATAGATAAGTTGAGGAAATTATAATTACCCTAAAATTAATTTGATAGATTTTAGAGTTGATATTATATAGACTTAAATGACATTAATGTTATACTAATCATACTATGAATTAATTACCAGAATAAATATATCTCTGTATTTTTCTTAAAATGAACTTCCTTGACCAATTCTGACCTATTTCATTACGAGAATAAATACATCTCCGTATTTTTTTCTTAAAAACTAAGTACGGTACTGTCGGTACAGCAATAAAAAATGTCTGAAAGGACTCCTTTATGACGTACCAATTTTGTTTTTTTTTATGAGCTGTCAACTACTTAAAATACAAAAATCTAGAATTCTGATTTGGCAATGAGAAAAGAGGGGGGTGGTTTGACAAAGTCGCTATAGTAAGTATTGTTACGCGCACATTTCTCCGGAACTTCAGCATATAAATTGGCCATTATTTATTGGAAAAATGACAAGAGCCACAGCTTCTTTTATTGGAGTCTTATCAATCTGAACTGGTTAGGCACATGGCACTTTTGACCATATTACTTGCTCTCAAGTCTCAAGCATAATGTGGTTAGGCAACATAGTGTGGTGATATATTTTTAGAATAATCATAATCTATCTCCACATTTCTATTTCTCCATTTATCTCCGTATTTTTATTAAAAAAAAATTATACTATAGTCCTTACTAATTATATAGTTCTCATTTTTCAGTTACTACACTCGTCTTGCGTTAACCTTTATAAGTATAAATACTAAAATATAAAAAAATAATACTTACAAAATAAGATATTAATATTTGCATGCGTAATTTGATATGACCACCCCTTTTCCATCCTTCAATAGTCCCCGCATCAACATTCATCAAATGAAGTAGTGGGGACCACACATCCCTGCATCAACTTTATCTAATCGTCCCTGCGTTAATATTTTTCAAACAAAAATAGTTGATTACATAGGTATAAATACTCCAATGCATAGATATAAATACTTGTAATGCTTGATATTAATACTTTCATATGTAAAAAGTACATGCAAGTATATGTATAAATACTTGCATGAAGAAGTATAAATACTTGTGTGACGACGAGTCCGAAAGTATGTCATCATGGATCTCATTTGAAAAAGAAAATTGCGTAGAAGATGTTCATGATTTTAGATTTGCAAAATCTCTCATAGATTGTCAAAAATATGGACAAGATTAAATAAAAAAAAACTCTAAAAACGTGTATGGTCTCCCATGTAATTTGAGATTTGGTTGGAGAGACAATTATTGATGTAAAAATTATTCACCTTATAGGTATAAATACTTCCGTTCTTAGATATAAATACTTCATTGCATGGAGATTAATACTTTAGAAAAAAAAATCAGTACTGGAGTTTTTGTGGCCCCCAAGACAATTATGGAAGTTAAGTGCGAAGATAAATGGAGGTAGAGGTGCGGGGACAATTATCAGGATCCATATTTTTATTGGAGCTCATGTGCTTTATGAAGCATGTTTTATTTTACGTTCATATCTCATTTTTAAAGGTTAATCATTCGATTCGAATTGTTTAATGTGTTTAAAAGTCAATTTCTATATTTCTTAGAAATTTTTTACTATTTTTTAGATAGATTGAAAATTACTTTTTTTTTATAGTTCAGAATTTTCTGAATCAACAAATTTTTTATCTATTTAAAAATTAATAAAATAATTATAAGCACATTTTAATATAAAGATCATGTTGATGTGTTCACTGTTTAAACTTTAAAAGAAAATATAAATATAAAGTGAAACATAATTCTTAGTTCATGAAGAAGAATAATTGAATTCTAAAAGCAATCGTTTATTTTATTTTGCAGCGCAATTATTATTTATTAATAAATTGAAGAGGTGAAATGTAGAACCTAGAAAGAAAAGAGCTAATATAATAAGTATTATTATATTAATTTCAAGATGTGGACGCGAATTTTAAGAATGAATCACACATTCATAATAATAAATTTTGCTTATAATTTGATGAAAATTTTAGTATACAATTAGTACATTAAGCTTGTTTAGAATTTATTTTGAACAATTAGATATGGTTCACTTTTTTTTCAGATTAATAATTTACTTAAAATACGTTAGAGTTGAGTAGAACTTGGAAATTCTTAAGCCCACCAATTTTTTTTTTGTGAGCTTAACTTATATACTATCAAATTTACTTTAAATGACAATTTATAATCGTTAAAACCAATCGACTTATTCATAAATGATACATTTACATGCATAATTTATAAATTTTTGAATTAAATTAGTATAAAGTAAAACAGTTAATAAATAATAAAAAAAAATGTATTAAAATTGACTTATAAATTACTATGCAAAACACTAGTACCGTGGTTAAAATTATAAACAAAAAATTGAGTAAGGTTGGAGATTAAGTCACTTAACTTTTTGATATCAAAAAAATTGCAATGTGACCTTGTTCCTTTTTTTTTGTTTTTGGGTTTCTACCTTGTTCCTCCTTAATTCTATTTAATTTCGTGATACGTTGTGGTGCGAAATGGTTGTTACATAAATTCCCAAGCTGAAGCTGGCATTATTCATGCCTTCATAGAGACTGGAGGAAATAAAGGAATCTGTACAATTAATATATTTATTATATAACAACAACCAGCGTGTCGTTTTCGGAGAACATAAAGAAATAGCAACCTCTCAACAAACAAAAATTATAAACAATACACAAGTCAAATCACATATACGATTTTGCTCCCCATTTTTTATGTCATTACAATAAACAAATAAATTATATATATAGCATATCGGACTGTGAATTAACAAAACTAGTATGGAAAAATAAAATAAAATAATATGGCGGTAGATAGTCACATGCCTATGACTCTCTTGTCAATATCACAGATTCACAGCATCACAGCAACCGAGCCAGTCTGGATTTTTTTTTGTAAATCATAAATAATTAAATAAATTTTACGGAACCAATATGATGATTTTTTTTTATTTGAAAAATCATAAGGACCGTGGGGTTCCCACGGTCTCACAATTGCCTTCTCCCCAGACTGTGGGAACCCCACGGTCTCAACCTTTTTTTTTTTTTTTTTTTCCGGTTTTCCCAATTCTTTGCAATTGCTGCACAATTTCTGCTGCAGGAGATCCCTATTTTTTTCTTTCTTTTTTTCACCTTTTTTCTCCAAACCGAGTGGTCCGCACAATCTACACAAAATTTACTCCAGACCGTGTGGACGGTCCGGTCTTCATTTTTTTTTTCAGTGTTCGGTCCGGTCTTCATTATTACGAAATAAATAATTCAAAAAAATACTACATGCATCTACACTAAAAAAAAACTACATGCGCAAAAATCATGCATCTACATAAACCATGCAAATAAAAAATTCATTCAACAATTACTACATGCATCTATACTAAAAAAAAATACATGCAAATAAACCATGCATCTACATAATTACAAAATAAATAATTCAAAAAAATACTACATGCATCATCTACACTAAAAAAAACTACATGCACATAAACCATGCATCTACATACAACATGCAAATAAATAAATAATTTAACAATTACTACATGCAAATAAATTACTACATAAACTATTTTTTAATACTACAATTACAACATAAACCATTTATACTACTAAAAAAAATACACATAAACTATTTATACTACAAAAAGAAAAAAATATACATAAATCATTTATTTATACTACAATTACTACATAAACCATTTGTACTACATAAACAATTTATTCTAATCATTTATTCATAATTGCGGATATTTATATTAAAAAAAGTTCGTCAAACTAATAATAATTATTGAAAACTGGACCGAACCGTCAAAAAAAAAATGAAGACCGGACCGTCCGCACGGTATGGAGTAAATTTTGTGTAGACCGTGCGGACCACTTGGCCTGGAGAAAAAAAGGAGAAAAAAAGGAAAAAAATAGGGATCTCATGCAGTAGAAATTGTGCAGCAATTGCGAAGAATTGAGAAAACTGGAAAAAAAAAGGGTTGAGACCGTGGGGTTCCCACGGTCTGGGGAGAAGGCAATTGTGAGATCGTGGGAACCCCACGGTCCTTATGATTTTTCAAAAAAACAAAGTCATCATATTAGTTCCATAAAATTCATTTAATTATTTATGGTTTACAAAAAAAATTCACCAGTCTGGCAATTTTAGTGTAATAATTGTAGAACATGACTGAAGTGTATATGATTCTCCGAATTTTTATTAATAGAAAAATAAATAAATAAATATCCACAATAGAGAAGGAAATGATGTAAATTTGACATCTAGAAAAAACGTGATAGTTTATAACATCCAGATAATCACGATCAGCTAATCGAAATCTAATTACTTTCTAACTAAATTGCGGGAAAAAAATAATTCTGGACTTCATAGTCCATCACGGTCAGAGAATACCTCATACTTCGTGGCTTCGAAGTCCAGAAAATATTCTCTGGTCGTGATGGATTATGAAGTCCAGGTATTCTCTGGCCGTAACGGACTATGAAGTCCATAATTTTTTTTTTCCGCTATTTAGTTAGAGAGTAATTAGATTTTGCTAAATAGGTTGTAATTATTTATAACGTCATCTTCATAGATGTCAAAATTCTGCCATTTTCTTTCCTATTGTCAATATTTATTTATTTATTTTTCTATTAATAAAAAATTCGGTATGATTCTCCTACAGTCCTACTGACTGGAAATTATTCTATCTTTGATATTAACGATGCAGATTCTAATTCCATTTTTGGTTATTCTTAAGTCAATGGAAACCAACAATTAAAAGAGGTAGGCATGCAAAATATGCAATTCATCAATGAAGGTGCCAGTACAATGCATTTTAACATAGAGACTTTTTATACACCAAATTCAATCTATTTTAATATTATAAACTAACAGATAAGCACCATTAGGTCCATTACCAACCACCTTGTTGGATGAAGGAAACTGGAAACAAAAAATCATAGCCAGGCTAGCTGCTCTGTCTAACAAGCAACCCAAAACATATAATAATATTCAGGCCTTCTGATCACAGATAGGCCATTGACATTTATTAGTCAAATTGAGAAAATAAACAATAAACGAAAATATTGTAGACTTTGCTTTTGGTTAAATTATTGGTTGGTAGAGTTTGAAATATTCTCCTGCCCAAAGAACTGTAGATCATCTGTGCCGCATTGGCTTTTATTCAGAAATATACACGTGTCCCTTTTGAAACCGACATTTTTGCCAAAACATTCTGTTCTTAGGAGAATTCGAAATTACTCAAATCGTCAAATGTCTGTGTCTCAAAGACTAAGAGCTGCAATTGATCATGCAGTTTCAATCCAAGAGCCTCTCAATGAAATAGAGGTTTCATATTTTTTTTATACATAAATTTTGTTAAAAGAGGAGGGTTCAAATGCCTCCATGTTTTTGTGCCTCCATCATGCCTCCATCTCTCTCCATCATTTTCAAAGATCAAACAGTCGATCCGAACCGCTCAACCTAACCTCCATACTAAAATATATTTGGAGACCAAATTTTATATTTTTAGAAATTTTTTTACTATTTTTTTAGATAAGTACAAAAATACTGTTTTTAGATAGTTTAGATTTACTGATTTTGTATCTATCTAAAAAAATAGTAAAAAAATTCTTAAAAATATAAAATTTGGTCTCCAAACATATTTTAGTATGGAGGTTAGGTTGAGCGGTTCGAATCGACTGTTTGAATTTTGAAAATAATAAAGAAAAATAGAGACATAATGGAGGCACAAAAAAATAGAGGCATTTGAACCATCCTCTTGTTAAAATTATTCTCTTTAAATAAAACTGATTGTTCTTTGAAATCTGTGCCATCTCAAAAAAAGAGGCGTGTCCTTGAAATTAGTGCCACCACATAGTACCACATATCAAAAATAAAAAATGGGGTTGCTAAATCACTGGGAGACTTCTAAATTAGGGTCGCAGACCTCGATTTTTGAGGCCGCAGAAATGTTTGTTGGCATGAATATTTTTAGAATTCTTAGATATTGGAGTGTTTTGATTTATTAATTTTGGATTTATGGTATAAATAAAAATTTCAGTTTTTGAAATATCAATTTAAAAAAGAAAATCAATTTAAACTGGCAGTATGAAATAGAATTAGCAGTATAAAACATTAGTTACCGCAAAGGCGAAACCAAAATTTTCTTATGGAAGGACTGAAACATAAAATATACAACATGTAATATATAATTTAAACTCAAGTCTCCATAATCACAAAATGTAATTTTAACCACTAACTACAAGTAAAAAAAATAAAATCAATTAAATTTCAATATATATAATTAAACTCTTAAAATCATAGAAACGACTAAGAACTTCTATGATTGATAAAGAAATGCTGAAAACCGTACAGATTGGATAAATTTATTATTGGAAAAGGTTAGGAGCTTTTTAGTTTAATTTTGTGTAGTTTAAAATATCTGCAATGAAGAGACAGTCATTGATTTAGTGGCAAAGACAATGTTTTCCGTGTGAAAGGTCGCAGGTTAAAAATCTGAAAAGACAATTTATTGTGAATATTAAATAATTTGATGACTTAAGCTCCAACCTTTACTAAAAAACAAAAAATCCATGGAACAAGATAACTCAATAGTTGTTATTCTCTATTCTGATTAATTTGTTACAGTAGAGAGATGCTCATAAGTTTGTATTGTTTTTTCTTAATTATTTATTCCAGTTCCTCTACGTGCATTCTGTGCATTCTGACTTTAAGCTTTACCAAAAATTCAACAATAAAAACTGATAGGGTACAACTAATCCGTACCGACAATTTTTTATGCTCTTCTCTTATACTGGTATTATATACTGATCTTTCTCTCATTATTATACCAATTCAGCCATGTACAATTCCTCTAGCATATTTGATTCCGTCTTTGCTGTTCTAGTATTTAAATGCCACTCTGTTGCCATACTCTTCCCAGTTTAAACAAGGTCAACTAGATCTCTCTTTCTTCTCTCTGTCTCTCTCTCTTCAGATTGATTGATATCTCACCAATTCTTCAGGTATTTTTCAGACCTTGAATTCCCTTTGTGTAATTTCTCACCAATTTCTCATGTATTTGCCATTTAATTTTAAGGAACATTGTGCAGAGTCTGTGAATTGCCAATTATTCTCTTTTGATATCTGTCAGATATATAATTGTTGGGTTTAAAAGTGACCAATTGTTTTTGTCCTGATCAGGTTAATTAGTTCTAAATTTCACTGAAATGGTGAAGATCTGTTGCATCGGCGCTGGATATGTGGGTGGACCCACAATGGCAGTCATAGCTCTGAAGTGTCCAGAGGTAGAGGTTGTGGTAGTAGACATCAGTGCTGCCCGAATTGATGCATGGAACAGCGACAAGCTCCCGATCTATGAACCCGATCTTGATGATGTAGTTAAGGCTTGCCGAGACCGCAATCTCTTCTTCAGCACAGATATTGAGAAACATGTCGCAGATTCCGAAATTCTCTTCCTTTCTGTAAACACCCCAACCAAGACGTGCGGACTCGGTGCTGGTAAATATGTTAATTTTAATTTCTTCCTAATTCATTGTCCCTTAATTTCTCAATGTATTTCAAATCTAATGCAAACAATGATACTACAGGAAAGGCAGCTAATCTCACCTTCTGGGAGAAAGCAGCTCGCATGATCGCTGACGTGTCCAAATCTGACAAGATCGTGGTCGAAAAATCTACAGTACCAGTAAAAACTGCAGAGGCGATCGAAAAGATACTGAATCACAATAGCAACGGTGTAAAATACCAAGTCCTATCCAACCCTGAGTTCCTTTCCGAAGGAACCGCCATCGAAGATTTATTATATCCTGAAAGAGTACTAATCGGTGGAAGGGAAACACCGGAAGGACGAAAGGCTGTTCAGAAACTGAAGGAAATTTATGCGCACTGGGTCCCTGATAATTTGATCATAACAACAAATCTCTGGTCGGCTGAGTTGTCTAAGCTTGCATCCAATGCTTTTCAAGCTCAGCGTGTCTCTTCCATAAATGCCATGTCAGCACTGTGCGAGGCCACGGGAGCAAGTGTATCTGAGGTGGCATATGCAATTGGCATGGACTCGAGGATTGGACCGAAGTTCTTGAATGCAAGTGTCGGGTTCGGTGGCTCGTGCTTTCAAAAGGATATACTTAATTTGGTTTATATTTGTGAGTGCAATGGTCTTCCTGAGGTAGCAAATTACTGGAAACAGGTAATCAAGATCAATGATTACCAGAAAAGACGGTTTCTGAACCGTGTTATCTCCTCCATGTTCAACACAGTATCAGGGAAAAAGATTGCCATTTTGGGTTTTGCATTTAAAAAAGATACTGCGGATACTAGAGAATCGGCATCGATCTATGTTTCTCAGGGTTTGTTAAGGGAGAATGCCATTATAAGCATCTACGACCCGAAAGTCACTGCGGATCAAATTCAGTATGATCTTGGCACAAACAAGTTGGATTGGGACAACCCGATCCCACTACAGCCGATGAGCCCAACTGCAACAAAGCAAATCACTATGGCGTGGGACCCGTATACAGCGACCAAGGGGGCCCATGGTGTGTGTATCCTGACTGAGTGGGATGAGTTCAAGAACCTAGATTACCAGAGAATCTATGACGGGATGCAAAAGCCGGCTTTTATGTTTGACGGCCGCAACATGGTAGATCCGGTGAAGCTCAGAGAGATTGGGTACATTGTCTACACAATTGGTAGGCCACTTGACCCCTGGCTAGCAGACATGCCAGCAGTAGCATAATTTATCAATTTATCAGACTTCTGGTGTAGAAAGAAAATTATTTCGTTCTTTTTTAAACGATCGTCATGCTAATACGGTTATGAAATGTGGTTTTTTTTTTTTTTTTGTATAATAAACAATTGTTGTGCTTATTTGGTAATTTGTTGAAATAGTCCAAGATGAAATGTGTACATTGACCTTGTGTTTCTTCTTCTTCTCGTTTTTTTTTTTTTTTTTTTTTTTTTGAACAATTTGCTCACACTTGTTAGTATGTCAAAATCAGCAAACAGACTACTAAAACCTTGACGAATTAAATTCTTCGCATTTCGGCATTGTATCCAATTCCTGCACCCGAATTCTAAACGGACGGTGCAGATGCAAACTCAAGGGATGAGGACCCAGAATTTTAATGGATCAGATTGAATTTTTCGTTAAAACAAAACTTTTCAGCCCAACGAGACTATCCTGTGATTATATTTTCTCAGCCCATTTGCATTTTTCTTTTCTTAGTTCCAAACTCCTATTTCAGATCGCTTTGAAGCTGCTGGCAATACCAAACTCAGAAAAAATAATTAAAAGGATTAATCTAGTGCATATTAGATTTATATGCATAGCTTTTTTATGTAATAAAATTTCATATAAGATATACTTGTCATCTTATGATAGAGATGTTACTTGTGATTTTATCCTTTAACTAACTTCCTCTGATTTGTCATATACATTTCTTCAGCACAATTATTTTTTTCTTGTGCCACTTATCAGACCTCTATACAGTTATGATGGGAATATAAGGATTAAGGATATTGAGAAATAATAACTAGAATTTGTTTAGAAATAAGAAATTAATTGGTCTCAGAAAATCATCACAGGTTCATTAAGGAAAGAGATCAAGTAGCATAAATCTCTGTAATTAGGCCATATTTAGTACCTATCACAATCTCTGTAATTAGGAAAAAATCCAACAACATATATGTTAGGAATATAGCCAATGACCATTGAGTTATAAATACCCACAAACAGAAGCTTGTAATTATATTTTTTTTTTCCTGATTGTTGTAATTAATTGCTTTGATAGAAGATCTTCCCGGAATGTGCAAGTAGTGCTCATTTTTTTTTCATTCAATTTATATCATGAATTCTCTATTTTTTATTTCTTTTCTTTTCTTTGGATGAAGCATTTTTTTTCATTCAATCTTTTCACTTCTTCCTACCATTAATCTATGATTTAGATAACATCAAAACACCATAATTAGAAACAATATATTGATGTTGGATTTCATTGTTACAGGCTTGAAGAAGCTTAATTATTACAATGGATAAGAGTTGGGTGGACCTTGATAGAAGAACTGTTGGTTATGTGAAAGGAATGAAAGATTTTGTGGCATCGACTTTTGCTAACGTAGCTCAAGCAAACACAATCCGTTGCCCCTGTTGTAAATGTCGAAATGTAGTCTTTCGGGCACGTAGTGAGGTGGAGTTTCATTTGGTTAAAAATGGTATGGATGAGTCCTACAAAATTTCAGTTTGGACATTGCATGGGGAGGACTATTTCAAAACAAATGTAGATCTAGATCGTCAGATCGAATCCTGAGATTGTTAAGTGCCCTATTTTTTATTTTATTTTTTACTATTACTGAAAAAAAAACCCAATAGCCATTTTTTTTGGAAAAATTCTAGAATTACCAGGTTCGCAGATCTCCGCAATCAACAGACATATTTAATCTACACAACCAAAAAAGATATGAAATTAAGTGAAATCAATATCTAAGGTACCCATCTATTTCTCTACAATTGCTTTACTTAAATATATTCAACTATACATTAAAAATAATTATAATGTAGAAGTAGGGGTGTCAATGGGTACGATACGGGTAGGGTGGAAGCATTTTCATACCCGTACACACTAAGAATGATCTTACCCTATTCTATCCTTACCCGATAAAATCATCGGGTAACGAAACGGTAGCGGGTGAATAACGAATAATACAACTATAATAATTAATTTTATTATATTTTACAAATAGAACATCAAAACTCATTTATTTCGCACATATACAATGATATTACTAACAAAAAATGAAAATAAAAATAATTGTGCAATCAATTTCAACTAAATTATATTTTTTTATAAAACAAGAAAATTAAAAAACAAAAATATATATTTCGAAAATTTTAATTATTTAATTAAAGAATAAAATATGCAAATAAAAATAGGGAAAATTTCTTGTGTACCCATGGAAATTTTTAAAATAGCCAATATCCCCATTAAAACATCTTAATATCCAATATCCCCATACAAATTTAACACTCTTTCTTTTATTCTCATTTACTCAATAAATTTATTATTTAGACAAATATACCCTTCTTCTAAAATGGAGATGTCCCTTTTAATTAGCAACATGATTGGAATTGATCAATAAGAAAAAAAAAAAAGAGGTTCCATCTTCATCATCTTAACATCTAAACTGAAACTCTTAGCTTCCCTCCAAAGCTTCTCTATCAAGGATATATTTTATTCCAAAACACAAAGTTTGACCTTGTCTCTTTTAACGATTGAAATAAGTACCAATGTTTAAAGTCTTATAAAAAAAGAAGGCATCCAGAAAACAGGGATAAACTAGAGGATATTCATCTGTAACAGTAATTGATTTCATTGTATTTGAAAGAGGAGATACAATCTACTTTATATAGCGACTACTGTATTTAACTGGATTAACTAAACAAAGGTAAAAATAACCCAACAGCTAATTAACTATGCATAAATCAGCATTTCAATATTCTTGTAAATGAGAAGGTTCCAATTCCAGTAGTTTGTTTTCCTAAAATAAACAATTATCAGTAACTTCTCTCCACATAATGGACATATTCATTTGTTCATCTAATAAATCCGCACATGTGTTTGTGTTTGTTTCCGAAGCATGAAGAAAAAGGCCTCAACGATCTGCATAGATTCAAATTTTTTCGAAGTTCAATCCAGTTGAAAATTCATATAATTATATATGTATAAAGAGGTCACAGGCAAATTAAGGTAGAACCTCAACTCCAATAAATATATCTTCTAAATTTCAATTCCTCCGTCATTCTGGCAGTGAAGATGGCTCCTGTCGTTGGATGGATTAGACAGTTTTACTCATCCGTTTCAATTTTCTTAATAGAGAAGCTTTGAAGAAAAGCTAACTTAATGGTTGAGAACTTTAATTTCTATCGGTGAAGGAGAAAAAATATTAGATGCCAAGATGAAGAAGACCGAGCTTCTCTTTTCTTATTCAATTCCATCATGTCCATTTCAGAGGAAGGGTATATTTGTCTAAATAATAAATTTAATGAGTAAATGGGGATAAAAGAAAGAGTATTACATTTTTATGGGGATATTGGATATTAAGATGTTTTATGAGAAAATTGACTATTTTGAAAATTTTCATGGATACACTAGAAATTTTCTCATGAAAACAATATCCTTACAACAAAAATAATACACTAAATAATAAAAGTACTCACTAATTATTGCTCAAATATTATTATATTTTATATAATTACCTATAGGGTAACGGATACAAAATAGTCTTTACCCGTACCCTTATCCATTTAGCTAACGAAAAAAAAACCCTTACCCATACCCATACCCTATAAGCTAACGAAAAAAAAATCTTATCCATACCCGCCTTATCGAATACGGTACGGATCGGGTAAACGGCTAAAAGGGTTTCATTGACACCCCTGTGTAGAAGATAAGAAAAAAGAAGGTGCAAGTAATATATAGAAAAAATATACAAGTACTAAGAAGCAAGTCACACATAGAAGATGAGAAAAAAGAGCACTACAATGATCCTATAGTGGCGTTTGGAACTAATAATTAAAGCCTGGCCCAATTAAACCCGGCCTGTTATAAAGGTGCTCCTTAGGATAAGGGAAAATATAACGTAATCAATTCATTATTGGTTTATTGGAAAGTTCTAAAATTGTAAGGCACAAAATATCAAGTTCTATAACAATATTCCAAGATAATTATAATTCGTTATATTATTTCACAAATTTATTATTCATCAATTAAATCATATTATTTTTGACAATAAAGTAACTAAACTCGTAATTTCTTCCCTAAATATTTATTGGGTAAGAAATTAATGTTTAATCAATAAACTATAGGAATATGTTGGTAAATAGTTTGGAGTGAGTTTATGTACTATGCAAACGAATTGGCTAGCAAACCAGATCAATATTTTTGTTTTTCAAATTCTAACGGTTAATCAGAACCGTTTAACATGATCTCCATAAGAATATGTACTTGTAGACTGAATTTTATATTTTTTTTTACTATTTTTAAGATAGATAGAAAATCATTTGATCTAAAAAGTCTGGACCATCCAACAAACAATGATATTCTACACTATCTTGAAAAATAGAAAAAAAAAATTTGGTCTGTAAGTACATATTTATATGGAAATCATGTTAAATGGTTCAGATTGACGGTTAGAATTTGAAAAATAAAAATATTAATTTATATAACAGACTAATCCATATTAAAGATAATATAATATTATAGACTCACAGTTTTCATACTCAAACAAATAATTAAGTCTCATTGGGTGGTGAGACTCAAATATATATTATTTCTCCCACCATCTATAAGGGTTGAACAATATTTGAGTCTCACCAGTCAAATTTAGTTTTAAAAAAATAAAAATTAGAGAACAAATTACTCAACTATTTAATATCTAAAAAAAATTAGCTGAGTTATAAATCTACGATCCCTCGTACAAAAAATATTATCTTTGTTAATAGATCAAAATTTCATTCTTAATTAAACTCAATTTTAATATAAATTTTCCAATTCTGATCCAGTAGGATAAAAATGACGAGAAATGAATAATACTCACTTATTTTCAATGCTTTCAATTTTTAATTTGCAATAGCTACAACTTCAATAAAGAATATATTTTTATTTATAAAAAAAATTGGCCCTCTGTGACGACCATTCAATTTGAGACGTGATGAACAATTTGAATGAAAAATTTGGCCCTCCGTAACAACTATAATACAATACTCCAATTGAAATTGTTTGGAGCACCTCTCGGGATGCCAGTGAGACTTGTTGCTCATCATGAGCCATCCATAATAAAGAACTGAAATGGTCCTTGCTGTTCTCGAGAATGGACTCATCACAGGGTCGGGTGGTAGTGGTCTCCTACGCCGTTCCCTAGCCATCCTACGTTGAAACAAAAATTTAGACATGCTACAATTGGCTACAAACTGCTCATTACAGTAAAAAATGCTAAAATATGCTAATTTACGCTAAAACAAGTAAAAATATACTCAAATTAACTTAAAATATGCTAATTGTGGTAAAAATATGCTAAAATACCTTAATTACGGGAAACAAAATATTATTCGGGTCAAATATGCTAAAACAATCAAAACTATACTCAAATATGATAAAATATGCTAATTCAGGTAAAAATATACTAAATTACTGTCACACCCCAAGACAACCCACCACATATTTCTATGTAAGGCGTATTCATATCACATACATTAACAATAACAACATTGATCAATATATGAATCATATTATTTCATGCAATTAATTTATGTCTACTCAAGTTATACGAATGGTTCGAAAACAACATGCACACATCAAACTAATGCCATAATGATAAACATTTGAATGACAAGAGGCAAGCAAAATAGTTTTATAAAGTCTAGAAAACTCGCAAAATATTATTTTCTCAAAATTTTCGTTTACAGTGACCACACAATTATGGGAAGTCACATGGCCCGAACAAGTGATTTCATTCAAATAAAACCTATGTTTCTTGCTAGTCACTGTGGTTCGGTATGTGTTTAAGGTTCAACCTTAATCATGCAGAGCCATGAGTGTGCCCCTCAATCAGCACCATGATTCATCATTAATAAGAAAAACTGCTCAATGAAAATCACCAAGATCAACAAATCATTATTTCTAGAGAAGAACAAAGTTTCAGATCAAGTTATTGAAATTCAATAGTATATTTCAAGATAAAAATTCTGAAAACAACTAGTAGGGTTAGAAAAAGTGTGTCATGGAGAACTAATATGTGGCCTACTAAAGGGGGGATAAAAAAAAGAAGAAAAAAAAAAGAAAAGAAGTAAACTTATACAGTATGTTTTTTTTTTCATTTAAAAGACAAGAATTGCTCATTTCATCAATATCAAACAGTCGACTTACAAGTTACAATGAAGCCCTACTCAGCTACTCATTATTTATTTTTATCCCTAGACAAACTAACATCAGCATATAACCTGGTATGGAGCAATACACAGCTCCTATCCAAAACATTTTCACACATCCGAAGCAAAAACAACTGCAAATGGTTACAACCACAAAATGAACCCCCCTAAAAAACTATTACAGCACCACTAAAACTTTTAATGTCATACTTAAATTGGCATAGGACAGTTCTAAAGCATAAACTAATATATTATGTAATACAACTAACTAGGAAAAATGGCATAAGGTCATTCAAGGACTAGAGTTTTCCTATCACATTTTCTAGAAGCCACGATGAACCCACGAATACAAGCACCGCGGTCTAAATCTTTCTTCGAACACATCTCCCAATTTTATCACTGTCCAAGGCCAATCACCATTTTGATTCCCCGTTGCAAAGTAAACACAATTGTTTCTCCCTCCCCATCTCTCGGGATTCTGAATTGCAAGACCCTGTGCCCGAGAGTCATAGCCAATAAAGATTGCCCAATTTCTCAATGTTTCTTGCTTTACCCATCTTGTCCCATTCACTGATGAATTAAGCCGATATACTTTGAGCTGTGCATATGTCTTTATGAGTCGGCACCAACAGAAGAAGCAAGAGCTCACCATCACAAGCAGCCAGAGAGTGTTGAAAACTGAAGACCCTTTCTTCAAGCCCATCAACTGCAAGTGCTCTCAGATGTAATTGAGGAGATAAATCTAACACATATAGAGTGTGTTGAAGGTCCATCACATACACCTTCCCTTGCATGGTTGCAACTACCATTCTAAGCATGGACCCACTGGGTTTAACTCTTAGATAGTGACTGGACCATGAAGGTGAGCCGATTTGCCAGTAGTGAAGGGTACTACAGCCTGTTTTACATTCCGATTTGGTGGTGAATGCTAAGGCCGTGCTCCAGATGAAGGGAGACGGAAGAAAGAGAGGGGAAAATCACTGTGGAAGGGAGACGCTCACCCCAGACTGTCTCTGCCTGAAGATTTCCCTTGCTCTAGAAGAGAAAAATCAGAGAGGGAGCGGAGGTGAAGAACTACTGTTCGGAGAGGAGAGCGGTACCGCGTAGCCTTGATTTTCTCTGAACTTTGTCACCCCCAAATCAGGGTGTATAAACTAATGTTCCGATGATATCATCACTAGGCACCCCCCACTGTTTAAAGGATAATGGAGAAATCTTGCCTCTATATTTCTTAAAAATGGGAAGAGACAAACCGGCAGTAGTTGTTTCGAGTGGGCACAACACCAAAGTCCAACTTTGTTTAAAGCACAAAGTTTAAAACTTGTCTGTCTATTTTACATACTGAACGGGCAGACACGCCAGTGAGGGTTGTTTATGGGCACAACGCAGCACAACCAACAAAGCCCATTTTGTGCGTGAGGTTTTATAGTGGGCTTTACATCTCTCAACTCTTTGTCATGCGGTGGGACTTTTTATATTATAGACATGATTTATAGGGTGGAATCTTGCTTCACTCCTCTCATGCCTTCTTGGACAACCTATGCGGTGTCAATCATTAGGCGGTAGTTTAGCGGGAAATGCATCACCGATTTGATTTGATTTGAAAACATGTTTGAAAGGGGGGTTTTGTGCCTTCAGATTTAAAATAGTCTTAACGACCGCTTTCTCTATCTTTTAATTTTATCTGAGATATCATCACCAGGCACCCCATTGTTTAAAGGACAATGAAGAAACCTTGCCTCTATATTCTTCAAAACTGGGAAGAAGCAAACCGGTGGTAGTTGTTTCAAGTGGGCACAACACCAAAGCCCAACTTTGTTTAAAGCACAAAGTTTAAAACTTATCTATCTATTTTACATACTGAACGGGCAGACACGCCAGTGAGGATTGTTTATGGGCACAATGCATCAAGGCCTTTGTGAACCTTATGGGATCTTCTTCCACTAGATTAGTTTCTTTGCAAGCAGATTTATGGCCCGCTTCTGATAATTTAACTTTGGAACAACGTATCTCTTTAGAAGATCCATTTACTTTAAATGAGATTAAACATGTAGTTTTTGAATGTAATCCCTTTAAAGCACCTAGCCCTGATGGTATGTCTTTCCAATTTTACCAATCTTTTTGGGAAGTCATAAAAGACGATTTGCTTAGAATATTCACAGTTTTCTATAATCATGAGTTAGATGTTTCTAAATTCAATCTAGCTACTATTTGTTTAATCCCTAAAAAGGATGATGCAATTACGGTACGTAATTTTAGGCCTATTAGTTTAATTAATTGTAGTTATAAGATCATCACTAAGTTACTAGCTAATAGATTAGCCTTAGTTATGGATTCTATTATTGACCCATCTCAAACCGCATACATTAAAGGAAGGTTCATCCTTGATAATGTAGTTAGTGCACATGAGGTCTTGCATCAAGTCAAGATTAAAAAACAGAAGGGTGTTTTGTTTAAATTAGATTTTGAGAAGACATTTGATCATGTTAATTGGGATTTTCTTTTAGAGGTAATGCATGCTAGGGGCTTTGGTCAACAATTTATTACATGGATGAAATTAACTTTAGAAGGCAGTAGAACATGTGTTAACTTAAATGGTACTTTAGGTCCTTATTTTTCTTGTAAACGGGGGGGGGGGGGGGGGGGGGGTTAGACAGGGTGACCCACTATCCTTTTTCCTCTTCATTCTAGTTACAGATGTTTTGAATAAAATTTAACATAGGGCAAAAGTAGGGGGATATATTGAGGGCTTAGGAAACATCCCGAATTTTGGTAATATTTTGAATTTACACTTTGCAGATGACACTTTGTTGTTCCTTAAAGCTGATAAGGACATCTTGAATTATGTTAAATGGCTTCTTTTAGCTTTTGAGAATGTTTCAGGTCTTAAGATTAATTTTGAGAAAAGTGAGATGTTTCCTCTCAATTTATCTATATCGGAATGTGATGAGTTATCTTCTGTGTTAGGATGTAAAGTAGCTAATCTTCCACTTACTTATTTAGGTGTTCCAATAAACAACAAGTCTTTTACGAATATAGATTGACAAATTTTAATTGATAAAATTGAAAAGAGACTTCAAAGTTGGAAAGGGTCTTTATTATCTTTAGGGGGGCGAGTTACTCTTTTAAATTCAGTTTTGTTAGCTGTTCCTCTATATTGGATGTCTATTTATAGATTACCAGCAAAAATTAGGCATAAAATAGATAAGATTAGAAGAAAAGTTTTATGGCATGGGGATAATTCTACTAGGAAAAAATATTCTTTGGTAGCATGGAATATAGTATGTAAGGGTAAGGATCAAGGTGGTCTCGGTATCTTAGACTTGAAAAATATGAATAAGACTCTTCTAGCCAAATGGTGGATAAGATTCCATGACAATTATGCTATTGGTATATGGAAAGATATTCTTCAATGTAAATACGGTTTCAGAACTGCCCCTTCTGTATGTTCTCCTTTTTGAAAATCTATTCTAAAAGATCATGTGGTAATTAATTTAGGTCTTAATAAAGAAATAGGTAATGGTAGAACAACTGTTTTTTGGCTCCATCGATGGTTTACTGAACATGCCTTGCAACATCTATATCCAAATTTGTTTTCGATTGTTTATAATAGGTTTATTTCTGTGGCAGATGCTTTTGATAACTCCTTCTTACAATTGTCTTTCAAGAGACAACTTACGGGTATTTACTTAGTAGAATGGAATGCTTTGCAAGTTCGATTTCAACATTTTACTCTGTCTCCTAATTTAGATGATAGATTGATATGGAGATGGTCACAAGATGATCACTTCACTGTTCATTCTTATTATAAATGGTTAGAGTATGGGGGTATACCAAATTCTGAATATGATACCATTTGAAAATCTCACATCCCTTTAAAAATCAAAATCTTTCTTTGGGTGGTCCGACGAGATAAAATTCTAACTAAGGTTAACTTAGCAACTAAAGGTTGGTCAGGGGATCTCACTTGTGCATTTTGTGACCAACATGAGAGTACTGAACATTTATTTATACATTGTTCATATGTACGATTGATCTAGAATTGGATTGCATCCCATAATTCTTTTACCTTTAATTGTAATTCTTTAGATGATCTATGGTTACTTGATGCTTCTATTCCCTTGAAGGATAGATTACTTGTAGAATTGCTAAGGGGAGCTATCTTATGGACTGTATGGTTAGAAAGAAATAGAGTTATTTTTAATGATGATACTAATCCCATTTCCGCTAAATCATTAGGTTTTAAGATAATTTCGTTAGCTACTTTTTGGTGTAAATCTAGATCTGAAAACTCATATTTGAAATTAAGTCTAATGCTTCCATATGATGTTAAGGACCTCCCAGATCAGATACTGGAGGAGGAAGAGGAGTCAACCCAGGTTTCTGGAACTGGCAGCCCTCCAGGTCAAATGTCTGGAGAAGAATTGACGGATGAAAACTTATTGGATTATGACTAGTAGTCTTTTCTTATGCTAACTGTTTAGCTTTTGTTTTGGTGGTCTGTTATTGTTTGGTGCAGTTTCTATTACTGTGTTGGTTGTTTCTTGTATGTTTTCTATCTTTTGCTATGAACACTTTATAGTTGTAGGACTTTTCATATTTGATTATGGTACCTAATTTGGGTACCATATCAAAATATGTTTGATTTCAATGAAATCGGTGGTATTACCACTACTTTTCAAAAAGAGAAGATTGCATTTCATTTTGAACTGAAATTAAAGGGCCTACATAAAGTCAAATCTCTAGAGTGATGTAAGCAGAATTTTTTTTATAAACATAATTAAGAAATTGATTTTTACTAAACCAACATGATTATTTTTCAAAGGATGTGATTCTGTTCGAAACAGTTTCTGTCACACCCCAAACCGAGAGTTTCAGATTAAGGTGTGATCAATCATCGCCTCGTGTTTATTTAATCACTGGACACACAAGACTAAACAAATACAAATAATAACAAATGCAGAAGCATGAAAAATCATAACAAAATCAAAAGTCATTATACCAGTAAATAAACATACACATATAGTGTCCATACAACCCACATCATCTTAATATATAACATAATCTAAGGAACGAGTCTGATGCATAGAACAAAAGCATCATACTTCGTAAATCCTGCGTAGTCTCATCTTCTCACAAAAATATTCCCTGAGAAGCCTTTTGAAAAAAATCCTTACCCTGGGCATACATCACAGGGAATCAGTAAAGGTCAAGAAATAAACATGATCTGGTAATGTACAATATACTGTTGAGGCCGATCACAGATTCTCAGAGGTAGAACTAGAAAATTTTGAAGGGAGTTAAAATGTAAAATGCATAATATGTGTAGTTACTTAGATTTGAACTCAAGTTTCCACAACTACGAAATAGAATTCTAATTACTAGACTACAATCATACATTTAATATTTTTTGAGAGAGGCTGAATTATATAAGAACTTCAAAGAAAAAAAAAATTAATATACATGATTAAAAGTTTTTAAAATATATAGTTCTGCCCCTGCAGATATTGAGTGCAAATCTGCTCCGATTCTAAAGGATCGTAGGTCCTGCGATTCCAACACTAACCATTGATATGTTTCTTGCACAAAAACTAATTTCTTTTGAGATTCATGGATTTCAATGAACAGTTGGGACTAGAATCGCAGGAACCCTGCGATCCTTTGGAATCGCAGCAGATTTATTTTCGCAGGTATCAGCTGCTGATAGGATGTCAGTGGATCAATTCCGGGACATATACTGTTAGTATGTTTATCGTATTAGGATAGTTTTGAGGACCTATCGGTGAATAGTCCATTATGGAATAGTTTAGGGGGTTGTTTGTAAGAGTACTTTGTAAGGCCTTATATAAGCCCAACTCATTAATCAATAAAGTAACTTTTGACTCAAATCGATATGGTATCAGAGCGTTAAAACCTAACCCTAGCTACAGTGCCGCACTGCTACAGTATCGGTCCGCCGCGCCGCTCGATCTTCTCTTCTTCTAGAGTCGGCCGGCCACCAAAGGTAGCCTCTTTGTGTTGATTGGCCGGTGTAGGGGCTTAAACCCACGACACCTGAGAAGCGGGATTGGATCGGGCTGTCGATCGGGTTTGGGCTTGAATCTTCATGAGATAAGATCAAGATCGGATTAAAGGAAAGAGGAAGAGGTCCGAGGTAATGAGGTTTTAGATCTTGAGGGTTCAAGATTGGGTCTTGGGGAAGAAGAAAGAGGATTTGACTCAATCTTGTGTGTAGATCAGAGTCAGATCGATGAAAGGCGGGGATTCGAATCACATGAAAGAGGCATTGGGGAAGCTGAGTGGTGATGATATTGCAATGTTGATGCGAGCATTTAGTTTTGCCTCTAGTGATATGGCACCAAAACCAGCCCCGGCACCAGCACCAAAGGTGGAGCTTCCACCGATTGATGTGAAACTCGATGGTCAAGCTTCGTATCTAAGTTGGTCACATCGGGTGCGGTACACTCTAGTAGGGAGGAAACTAGAGGGGTACTTAACTGGAGCGATTAAAGATGGACTCAATTTAGGGTTTAGGGTTTAGAGAAAGCAGCCCACAATTGGTGACCATTTCTACAGGATGCGGCCACCCCCTAGGCTTATATATAGTGGCCGCAGGTTTCATTTTTTGTCACAATTTTATAGTTTATCGAATTCCTTCAAATCGGGTTAGTTTCTTCTTCTTTTCTAATTTTAATTTTTAGTTTAGATTAGGAGTAGGAGGAGTAGGATTAGGAGTAGTATTTAGGGTTTAGGATTAGGATTGTACCAAAATTAGTTATTGATCACTAATTATATAGTTTTCCTTTTACAATCCTCATACTCGTTCTTGCGTCAACTTTTCTCTAACAAAAATAGTTGACTTTATAGAAATAAATATTTCAATGCATATATATAAATACTTTCGGTGCTTAGATATTAATACTTTCAGTATCATATGTAAAAAATACTTAGATATGCATACATTCGTAGTTATAAATATTTGATAAGATAGGATATTAACACTTAAAAAAATATTAATACTTTAATGCATGACTTGTTATGATTATCCCTTTTCGAGTTCCCTAATCATCCCCTCGTCAGCCTTTCTGTAACAAAAATAGTTGACCTCATACGTATAAATACTTCAGTGTATGAGTATAAATATTGTCAATACTTAGATATTAATACTTTCAGTATCATATGTAAAAAATATTTGCAATAATAGGTATAAATACTTGTACGGTGAGGTATAAATACTCGCGCAACGATGAGTCTGAAAGTACGTCATCATGAATCTCATTTGAAAGAAAAAATTGCGTATATATTAATAATATGAAAAAAAATTAAAATTGTGGAAATTTTGCAGTCCCTGCAAGAAGTTATATTTCTGCATTTAATTTTCAGTGGTCCTCCCGCGGGTACAGTGCTGCGGGTACTATTATTTTCGCGCTACAGTACCCGCACAATAAATAATTGTTTACCTCATAGCTATAAATACTTCCGTACATAAGTATAAATACTTCTATGCATATATATTAATACTTTAGGAAAAAAATTCGAATTGTGAAATTTTTGTGATCCCACAAAAAATTATTTTTTCACATTTAATTTTCGATGGTCCCCCTGCGGATACTATAGCGCGGGTACTGTTATCAGCTTCCTATTAATAAATAAGGAGGGTATGTAAATGTCTCAATTGTGCCCCTCTCTCTTTGCAAAATAAGGTGCTTATTATTAGTGATATACCTCATAATATAGGATTTAAGAATTATGTGCAATCTATTAGGAATAAGGAAAATAAAATATTAGGAATTGATTTTGAAAATGAAACAGCTCATTCCAAAGTTTCAAATATACAACCTCAATTTCAGAATAATTATAATTTTTTTTCCATGCTCATTGATACCGTATTAAATTCACTAGTCAATTAAATATATAATTCATCGAGCATTTAAGAAAGATAACTATATTTTTTTAGTTCTATACTTGATTAACTAAAATGAGATAAATGAAGTAAAAAGGAATTATACGTAATCAATTTTAAATATTTTTCTTGAAGCAAAATAAAACAACAGTGGTAAAAGGTTCTTGGAAACATGTGCAAGAACTGACAATTTTACATTTCAATTTTTGGAAATCAGCGTTGCATTAACGTGGTGTTTGGTTGTGGACTAAAGTTAAGGTGGCCTAAGTTGGTTATTCCAACTTAGGCCTATCAAAATTATTTATGTTTGGTTGTGCCTAACGGAGTCTATTTTATATCCCGGTAAGGAAAGTTCAGTAATTATACTATGAGTTAAGCTATTCCTTGTTTGGTATAAATTTGATGGCTTAAAGCATGATATCATTATTTTTATTTATTTTTTTTAATTTAGTTATTACTACCCAGCTATGTAATATATTATTTTGTGTAGTATTTATTTTTATTTTGTGGACCAATATATACATTAATTACTGCAACAATGTTTTTTTATAGCATATTACAAAATTTATGTCATAACTATGAAATTATTATTTCATAGTACATTATTTCATGGCATATTATAAAGTTTATGTCACAAACATTACAATAAATTACAACAACAAAAAAATATCATAAATCTCAAATTTTACAGAACCACCCCTCCCAACTATTTTTTTTTCTTTTTGTGAAATTACAACATCCAGAAACTCTTATAAACAAATATGATTCAATCCAATAATTAAGCCAATATTACTAATCAAATTCAACGAGTCACATAAATAAAAACATAGATAAAATCAAACATAATTAAACATCTTACAAAAGTCTCACAATAGAATAAGTTCATACAAAATACTACATAAGATCAAACATAATTTAAGTAACAACCAAAATATAATGCAAAGAGTTAAATAAGTTCATAGGTAAGCCAACAATTAAAGTTCATAGGCAAACAAACAAAAAACATCTCATTCGCCTGTTAAGAAAATCTAATTTCTACGCCTCCTTTGTCTCCATAAAGTATTTTTAATATCATTGCGTATAATTTCTCCAGCAGCCATCTCAGTAGAACCAGGCACCTCATTTGAATCAACCGAATATGTATTATCATTTGGGAATTCCATATTTGTGGAGGCATGCAAGTAAAGATCTGGTGCATTTTGCATTTTTATGAAGTTGTGAATTATGCAACAAGCCACAACAACCAAATCTTGCTTTCTAAACTTGTAACAGGGCATTTGCTGTAGAATTTTGAACCGCATTTTTAAAACTCCAAATGTTCTCTCTATGACATTTCGAAGTTGGGCATGACGATGGTTATACAAATTTTCTGGGACAGCATAACGAGAGGACCTATTTTGACGACTGAATTGCGCAAGATGATATTGGTGATTCCGGTACAGACAAATAAACTTAGATGTGTTTGCATACCCTGAGTCTGCGAGATAGTACCTGTCATTAGGGATTGTAAAACCGCCATTCTCCATGGCCCAACGCAACACTTTCATGTCTGAAGCAGACCCTTCCCATCCAACTGCAACATACACAAACAACATATCAAAGGAGCATGCAGCTAGAACGTTTTGTGATAGAGTTCCTTTACGATTGCGATGTTGCTCTCTGTTTTTCCTTTTAACAATAGCCGGTATATGAGTTCCATCAATTGTACCCAAGACATCCTACAATAGATATTGAAATTGTTATGACAGGTTTTACAAAAATATTTTTGAGATAAACATAACTATCAATATAATTACCTTGAACAAATAATTTTGACTGTTTGGACCAACAGACATATGCATGTCTGCACTAGCATCAGGTAGTTTAATGTAATCATTATGCAAAGACAAAATGGCCTTTAAAACATCTTTAAAAATTCTGTAGATGGACTCAGTGGAGTGTTGATAGTATTCTCTCATTTTTCGCATGGATTCACCATGACCGATGCAATCCAGAAAAATTGCCAACTGTTCTTGGACGGTTGTTCTGCTGGTATTGAGCTTGTTGGATATTCTTTGGCATAACACATGAAAATTTGTTGTCGACATTCGATAACTATTGTAGCATCGTACTGGATGACCATTCAAAATATCATTCACACAATATAATCCCGAAAAGGCCTGTCATTCTGAATTCTTCTCGTATGTAATGCTGCACTCGCATCTTCAAGCATGTCAGAAATTAAAACATCAACTGCACTTGAAAAGAACATCTCATCCTCCATCATATCTTCTAGCAATAGCTCCATTAATTTCTGCAGCAAATCAAAGCACTTATGTCAGATTTTTAGAAAGGGAATCCAAAAAATACAAGTATCAGATCGATAATGGCAGAATTTAAACAAGCATATAATGTCAGATCGATAATGGCAGAATCACATAATTTTAATTACATATTTTAAACAAGCATAATATAATAACATAATTAGATAATTTTAATCAAAGTCTCAAGATAACATTGTATAATAAAAGCATCTTACAATAACATAGTACAAAAGGGCTCTCCAACGAGCATGGTTCATATATAATAAAGACATGCATAATTAAATTAGATGTTAAAACATAATGCAAACATCTAATCGGCTCATAGTTAGTACAAAATGCCAAATTAGATGAATTGCATGACAAAAACTAAGCATGGATTCTAAAGGAAAATTAAGGCTTTGCGAGGCTACGATAAGTAATCATTTCATTTATCCATTCGATAAGATCATCACCCTCATATGCCATGAAAATCTCTTTACTCAGATCATTTTTTAGTATCTCTTGCAAGATATAAAATTTCTGACTGCTTAACCCTTGATCCCTTTTCACTTTGATTAATTTCTCGACAATTTTCTTTCCCTTGTTCTTCATTTCCTCCATAAGCATACGCCGCTCCCTTGACTCCTCAATAAGTAGAAGAATAGATGCATTGCTATCATTGTTGTTGTTACTGTGGCTAGGCTCCCCCTTTGACTTCTTACCCTTAGAAGAGACCTCATTCCCCCTTCCAATGGAACCCTCTCTAGTTCTCTTACCAGATGAAGTACCCGATGCAGCACCTAGAGAATCATCTACTAGTGTACCGCCAACAGAATTTTCAACCGAGAAATTATAATTCTCGCCCATGGTGTTTCTAAAAGCACGAATATCAAAATCTGACAACTCTTGCACCGCATCAGCATTAGCATCCGAGTCAGAGCTATCGAATTTGCTAATATTATCTTCAAGTTGTTCGTTATAAGCAGCACCACTCATTGCATACTGTCCAGTGGCAATATTGGAGCCACACAGTTCATTCATCACATTGTACCATTGAAAAGACTTGGACTTGCACTGTTGGGGTTTACGCGGTGCTAACCGGAAACCCGTTTAGGCTTAAGGTGCGGAATGACCGTAGAACAAAAATTTCTACGGCCAACTTAAGCTCAGGATTAAACGGGGTATGTCAGGAAACTTTCCAAGGCGGTCCACCTTCAGTATTCCTTTGGCATCAAAACCCAATTTAATCCCTTTTACAGATCTACTCCATGATTGATTTCTAAAACTTTAATCTACTTACCAATTAAATAGATTAATATAGCATATTTATACCTTGTTTCCAAATCACAGTTAGAATGCAGACCGAGCGAGTAGAGCCTCACCAGGGAAGGAATCAACTCGGAGTATCACACGTGTGATACCTCTATCGGTTATCCACCAGGACTAACCGGAGAGCAGTTTATTTCTTCTGCCAGAAATACCGTAAATCGCGGAATTCTGCAAAAACACTATTCACGGGGAAAAAGACGAAAACCCGTAAATACGAATTTTCGGTTGCTCAGTTTCATCAATATGCAAAACTGACATACCGCTAAATTCGGTAAAACACTATTCATCGATCCCGTAAATATACTCCACAACAACCCGCAAGATTATACGTCAAGTACGTATAACTTTCTTTTCTCAACCGAAACACTATTTGGGAGAGAAACCGAGAAAGAGAGAAAATACCGATCCGTTTCGACACGAAACCGGTATGAATGAATTAGTTAATTTCTCTCTACCCCTCCACCCCTATTTATAGTGTTTAGGGTCGGTTGCAAAAGACCAAAATGCCCTCCAAGTTCGGCCTATTTACAAGGTATGCCATTGACACCTCATCCTTTTATATGTGAAATGACCAAAATACCCCTTCCACACCCTTCCACACTCTTCTCCATGTTTCTACACATGCAAGGTGGCATAGGTGTGAAATGACCATTTTGCCCTTGTGGATAGGATTGATGACATGTCATCTGGATAGGATCAATGACATGTCATGCGGATAAGGACGAATCTGAAAAGACCCGAATGCCCTCGGCCCGAACACAAATAATATTCGTATAATTATTCTGAATAATTATATATATATTTTTCTTGCGGTTTGTTGTTTCGGTAATTTATACAACGTGTCCTGCACATTTATAAATTAACCGGTTAACTTTTATACAACGTGTCACACACGTTTATAAATTAACCAATGTTTTTGCTTGTTATTTTTACATAACATTTATAATTTAATTATAACACGTATAATTAATTATAACCATCTTACTATTGATCATAACCAATTTATAATCAATAACAATAAGATTCTCCGATTAACTCCTATATGGTGTGACCCAATAGGATCTGTGTTATGTTGGTAAATAGAGTTAAAACTGTTTTAACTTCTATAATCATGGGTGGCCTCTGGCAACACATCATGACCATCCAATTACACAGATGATGCTGTACTGTACAATATCACGATCCAGTAAACAATTTACTTGTGTCTGTTCTTCTGTCTCATAGCTATCAGATCAGTTTCAAGGTAGATGTGTGTCATCCTTGCTAACTTAATCTTTTCTTGATCTTGAGCAGATTATCAAATATAATTACTCTTGTAATTATACCGCTAGCAGATAATCTAACTCTACCAAGGGGCCCAGTGATGCTATAGCTCGTATAGAGATACGAGGGACAAATAGTATTCTTGGTAAACTATCACTTCCTCAGCTAAGCTATACATATGGAAAAGCTACCGTTATGACTGCTTTTTACGGACAGCGGTGGATAACAATCACACATACATATTTCTCAGTGGGAACAATAAATACCTCATACTGTAGAACGTGACACTGAATGAAAACATAAATGACACGAACACAATTCTATTTAATGTTTCATTCGGGGTCTGTCAAATACCATGTTTCTAGAACATGTATCTATGTGATTAAAATGACATCTCGTGTCAGGTGGTTTGTAAAACTTAACCATCTTTTAATCCACATACTAACCTTATCGCGGTAATTAGTGTTCCTGCTAATTACCTTGGTCAGTGACCTTTTAAGAGTATATATCATCTATATTATGGAGTTTCACAATTTCAGTCGGAAAATATAAGTTCTAGACAACGACATGACTCCAATTGAAATTGTTTTGAATACTCTAGTAGTGTCTCAGTATGACAAGATAATAGGACATTAAAAATACTAATACAATACTCCAATTGAAGGTCTCTGGAGCACTCTTGTAGTGTCTCTATATGGCTAGATAATAGGGCATTTATAACCCAAAAACCACACTGCAATTCATGGTGTTTGGAGCACTCTAGTCGAAGCACTACAATTGAAGGTATTTCTAGTTGAAGGTATTCGGAGCACCATTCATGGTGTCCAGATTGCAATATAATAGGGCATTTTTAACCCTAATACACCATTCTAATTGAAGGTATTCGGAGCACTCTAATCGTGTCTTTATATGGCATGGTAAAAGGGCGTTTACAACCCTAATACAACATTCCAATTGAAGGTATTTCTAGCACTCTATTAGTTAATATAGCATGGTAATAGGGTATTTACAACCATAATACAACACTTCAATTGATGGCGTTTGGAGCACTTTAGTTGTGTCTCTAGATGGCAATATAATAGTTCATTTACAACCCTAATACAACACTCTAATATAGGGTGTTTGGAGCACTCTAGTCGAGTCTCTAAATGGCAAGGTAAAAGGGCGTTTGCAACCCTAATACAACACTCCAATTGAAGGTGTTTGGAGCACTCGAGTAGTGTCTCCATAAGGAAATATAATATGGCATTTACGTCCCTAATACAACACTTGAATTGAAGGTGCTTGGAGCACTCGAGTAGGGTCTCCATATGACAAGGTAATAGGGCATTTACAACTCCAATTGAAGATGTTTGTAGCACACTAGTAGTGTCTCCAGATGACATCATAATAGGGCATTTACAACCCTAATACAACACTCCAATTGAAGGTGTTTGGAGCACTATATTAGTAACTCTATATAGGATGGTAATAGGGCATTTACAACCATAATACAACACTTTAATTGATGGTGTTTGGAGCACTCTAGTTGCGTCTCTAAATGGCAAGATAATAGTGCATTTACAACCCTAATACAACACTCCAATAGAAAGTGTTTGGAGCACTCTAGTCGTGACTTTATATAGCAAGATAATTGGGCATTTACAACCCTAGTACAATACTTCAATTGCAATTGTTTGGAGCACTCTAGTAGTGTATATGACAATATAATAGGGCATTTACAACCCTAATACATCCCTCCAATAGAAGGTGTTTGGAGCACTCTAGTCGTGTCTCTATATGGCAAGGTAAAATGACATTTACAACCCTAATAGAAAACTCCAATTAAAGGTCTTTGGAGCACTCTAGTAGTGTCTCTATATAGCAAGGTAATAGGGCATCTACAACCATAACACAACACTCTAATTGATGGTGTTTCGAGTACTCTAGTATTATCTCTAGATGGCAATATAATTGGGCATTTACAACCCTGATACAACACTCCAATTGAAGTTATTTGGAATTCTCTAGTAGTGTCTCTATATGGCAAGATAATAGGGCATTTACAACCCAAATACAACACTCCAATTGATGGTGTTTGGAGCACTCTAGTATTGTCTCTAGATGACAATATAATTAGGCATTTACAACCCTGATACAACACTCCAATTGAACTTATTTGGAGTACTCTACTAGTGTCTCTATATGGCAAGATAATAAGACATTTACAACCCAAATACAACACTCCAACTGAATGTGTTTCGAGCACTTTGGTAGTGTCTCCATATGGTAAGATAATAGGGCATTTACAAGTCTCATACAATACCCCAATTGAAGGTGATTGGAGCACTCTAGTAGTGTATCAAGATGGCAAGATAATATGGTATTTAACACCATAATACAAGACTCCAATTGAAGTTGTTTGGAGCACTCTAGTAGTGTCTCTATATGGCTAGATAATAAGGCATCTACAACCCTAATACAACACTCCATTTAATGGTGATTGGAGCACTCTAGTAGTGTCCCTAGATAGCAATATAATTGGGCATTTACAGCCCTGATACAACACTCCAATTGAAGGTATTTGGAGAACTATAGTAGTGTCTCTATATGGCAAGATAATAGGTCATTTACAACCCTAATACAACATTCCAATTGAAATTGTTTGGGACACTCTAGTAGTGTCTCAATATGACAAGATAATAGGACATTAAAAACAGTAATACCATACTCCAATTGAAGGTCTTTGGAGCACTCTTGTAGTGTCTCTATATGGCTAAATAATAGGGCATTTATAACCCAAATACAACACTGCAATTCATGATGTTTGGAGCACTCTAGTTATGTCTCCAGATTGCAATATAATAGGGCATTTTTAACCCTAATACAACACTCCAATTTAGGATGTTTGTAGCACTCTAATCGAGTCTCCATATGGCAAGGTAAAAGGGCGTTTACAACCCTAATACAACATTCCAATTGAAGGTATTTCGAGCATTCTGTTAGCTACTCTATATAGCATGATAATAGGGCATTTACAACCATAATACAACACTTCAATTGATGGCGCATCGAGCACTTTAGGAGTGTCTCTAAATGGCAAGGTAAAAGGGCGTTTGCAACCCTAATACAACACTCCAATTGAAGGTCTTTGGAGCACTCTAGTAGTGTCTTTAAATGGCAAGGTAACATGGCATCTACAACCCTAACACAACACTCCAATAGATGGTGTGTGGAGCACTCTAGTATTGTCTCTAGATGACAATATATTTGGGCATTTACAACCCTGATACAACACTCCAATTGAAGTTATTTGGAGTACTCGAGTAGTGTGTCTATATGGAAAGGTAAGAGGGCATTTACAACCATAATACACTTCAATGGATGGCGCTTGGAGCACTTTAGTTGTGTCTCTAGATGGTACGATAATAGTTCATTTACAACCCTAATACAACAATCTAACATAAGGTGTTTTGAGCACTCTAGTCGTGTCTCTAAATGGCAAGGTAAAAGGGCGTTTTCAACCCTAATACAACACTCCAATTGAAGGTGTTTGGAGCACTCTAGTAGTGTCTCCAAAAGGAAAGATAATATGGCATTTACAACCCTAATACTACACTCCAATTGATGGTGTGTGAAGCACTCTAGTATTGTCTCTAGATGGCAATATAATTGGGCATTTACAACCCTAATACAACCCTCCAATAGAAGGTGTTTGGGGCACTCTAGTCGTGTCTCTATATGGCAAGATGAAATGGCGTTTACAACACTAATAGAACACTCCAATTGAAATTGTTTTGAATACTCTAATAGTGTCTCAGTATGACAAGATAATAGGACATTAAAAATACTAATACTATACTCCAATTGAAGGTCTCTGGAGCACTCTTGTAGTGTCTCTATATGGCTAGATAATAGGGCATTTATAACCCAAAAACCACACTGCAATTCATGGTGTTTGGAGCACTCTAGTTATGTCTCCAGATTGCAATATAATAGGGCATTTTTAACCCTAATACACCACTCCAATTGAAGGTATTTGGAGCACTCTAATCGTGTCTCTATATGGCATGGTAAAAGGGCGTTTACAACCCTAATACAACATTCCAATTGAAGGTATTTCGAGCATTCTGTTAGCTACTCTATATAGCATGATAATAGGGCATTTACAACCATAATACAACACTTCAATTGATGGCGCATCGAGCACTTTAGGAGTGTCTCTAAATGGCAAGGTAAAAGGGCGTTTGCAACCCTAATAGGCTAATACAATACTCTAATATAAGGTGTTTTGAGCACTCTAGTCGAGTCATTAAATGGCAAGGTAAAAGGGCGTTTGCAACCCTAATACAACACTCCAATTGAAAGTGTTTGGAGCACTCGAGTAGAGTCTCAGAAGGAAATATAGTATGGCATTTACGTCCCTAATACAACACTTGAATTGAAGGTGCTTGGAGCACTCGAGTAGAGTCTCCATATGACAAGATAATAGGACATTTACAACCCTAATACAACACTCCAACTGAATATGTTTGTAGCACACTAGTAGTGTCTCCAGATGGCAAGATAATAGGGCATTTACAACCCTAAAACAATACTCTATTTGAAGGTGTTTGGAGCACACTTGTAGTGTCTCCATATGGCAAGATAATAGGCCATTTACAACCTAAATACAATACTCCAATTGATGGTGTTTGGAGCAATCTAGGAGTGTCCCCCAGATGGCAAGATAATAGGGCATTTACGACCCTAATACAACACTCCAATTGAAGGTATTTAGCGCACTCTAGTAGTGTCTCTAGATGACAAGAAAATAGGGCATTTACAACCCTAAAATAGCACTCCATTTAAAGGTGATTGGAGCACTCTAGTAGTGTCTCCTGATCGCAAGAAAATAGGGCATTTACAACCCTAATACAACACTTCAATTGATGGTGTTTGGAGCACTCTAGTTGCGTCTCTAGATGGCAAGATAATTGTGCATTTTCAACTCTAATAGAGCACTCCAATAGAAGGTGTTTGGAGCACTCTAGTCGTTACTTTATATAGCAAGATAATTGGGCATTTACAATCCTAGTACAATACTTCAAATGAAATTGGTTGGTAGTGTCTCTATATGACAAGATAATAGGGCATTTACAACTCTAATACAACCCTCCAATAGAAGGTGTTTGGAGCACTTTAGTCGTGTCTCTTTATGGCAAGGTAAAATGGCGTTTACAACCCTAATAGAACACTCCAATTAAAGGTCTTTGGAGCACTATAGTAGTGTCTCTATATGACAAGGTAATAGGGCATCTACAACCCTAATACAACACTCCAATTGATGGTGTTTGGAGCACTCTAGTATTGTTTATAGATGGCAATATAATTGGGCATTTACAACCCTGATACAAAACTCCAATTGAAGTTATTTGGAGTACTCTTGTAGTGTATCTATATGGCAAGATAATAGGGCATTTACAACCCAAATACAACACACCAATTGAAATTGTTTGGAACACTCTATTAGTGTCTCAATATGACAAGATAAGAGGACATTAAAAATACTAATACAATACTCCAATTGAAGGTCTCTGGAGCACTCTTGTAGTGTCTCTATATGGCTAGATAACAGGGCATTTATAACCCAAAAACAACACTACAATTCATGGTGTTTGGAGCACTCTAGTTATGTCTCCAGATTGCAATATAATAGGGCATTTTTAACCCTAATACACCACTCCAATTGAAGGTATTTGGAGCACTCTAATCGAGTCTCCATATGGCAAGGTGAAAGGGCGTTTACAACCCTAATACAACATTCCAATTGAAGGTATTTCGAGCACTCTGTTAGTTACTCTATATAGCATGATAATAGGGCATTTACAACCATAATACAACACTTCAATTGATGGCGCCTGGAGCACTTTAGTTGTGTCTCTAGATGGTACGATAATAGTTAATTTACAACCCTAATACAACAATCTAACATAAGGTGTTTTGAGCACTCTAGGAGTATCTCTAAATGGCAAGGTAAAAGGGCGTTTGCAACCCTAATACAACACTCCAATTGAAGGTCTTTGGAGCACTCTAATAGTGTCTCCAGAAGGAAATATAATATGGCATTTACGTCTCTAATACAACACTCGAATTTAAGGTGCTTGGAGCACTCGAGTAGGGTCTCCATATGACAAGATAATAGGATATTTACAACCCTAATACAACACTCCAATTGAAGATGTTTGTAGCACAGTAGTAGTGTCTCCAGATGGCAAGATAATAGGGCATTTACAACCCTAATACAATACTCTAATTGAAGGTGTCTGGAGCACAGTAGTAGTGTCTCTAGATGGTAAGATAATAGGGCATTTACAACCCTAATACAATACTCTAATTGAAGGTGTCTGGAGCACACTTGTAGTGTCTCCATATGGCAAGATAATAGGCTATTTATATCCCTAATACAATACTCCAATTGAAGGTGTTTGGATCACTCTAGGAGTGTCCCCAGATGGCAAGATAATAGGGCATTTACAACCCTAATACAGCACTCCAATTGAAGGTGTTTAGCGCTAGTTGTGTCTTTAGATGACAAGGAAATAGGGCATTTACAACCCTAATACAACACTCCAATTGAAGGTGTTTGGAGCACTCGAGTAGTGTCTCCAGAAGGAAATATAGTATGGCATTTACGTCCCTAATACAACACTTGAATTGAAGGTGCTTGGAGCACTCGAGTAGGGTCTCCATATGACAAGATAATAGGACATTTACAACCCTAATACAACACTCCAACTGAAGATGTCTGGAGCACAGTAGTAGTGTCTCCAGATGGCAAGATAATAGGGCATTTACAACCCTAATACAATACTCTAATTGAAGGTGTGTGGAGCACACTTGTAGTGTCTCCATATGGCAAGATAATAGGCTATTTACAACCCTAATACAATACTCCAATTGAAGGTGTTTGGATCACTCTAGGAGTGTCCCCAGATGGCAAGATAATAGGGCATTTACAACCCTAATACAGCACTCCAATTGAAGGTATTTGGAGCACTATAGTAGTGTCTCTATATGGAAAGATAGTAGGTCATTTACAACCCTAATACAACATTTCAATTGAAATTGTTTGAAACACTCTAGTTGTGTCTCAATATGACAAGATAATAGGACATTAAAAACAATAATACAATATTCCAATTGAAGGTGTAATGAGCACTCTTGTAGTGTCTCTATATAACTAGATAATAGGGAATTTATAACCCAAATACAACATTGCAATTCATGGTGTTTGGAGCACTCTAGTAGTGTCTCTATATAGCAAGATAATAGAGCATTTAAAATCCTAATAGTACAACACTCCAAGTAAAATTGTTTGGAGCACTCTAGTAGTGTCTCAGTATGACAAGATAAAAGGATATTTAATGCCCAAATACAACACTCCAATTGAAGGTGTTTGGAGCACTCTTGTAGTGTCTCCTGATAGGATGATAATATGACATTTACAACCCCAATAAAATACTCCAATTGAAGGTATTTGAAGCTCTCTAGTAGTGTCTCTATATGGCAATATAATAGGACATTTACAACCCTAATACAACACTCCAATTGAAGGTGTTTGGAGCACTCTATTAGTGACTCTATATAGCATGGTAATAGGGTATTTACAACCATAATACAAAACTTCAATTGATGGTGTTTGGAGCACTCTAGTTGTGTCTATAGATGGCAAGATAATAGTGCATTTACAACCCTAATACAACACTCCAATAGAAGGTATTCAGAGCACTCTATTAGTGACTCTATATAGCATGATCATATGGCATTTACAACCCTAATACAACACTCCAATAGAAGGTGTTTGGAGCACTCTAGTCGTGACTTTATATTGCAAGATAATTGGGCATTTACAACCATAGTACTTCAATTGAAATTGTTTGGAGCACACTAGTAGTGTCTCTATATGGCAAGATAATAGGGCATTTATAACCCTAATACAACCCTCCAATAGATGGTGTTTGGAGCACTCTAGTTGTGTCTCTATATGGCAAGGTAAAATGACGTTTACAACCCTAATAGAACACTCCAATTAAAGGTCTTTGGAGCACTCTTGTAGTGTCTCTATATGGCAAGATAATTGGGCATCTACAACCCTAATACAACACTCGAATAGAAGGTGTTCGGAGCACTCTATTAGTTACTCTATATAGCATGATAATATGACATTTACAATCCTAATACAACACTCAAATAGGTGTTTGGAGGACTCTAGTCGTGTCTCTATATGGCAAGGTATTTGGAGCACTCTTGTCTCCTGATTGTATGATAATATGGCATTTACAACCCCAATACAACACTCCAATTGAACGTATTTTGAGCTCTCTAGTAGTGTCTCTATATGGCAATATAATAGGGCATTTACAACCCTAGTACAACACTCAAATTGAAATTGTTTGGAGCACACCATTAATGTCTCAATATAACATGATAATAGGTCATTTAAAACCCTAATACAGCACTCCAACAGAAGGTGTTTGGAGCACTCTAGTAGTGTCTCCAGATAGCAAGATAATATGGTTGTTACAACCCTTGTACAACACTCCAATTGAAGGTGTTTGGAGCACTCTAGTATTGCCTCCAGATGACAAGATAATATGACATCTAACGCCCTAATACAACACTCCAATTGAAGGTGTTTGGAGCATCCTAGTAGTGTCTCTATATGGCTAGATAATAGGGCATCTACAACCCTAATACAATACTCCAATTGAAGGTGTTTGGAGCACTCTAGTAGTGTCTCCATATAACAAGATAATAGGACATTTAGAACCTTAATACAACACTCCAATTTAAGGTATTTGGAGAACTCTAGTAGTGTCTCCATATGGTAAAGATAAAAGGGCGTTTACAACTCTAATACTACACTCCAATTGAAGGTATTTGGAGCACTCGAGTAGTGTCTCAAGATGGTAAGATAATACGGTATTTAGAACCCTAATGCAACACTCCAATTGAAGGTGTTTGGAGCACTCTAGTAGTGTCTCTATATGGCATGATAATACGACATTTACAACTCTAATGCAACACTCCAATTGATGGTGTTTGGAGAATTCTAATAGTGTCTCCAGATGACAAGATAATAGGGCAATTGCAACTCTAATACAACACTCCAATTGAATGTGTCTGGAGCACTCTAGTAATGTTTCCATATGACAAGATAATAGAGCATTTACATCCCTAATACAACACTCCAATTGAAGGTGTTTGGCGCACTCGAGTAGTGTCTCCAGATGGTAAGATAATACGACATTTACAACCCTAATACAACACTCTAATTGAAGGTGTTTGGAGCACTCTAGTAGTGTCTTTATATGGGAAGATAATAGGATATTTACAACCCTAATACAATACTCCAATTGATGGTGTTTAGAGAAATCTAGTAGTGTTTGTTGATGGCAAGTTAATAAGACATTTACAACCTTAATGCAAGACTCTAATTGAAGGTGTTTGGAGTACTCTAGTAGTGTCTCCAGATGGCAAGTGAAGATGACAGTTGCAACTCTAATACAACACTTCAATTGATGGTGTTTGAAGAAATCTAGTAGTGTCTCTTGTTGCAAGAAAATAGGGCAGTTGTAATTGATAGGGGTGAAATAAGTCATTATTTTTCCTATCAGTTAGCCTTACCATTTATCTTATTACAATTACTCATTTTCTATAGAATCAGATTACTTTTGTCATTTTACCTTAATTCTAGAAAATTGCATATTTCTATTACTTTTAGATCTAAAACAGGGGTAAAACAGAGTATTATGGACAAGAAGTATTTGCTGTACGGTTTGGACGCAAATCACATGCAAGTGAAGCAAGGAACTAGAGCAAGAATCAGAAGATTCTAGGTAGAACACGGATGAGCCGAACTGCACGCTACTAAAGAAGCCGTTAGCACAGAAATAACACAGTACATTGATTTTAGATCGCTTTCTGAGACCTGTACATTCCGAATCCGAACTCGAAGCCTTCATAAAAGTTATAGATCTCGTTGTCTAGTTTCCAACCTAACTTGAATCAACTCAATTGGAGCTCGGATGACGATTCTACAGTCAAAATACTAAAGGTCGACGAGTCTGCGCGGTTCAGCACATCCGTGTGCGTATCAGTATCCGGTAGCATGCGTTTTAGCATGCAATCACATGCGGCTCAGCCAGATCCACAAGGAATGACGGTTATAGAACAACTTGGACTCCAAGTTACTTGCTCTCCAAGTACAAATAACTCCAGAACACGTCCCCCTCTGCCCTAATACGTTCAGGAAGCCTATAAATACCAATCCTTTGTATCAATCTCTCATCTTTCATTTAGCAAAGTTAGGGTTAGTAAGAAGGCATATTGGAGCGGCACGATTTTTCCTAAGGGCAGAATTCAGCCAAGGACAAAGGCAAGGCAGCAGTAAGAAGGCATAGGAGACTCTCAAGGTGTACTCCTTCCATCTCACTTTCTTCTCTTTTGTTGTATCATATCTCTTCTATCTATTTTCTTTGTGTATTTGCCCAAGATAGGCTAGATAGAACCTTTCTAGGGTAAATGCTTGTAATCTTGAATTATTGTGAGTTTAATCTAGTTGTTCATTTATAATTATCTTTGGACTATGATTTGAATTCTTACTGAGATTTTATGCCTTATGTTCTCGTTTATTGTGTGATTAAAGTGACCTCGTATGTATGGAGTGTGCAATCCATACATACCCTTAATTGGGAGGTTAAACCAATATCTGAAGAATATAAGTATCTTAGATACAAGTAGAATAGACCGAAAGGGTGCCCGCTTGTATTCGAACTACAGTAAGGAACCTATTAGGATATGGTTTAGCAGACAAATGTTGCATTCCATGACTAATAGTGGAGTAATCCCGATTATTGGTATTGTGAAATATTGGTAATTAGGACTTATCATAAATCTTCATGCAACTAAACTAAGTACACTGACAGGGGCTTACTCAGTTAGGGTGTTGGTTAGACCTGTTAGTGTAATAATCTAGAAGTCAATAATACGATAATTGATTATATAAAGCTTTGTTCATGAATTGGATGATTAATATCATTTTGTTGCCTTGAGTATTATTGTATTTATGAATCATTTCGAGTTCATGACTGGAATTGTGAAACTTCATAATATAGATGATATATACTCTAAAAAGTCACTAACCAAGGTAATTAGCAGGAACACTAATTACCACGATAAGGTTAGTATGTGGATTAAATGATGGTCAAGTTTTACAAACCATAGACAAGAAGTTGTCATTTTAATCACATAGGGGCTATTCGGCAACACCCCTTAATCCTAGTTAGGATTAAGTTCTAAGGAAGCTTAAGGAACCGGTGTTCGGTAAGCTAAAGGAAGGGACAACGGATTAAGGAAGCTAAAGGAGGGGGGATGGTGCCTTAAGGAATGGGCAGCGGATTAAGATCTGGGCAAAAGGAGGCTAAAGGAGGTAAGTTAATCCGTGCTAAGGAACCGGTGTTCGGCAGGATTAAGCGGCTAAGAAAGCTAAAGGAGGCTCGTTTAGCCTTAAGGAGGCTTAATCCCGTCTAGCCGAACAGCCCCATAGATATATGTTCCAGGAACATGATATCTGACAGACCCCGAATGAAACATTATACAGAATTGTGTTCGTGTCATTAATGCTTTCATTTAGTGTTAAGTTCTAAAGTATGAGGTATTCATCTTTCCTACTAAGAAATGTATATGTGTGATTGTTATCAAACGCTGTCGGTAAAATGCAGTTATAACGGTAGCTCTTCGGTATACATGGCTTAGTTGAGGTCGTGATGGTTTACCAAAAGTACTATTGTCTCTCGTATCTCTATACGAGCTATAGCATCACTGGGCCCCTTGATAGAGTAAGATTATCAGCACGCGGTATGATTACAAGAGTAATCATATTTGATAATCTGCTCAACATCAAGAAAAAATTAAGTTTACAAGGATGACACACACCTACCTTGAAACTAATCTGATAGCTATGTGACAAAAGAACTGACACAAGTAAATTGTTTACTTGATCGTGATATTGTACTGTACAGCATCATCTGTGTAATTGGATGGTCATGATGCGTTTTGCCAGATGCCTCTCATGATTATAGAAGTTAAAACAGTTTTAATTCTATTTACCAACATAACACAGATCCTATTGGGTCACAGCATATAGGAGTTAATCAGAGAATCTTATTGTGATTGATTATAAATTGGTTATGATCAATAGTAAGATGGTTATAATTAATTATACGTGATATAATTAAATTATAAATGTCATATAAAAATGACAAGCAGAAACAACGGTTAATTTATAAACGTACACGTTACGTTGTATAAAAGTTATCGAAACAACAACCGCAAGAAATATAATTGTTTAGAATAATTATACGGATATTAATTGTATTCGGGCCAAGGGCATTCGGGTCTTTTCATATTCGTCCTTATCCACATGACATGTCATCGATCCTATCCAGATGACACGTCATCAATCCTATCCACATAACACCTCACCCCCTAGGTGGCATGTCGTGTCATAGGGGTATTTTGGTCTTTTCACACCATTTTAGAGGCTATAAATAGAGGGGTGCATGGAGAGAATAAAATACTAATTCACTCGTATCGTTTCGTGTCGAAACGAATCAGTATTTTCTCTCTTTCTCGGTTTCTCTCCCAAATAGTGTTTCGGTTGAGAAAAGAAAGTTATAGGTAGTTGACGTACAATCTTTTCGGGTTGTTGTGAAGTATTTACGGGATCGATGAATAGTGTTTTCTCGAATTTCGCGGTATGTCAGTTTTTCTTATTTATGAAACTGAGTAATCGAAAATTCGTGTTTACAGGTTTTCGTATTTTTCTCTGTGAATAGTGTTTTTGCAGAATTCCGCGATTTATAGTATTTCTGGCAAAAGAAATAAACCGCTCTCTGGTTAGTCCTGATGGATAACCTATAAAGGCACCATACGTTTGGTGCTCCGAGGAGAATCATTCCCGTGATGTAACTCTACTCGCTCGGTCTGCATTCCAACTGTGATTTGGAAACAAGGTATAAATATGTTATATTAATTTATTTAATTGGTAAGTAGATTAAAGTTTTAGAAATCAATCATGGAGTAGATCTGTAAAAGGATTAAATTGGGTTTTGATGCCAAAGGAATACTGAAGGTGGACCGCCTTGGAAAGTTTCCTGATATACCCCGTTTAATCATTGGCTTAAGTTGGCCGTAGAAATTTTTGTTCTATGGTCATTCCGTAACTTAAGCCTAAACGGGTTTTGGTTACCCCGAAACCAAACAAGACCGACAGGCGGTCAACACTAGAACATGATTAGCAGCTCTCATATTGCATGGATACTAGTGCAGGGCGTGTGCTGTTCTGATCAAACTATGTGCGATTCCGATTGGACCATAAACCAGACTTTGTACTGTTTACCTAGTCATGTGCGGATGGTGACAGAGCCGCAGGCTATTGAGTAACTTTACAACTGACAGGTATTAGCAATATCTGAGGTTGGTGACAGACCGTGCGTAATTGTTATGTTAACCATAATCTATTAAATGAATAGGAATGATAGATAGCCTGATCCCTAGAATCCTTTATTACCTTTAATCATTTACTCTACTACTTTGATTGATCACCTTAAACACAACATAACTCAACCAAACTACCAAACACAACTAAACAATCCTAGAATTAGTGAACAACTTAACCTTAATACACTATCCCTGCGGATCGACACCCTAATCTATACTATACGATAGATTCATACGCTTCTAAATTGACAGTAGAGTAAACATTAGGGTTATAAATATTATTAGCATTGATTTCCACCCTATCAGCAACCCTAGTACAACACTCCAATTGAATGTGTTTAGAGTACTCTAGTAGTGCCTCAAGATGGCAAGATAATAGGACATTTACAACCCTAATACAACACTCCAATTGAAGGTGTTTGGAGCACTCTAGTAGTGTCTCCTGATAGCAAGAGAAGATGGCAGTTGCAACCCTAATACAATACTCCAATTGAAGGTGTTTGGAGCACTCTAGTAGTGTCTCCAGATGGCAAGATAATAATAGGACATTTACAACCCTAATACAACCCTTCAATAGAAGATGTTTGGAGCACTCTAGTCGTGTCTCCAGATGACAAGATAATAAGGCATTTATTACAATCCTAATATACAACACTCCAATTGATGGTGTTTGGGGAAATATAGTAGTGTCTCCAGATAGCAAGATAATATGACAGTTGTAACTCTAATAAAATACTCCAATTGAATGTGTCTGGAGCACTCTAATAATGTCTCCAGATGGCAAGATCTCGAGTGTATACCGACAGTATCGGTCGCGGATACTCTCCCATTCTAGTTAAATAAAAAAACATGAGAGAAAGAATCAGTCAAGTAAGAAAGAAAAGAACCCGAAATTTTATTTATATTTTAACAAAAAGAAAACGAAATTCCAAACATGATTTTGAATTTTCGAAATTTCGAAGCGTGTCCTTACCGCTGTGTTGCTACTTGCTAGTAGTAGGAAAAATATTTAATATACCACTAGCAAGCGGTACATTTCTAAAAAATATTAACCGGATTTGAGTTCTAACGAATATTAGTTTTTAAAAAAAAAATGAAGTCTTATAATTTATATGTACACGAAATAAAATAAATTAAATTTATTAAAATATAGATATACTAGAATAACCATTAAACATTTTTGCTGAATTTTTTATGTCTGTTTATACTGTTAATTTTTTGTGTGTGTATATAGCTGAAAGTAGTGTTCTAAATAGCGTGATATAGCATTTTTGGACTCTAACCGCTAAGCTATGGCATAATAACGCGCTATTTCAGCTACGGACACTATAGCGGTAATAGCAGTCCGCTATAGCGCAAATAGCGCCCGCTATGCAACATTTGCTGTTTTTTTTTTTCAATTTATATGAGTTTTAAATAAAGGCTCAGATTAGATTTTAACCGTATTTTTTTTTTGCAATTGACGTACTAAGCTTTATATTAAACTATTAAATATTTGAGAAAAGGTATCATCCCCCGATCTCCAGTCCCCGTAAAATCCCCGCCTACCATTTTTACGCGGTTTCAAACCGTCGAACTCTAACTACCAGACCTTCCTTTTTTATAAACTTTCCTCGTTCGAAATAAGTTTCCCGATTTGTCTTCCCGTTCTCCCTCCTATCAAATTTCTCGATCTTTCTCCCTGTCATTAATTCATCTCTTCTCCAAGTCCTTTTTCTCAAATCTCTCCGTTCGCGAGCTTCGATGACCTTGCCGGACCTCTTCCGACCTTCGACGACCGTGCCGGACCTCTTCCGACCTTCGACAAAATCTATGGCCGTGCCGGACCTTCTCTGACAAAATCTGGATCGCCAACTGCAATGGATCAAAATCGATTTAGAACTGCTTCCACGACCTTCTAGACAGTATCATCGCTGACGTAGCGTCGGAGTTCCACCGGATCGCTCGTATGGGTTTGAATTGGAATCTCGAGGCAGAGGAGGAGGAGCTATGCCTCTACCGACAGCGTGAGAGGAAAAGGAGGAGTTAGAAAGACAAGTTTCGTTGCTTCTCTTGCAGTGAAGTTTGCAAACAGCGGCATCCTACCCGGATGATGTCTACTGACCCGTCACACTCTCTCAGTGACTCCTTTGCTCAGGTTAGTGCGCAATTTTCGCTTTGGCACTTCGTCAAATAGTTTCTGTGCATGACTTGATTTGTGATGATATCATTGTTTGTTGTTTAGGATTTGATAGGTGGGCTGTCAAGTCCATGGATTCCATCTCTCTTGAGATCAAAGAGCCTGTTTTACTTTTCTCTTCTGACATTAATTTGAGATTAATCTGATTTATCCATGCTAGCGAGTGTGCTCTCTCAATTTTACTAAAAATAATTTTGGTACAGATTGGTAATTTGGTAAACTGATCTTGCTTTGATGTCAGTTGATGTCAGTTGATTTCGATTTTAGTTTACCAATTAGTCTAGTAAACATGCTGTGAGACTTTTACAGTTTATACATGTTTACTAGTCAGAAAACTTGATATTCTAAACATGAAATGCCTATACAAGTGTGATTATTCTTAATTGAACTTCACAACACAAGTCGACGGAACAGAGAGCGCAATAAAAAGTTTCAGGGCATTTGCTTAAGTTATTGATAACTCAGTGAATTTCTTTAGATTTCTTTCTTAAAAGTGTGACATATGGTAATCAAAATCTGGTACCATGCTCTTCATTCTTTAATTCAACTCTAAAAAGCACTATACAATTCTTTGAATTTTCAGTGATTAGAGTACCAGGCATTGGGAACACTATATCATTCTGGTATCACAATTGGGGGAGGGGTATTTTGAAAAATCAATACAATGTGTTGTTCTCGTTCGCAACAGATGCTGACATTACCTTAGCACAAGTAATGGCGTATCAGGATATAAGCCTACTGTTCAGACAAGCATTGTCACAACAGGCATCACAACAGCTTAGCGGACTTTTAAATGATATCCAATCAGACCCGATAACACTGACAACTAGACCCGATAATGCAGCATGGAGATGGGAAGCAACGGGTGAATTCACAGTTAGATCGGCATATTTCGCAAGAAAAAATACTCTTACAACACACTATGACACTCGCAGGATATGGAAGTTAAAGGTGTCGCCAAGAATGCGGGTCTTTGCATGGCTGATGGTACTAAATAAAATCCTAACGGTTGACAACTTAATGAGACGTGGATGGAGCATGGTGAATAGATGTGTTTTATGCAAGAACAGTTCAGAATCGGTACTGCACTTATTTGAACAGTGTCAAGTATCAGTTCAGGTATACACCCAGGCAGCGCAAGCCGTCCACATGGTAATTCCAATTACAGGGGCAATTAGGGAAATAATTGAAAATAATTACAATGCAAAGACGAGAGCCATCCTGCTGATAGCACAATTTGTTATATGGCCTGAGAGATGCACGAGAATATTTAGAGACATATCAAAGCAAAAGGAACAACTGGTACATGAAATAGTCACTGAGTACCAGTTGCAAGAGAGAACACAGGACCGGGAGGAGTAACATCTATTGCCAACGTAGATGCACACTGCCGTTTGCAGTTTCAATCTTTTCAACTTTTCTTTACAGATTCAGCTTTTAATAATTTTTCTTTGCATTTTTACTTCTATTGTTAGGCTTTCTTTGCATTTTTAATTCTGTTGTTAGGTTTAATTAGCTAGTTATTTTACCTCCATTTTATTCCTGACTCAATTCTCCATTGAGTTTTGTTTTTGCTTTCTGCAGTTACATAACTTATGTAACCGTACTCTTATCAATATATAAATAGGGACTTGATTCCTATTTTTCATCCAAAAAAAAAGTTTGATATAGTCTTGAAATTCACTTCAATTATATTTTACAAATCTAAATGCATAATCTTATACTAGAATATCGGAACACCAATTTCTGTTATGAACTGTCCAAAAATTAAAATTTAAAATTTGTTTACTGATTTACCGTATTTAACGAAATTGTCAACATAGTTATGTAATTTACAGAATTCAAAACAATTGAATGTCGCATCTAGATGCAAATTTAAAAAAAAAAAAATTTGAAAATAAAATAAAATCTTGAAAAAAATTATAATTGAATTTTTTTACCGGTTTATAGTATTCAATGAAACTGTCTACAGAGTTATGTGATAAGGTTTATAGAATTCAAAATAATTGAAAGTAGCGTCTAAATGTAAATTTTTTTTACCGGTTTACAGTATTCAACGAAATTGTCTACATATTTATATCATCAGGTTTAAAGAATTCAAAACAATTGAAAGTATCATTTAGATGCAAATTTTAAAAAATAAATTAAAATTTTGAAAAAAATAAAATTTGAATTTTATTTTTATCAGTTTACAGGATTAAACGAAACTATTTACAGAGTTATGTGATAAGGTTTACAGAATTAAAAAAAATTAGCAGTAGTATCTAGAAGGAGATTTGAAAAAAAAAATTGAATTCTTTTTTACATTTAAAAAAAAATAAAGTTTGAAAAATAAAATAAAATATTGAAAAAATTTAAAAATTAATTTTGTTTTTACTGGTTTATAGGATTAAATGAAACTATTTACAGAGTTATGTAGTAAGGTTTACAGAATTCAAAATAATTAAAAGTAGTATCTAGAATGAGACAAAAAAAATTTTGAATAAAAATTTTGAAAAAAAATTTTGAATAAAAATTTTGAAAATAAATTTTGGAAAATAAAAATTCCGAAAATAAAGTTTTTTAAAAAAATTGAAAAAAAAAAACTCGAATATTTTTTACATATTTCTGTTTACAAAGTTTTAATGTAGTTAAGTTTTAAATTTAAGTTTTGAAAAGTTGTTATTCTAAATGTGGTCTTGGTCAAATGTCTAGAAGTGGTCCCAGTCAAAGTAGTTAAAGTGGTAGTTAAAGTAGAAGTTATTGGGGACCACACAGAATTGAAAGTTTTATGTTAACAGAATTTGTTGAATTAGTTTACAGAATTTAGTATTGATGTTTACATGATTTATTATTGATGTTTACAGAATTAAAAGTTTTATGTTTACAGGATATGTTGAATTAGTTTATAGGATTTAGTATTGATGTTTACAGAATTAGTTGAATTAGTTTACATGATTTAGTATTGATGTTTACAGTATTGATGTTTATAGAATTGAAAGTTTTATGTTGACAGGATTTGTTGAATTAGTTTACATGATTTAGTATTGATGTTTACAGGATTTAGTATTGATGTTTACAGAATTAGTTGGAAAAAAAAATTGTAAAAAAAAATTCGAATTCTTTTTTACATTTTTAAAAAATAAAATTTGAAAAATAAAATAAAATATTGAAAAATTTTAAAAATTGAATTTTTTTTTACTGGTTTATAGGATTAAACGAAACTATTTACAGAGTTATGTAGTAAGGTTTACAGAATTCAAAATAATTAAAAGTAGTATCTAGAAGGAGACAAAAAAATTTTGAAGAAAAATAAAAAAAAAAAGAATTTTGAAAAAACTTTTGAAAAAAAAATTTGAAAAAAAATTTTGAATAAAAATTTCGAAAATAAATTTTGGAAAATAAAAATTTCGAAAATAAAGTTTTGAAAAAAAAAATTTGATAAAAAATTTGAAAAGAAAAACTCGAATATTTTTTACATATTTCTGTTTACAAAGTTTTAATGTAGTAATAGTTAGTTTTTAGTTTTAAAAAACTGTTAGAGATCTTCTAGATGTGGTCCTAGTCAAAGGTCTAGAAGTGGTCCCAGTCAAAGTAGTTAAAGTGGTTAAAGTGGTGGTTAAAGTGGAAGTTATTGGGGACCACACAGATTTGAAAGTTTTATGTTGACATGATTTGTTGAATTAGTTTACAGGATTTAGCATTGATGTTTACAGGATTTGATATTGATGTTTACAGAATTAGTCCGGGGATTTTTGGGGGACTGGAGTTGGGGGACTGTTAGCTGCTTCCTAAATATTTAATGAGAAATCCATTAAACGAAATCAAAATAAGGAAGCTACAATGCGCTATGCAACATGAGGTGTTTTTTCTTTTCTTTTCAATTTATATGGGTTTTAAATAAATGCTTATATTGAATATATTAAGATATTTCTTGAATTAACAAAATGATACTTACTATATAGTAGTTTGAATATTTTGAATATATTAAGATAGTTAATTATGGCATGATGTCTAGGTTATTTTGAAATTTAAATAGAAAAAAGATAGATTATGTTATCATGCTGAATATATTTTGAATAGAAAAAGATTGATAGTTTATGATATTAGTATTACTATGGATATTTTGAGTCACAATTTGAACTTTGTATTGGTTCAATATGAATATTATAATTTTTTAATCAATTTGATATTATTTATTATTGTTCTATGAGACTTAGATAATGTTGATATTTAGTACAAATATATGATATAATTTTTATAAAAATAAGAAAACACTATGTAGCATAGCTTTCGTTATAGCGACACTACTATAGCTTTTTTTTGTAGGCTTCCCGCTCTGACGCGATAAACGCTATTTAGAACCTTTGCTGAAAGAAATATCTGGACGTGAGTTATTGATTCCAATTCATACTTTAGATATGGATCAATAAAAATATTTTGTAGTCCTTTTAGTATATTCAAATTCTAAGGCACTCTATCTATTTCTCTAGAATTGTTTTGAGAAAAAAATATAAAATTTTAAAAATATAAAATGACTTATAGAAAAATAGATGAAGTAACTTAGAATTTCAACCTACAAAATTTTAGAAAAGAAACAAAATGTTCGAAAGCTTTAACTACAATTCTGACAACACTAGCTATATGCATATATCGTAAAACTTTCTTAGTTCAAAAAAGAGATGGGAGCTGCAAATTAAGTCAGCACAAAGAAATTCGAAATATTGTAAAATTCTAAAGCCTGCTAACAGTCCTTTGCATCAAGATCGTCCATCAATTAGAAATTTAGAACACGTCATGGTACCCTCTGACCCTCAAGTCAACCGTGATTCGATCTCCCATGTGCAGATTTGACACTCGAGTGATTCTTCCATGTGCTATGTACAAATTAGATAAAGAAAATAATTTCAATTGGCAGAGAACATGACACTAATTTTTTGTTCTTATCGTCTTCTGAAAAAAAAAAATTCAAAAATCATTTTTTAGAAACCTTTTAGAATTACCAGGTCTGCAGATATTATCTTCGCAACTGAAATGGTATGACATTTAGTAAATACGCAATGGTATGAAATTCAGTAAAATCAATAATTATACTGATAATAATTAGGACTGCTAATGATTAAGGTTCGGCTCAAATTCGGCTCGACTCAATGAGAGAAGCAAAATGATTCGGCTCTAACTCAGCTCACTTTTAATAGAAAAAAGCTCAGCTCGGCTCGACTCATGTAGGTACTTGGCTCGATTCGGCTCGGCTCATGTAAGCACTTGGTTCGACTCGGCTCGTAAGCTCGCGAGCCGGCTCATGTTAAATGTTGAAAAAATGATCATTTAACTATTTTAAATAAATGATCGAAGTGGAATAGAGATATTCCTGTGACTTTAAATTATATGTTGAAAAACTTTAATTATTTTTTAAAGAAATTTGAAAAAACGATAATTTCTTTAAAATAATTTCAAAATGCCAGCTTATATTACATGTTGAAAAACATTAAAATTTGAAAAAGAAAAAATTTGAAATCTGAAAAAAATTGAAATCTGAAAAAATTGAAATTTAAAAAAAAATTGAAATTTAAAAAAAAATGAAATTTGGAAAAATTTGAAATTTGAAAAAAGTTCAAATTTGGAAAAAGTTCAAATTCCAAATTTCATTTTTTTTTAATTTCAAATTTTTTTCAGATTTCAAATTTTTCAGATTTCAAATTTTTTCATATTTCAAATTTTTCAGATTTCAAATTTTAAAATTCTCCTTTTTCAAATTTCAAAGTTTTCAACATGTAATATGAGCCGGCATTTTGAAATTATTTTAAAAAAATGATATTTTTTTCAAATTTCTTTAGATCATTTCTTTAAAAAATAATCAAAGTTTTTCAACATGAAATTTAAAGGCACAAGAATATCTCTATTCCACTTCAATCATTTTTTTTAAATAATTAAATGATCATTTTTTTAATATGTAATATGAGCCGGCTCACGAGTCGAGCCAAGTGTTTACATGAGTCGAGCCGAGCCGAGCTTTTTTCTTTCAAAAGTGAGCCGAGTCGAGTTAGAGCATTTTTTTAGTTTCGAATCTGATTCGTTATGAAATATTGAGCCGCTCAACTCATTAATTCGCTAGCCGGCTCGACTCATTAGCAGCCCTAATAATAACTGCGAAACCAGTTTGGGATTGCACAGATAATATCTGCAATTTTTTCAAAAAAGTGACAAAACTGGTTGCACAGATAATCTGCAATTTTTTTTCAAAAAAAGTGACATTTGGATAAATTTTATCAAAGGTTTAAATAGCGTTTATCCCATTATAGCAGAACGGTCAAAAAAATGATGCTATGGCCATATTGCACCGTTATAGCGTGCTATAGCATCAATAACGTTATAATTTTTATGGTCCAAAAACGCTAGTAGTGCCTCAAATTTTTATTGATGGTCGAGCTGACGAGGAAATTACCCTAGCAAGTAGAGTAGAGCACTTTTTTTATAAAATTGCCATGTATTGGCGGGTAGTTTCAGACGAGGAACATATAAATGATTCAACAACGGGGTACAAACAATGCAATTGGAAAACAAAAAAGAAAGGCATTCTGAAAGGAAATTTGTACTGCCCCGAAAGGTTCAGAAACCCTAATGATTTATCAGTACCAATTTATCAAATATACATATATATCTTCAATCCCATATTAATTCCCATAATAGAACTTAAAGTAATAAATAAAGAAGAAATGAAAGCGCCCCTGCGCAGCTAGCTACGCGGCATTAAAATTTTGCCTAAATCAGAGGTAGCCCTGTATCAATATATATATATATATATATAGAAACAACGCTTAATGCAAGATACAAGTACTACACTAGAATTAATCTAGCTAGAAGACTACAAGTTAAATCAAGCCTGCAGGATTTGCTAAAGTTGTCACTCTCCTCCATTGAAGATCGATCTGCATGCAGCAAAGTTGACACGTAGCTAAGTAATTAGTTTTGCATGGACATGCATGCATGGTAGATGTTATGCATAGCAATACAAACCCTATACGGCTATACCAACACATAATATTATATTATATGGTAAAAGCTTCTCATATGAAATTGATATATAGCTCTTGCAGTATCAATCATACACGACCAAATAAAAGCAATTGATTATTAAAAGTGATCGCTCTATCGTCAATAAGTGCTTGGATTAAAGAATCCTTCCATCAGTTCTTTAATCTAATATGACAGACAAGAAGGGATATATATATGTTTGCAGTATGGTAGTCTATTTCTAACTTTTTTTTTCTGGTAATATGACAAAGGGACCTGTCGGTGCATTGAATATCTGATAAGATAAATTAAAAGACCGAGCAGCTGGTTCAATACAAAAGGCTACGAAAACCAAAGAAACCGCGTATATAATATTCCTGTCTGTCTTGTAAATCTCCTCCATTTCATACCAGAAATGGATAAAAGTTCTTCATTTCATACAAGAACGTACGGATGCATGGTTGATATATGTACGGACTTGATCTTTATTCTTCCTTTGCACAGTCGCAGTTTTGCACCGAATAGTAAATATTAAATGTTAGCGTATGTCATTGATCAGACTTCTATAGCATGTTTCATAAAATCCCAACAATATTGTATGGAGAGAGGGATATCTAGAGAGAGAAAGAGTACCTGCAGTATTATCCTTTCCTCATGGCAGGAGGAACCATATCTCCTAACAAACCCTCATCCACCCGGCTTACAGCCCCTTCCTCCTGTACTGACACTCCCTGCTTCTGATCTCCATTAGTAGCTGAAGCCACCAGCTGATCACCTCTTGACAAAACACCAACCTGAGCTGACAGTGGTGCTGTTGCAGAGACAGTTATTGAAGAGCTATTACTATTAGTACTATTACTTCCATTACTATTAGATGGAAGGTGCAAATTGGCAGTAGGTAGATAGAGTTGATGAGGTGTGGCATATGCAAGCCGTTCAGCCAATGCAGTTGCGCTGTGGAAGGGAGAGATGCCTGAGTTCATGTTATTGCGTGGGAATGTGACGGTGTGGTGGCAGTGCTGCCCCTCGTATGTTGTTATCACTATCGACGGGTCTTGTGAGGATCTCTCAACTCTCTTTTTCACTGTGCACTTGCTGTTAGTGCATCTGTAGTAGCTCCTGTATGGAAAGGAATCAAAAGATCGATTATTTGATTATTACACAGAGCATGTGAGAGTTTTTCTTCATATGGTTTTAGTAATGTAGCCCTTATGATATATATTCTGATGCGGATCTTAGTTTTCATGAAAAATAATGTCTGAAATTCAAAGATGGTAATATATATATATATATATATAGTCTTTCTTATATTCAATATGCTTAATTTTATACTGATTAAATTTTACTTGCACAAAAACCAATTTGAAAATTGCAATGACTAATTTGCAATTTTTAAAGGTCAAAAACATTTTCTTAATTTCTCTTCAATGTTAGTGAACAGAACTAGATACTAAACGAAAAAACATTGTTACTAATTAAAGTTAATTTCGCTTATATTCATTTGTTTATATTTATTTACTTCACTATGTAGCTAGTTGTTGTTTTCACTTATATATATTCATACCTACAATATATTTATTTATTTTGGAAGAAGCTGGTGGAACAATGTATAGCACCATGATCTGCTACTATAGTTGTTGTCATTTAAAACATGTCTTCTCAAACCTCGTCCTATGGTGGTCTTTTTGCCTGATCAAAAAGTTTTAATTGACTCTTTGTTGTATTTATTCAAGTCAAATTCCACAGCAGGAACTGCCAGTAATTGGCCCATGCACATCAATGGTACCAAAGAAGATAGCATTAATTATTTTGGTTGATGTTTAATTCTATATTATTTTGAAACATGTTAAATCTGTCGGAATCTAACATATAACTATATTTGGTTAACAAATATATATATTAGCCACAAACATATAGCAACGTACATATATAACAACATAATTTTCTTACTAAGATTGTAAAGTTATTAATTTTAAGTAATTGATATATTATTGATGAATAATGGTGCATTTAACAATTAGAAAATTGTACTTAATATATAATTAGTTATCAAAAATATATATTTTTTGTGAGGCATTATAATCGAGTAAGTCTTGGGTGCTATGGATAGCATAAGGTCTTCTGTGATACAGTCTCAAAAACATATCGTATAAACTTCAAACTTCAATTTAAGTAGTTCAATAAATTAGTTATATGATAAGCTTGTAAGTTACTAATTTTTACTATTTTTGAAATTTTTTTACTATTTTTTATGATTTATGAAAGATGATCTAAAAATAAAAGAAAATTGTTAATATTTTAGACTATTTTTTGCCATCTTTTATAAATCATAAAAAATAGTAAAAAAATTTCAAAAATAGTAAAAGTTAGTATTCTACAAGTTTATTATATAACCAAATTGAACTACTTAAATCGAACTTTGAAGTTTATACGATAAGTTTTTAAGGCCGTAGCACGGATGACCTTATGCTATCCATAGCACCCAAACCTTACTCATTATAATCACAAAAAATGTCCATGAACGTACTACATGGATTTAAAAAAAAGGTAGATTAATTCTGGTATTCTACGAAAACATGGAAACTCTCAACCAACCTTCAAAAGAGATTTTACATTTCAATTATATATTTTCAACTTGTAAGAAAATGCACGTCAGTGGAGCATAATGTGTACTTAATTATTTTCTAAATTATTTAAGAGATCAGTAAGCTTATTTCCACGTTGAGATAATAAAACTCGTGCATATATACATTCTTTTTCTATTGAAATTCTGGATTTAAACTTTAAATAATGGAATATAAAGTGATCATGGTCCTTTTTTTTTATTATTGAAACTAGAGAAAGAGTGTTTCTTGCACCAAACTTAGTTGTCTAAAGTTAACAAAGAAAAATAATAATGAGAATGAGAAAGATGTAATTGTAACCTTGGAAATGGGCTATTTTTTACAGCCTTCTGGCCGTACTTCCTCCATCTATAGCCATCTTCTAGATGGTCTATTTCGCTCTTGGTCATGAACGCAAACCTCGGTTGCCTTGTTCTTTTTTGCCCCTTTTTAACACTCTTTCTTCTACAATCACAAACACAAAAAAGAAAATTAATTGTACCTTAAATTTAGTAAGTTATTGTAAAGGCAAAAAGGAGTTCAATTGATGAGAGAGAGCGGCTAGCAGATACTGATGCAACAAATTGCACCATGCCAAGAATCAGTAGCAATGGAGTAGAAGAAAGCTATATATAATAATTTCTGAACAGTATGTACACAGAAAAATTGAGTAACATATGGATCAACTCAAAATCCAGAACAGTTACGTGTCAAAATACCAGACAAATGAAGATTCGACGCATGATACATTGTTCCCTGTATGTTCCCAAAGACTATAAACAAACAATAAAACTGACTAGTAAAAGGTAGCTATGAAAAAGGAATCCTTTCAAAAGAACATGTTTTATTTGGTCATTTCCTTGTTTTAACAAGGCAAATATGAGAGTAAAAGGCATCTTTTTGCACTTATATGAGTGCACCTCATGAGACTTGAAAGAAAAATGATAAAAATATAAAACCATGTTTCAATTAGTTCCTTTGTTCTTGACTTGTCTAAGTTGAATTTGCACCAAGGACACAGCAAGGAAAGACGTGGGCAGTGGTGGAAATAAAATAAAATAAAACATAAAAAATAATTAAAAACCGCGTAATCTGGGGGGGTAATGATCGATCGATGTTTATCAACACGGAATTCCCGCCGCGAAATCTAAAAAATCTGCACCTCTAAATTACCAAACTGCCCTCACACGCTTCTATCTCTTTTACGCGTCTTGCGTATAGAATGTTTTTCTTTTCTAATAACCGTATTTTTCCTATTTCCATCTCACTTCTAAACTTCCGAAAATACCCCACACACCACGCATAATTACGACTCTACCACTATAGCGCTATAGTATCATACTACTCAGTATACTCACGGTGTTTCAGGCGGCTTCTCATCGCTGGAGCTAGACGACGCGGCGTCCCCCGATCTCGCTGACGTGTCATGCGCCTCCATCTCCACCTTAGGATCCATTAGTGCCACAGTGTCAGAGCTATCAGGAGGATCGAACGACTCGAAATCACCCGATCCAGCAGGGTAGCTCCACTCAAGCCCACCGCTGATCCTTCCTGAGCACAGCTCATCAAGGGACGAGATCTCACCACCGTATCCATTGAACGGCCAGGACTCACCGGAGATATCAGATCCGGTCGGACCTTTAGCTTCCTCCATCAGTAACCCTCTCTCGCTCTCGCTCTCGCTCTTTCTAGGATTTGATTTTTTTGGTAGCTTCTGTTTTCCTTCTCAGAGGAGAGAGGTATAGAATTAGAAGTCTCTTCAGATATCGCTTTCATGGGTCACTAATATGTACTCGATAAAAGGTACGGCCTACTATTTTCTATTAGTATTTTTTGTGATTTTATATTACGTTCATAATATAAAATTAAGGAAAAAGAAGAAAAAGGTTGACAGGGAAGGATAAACTAATGGTGGAGATCGAACACGGTCGTTAGTCGTCAACCCATTATTTACTTACTGTTTCTCAAGTTACATTACGTGTCAAGTTCTCTAAGGTGAAGTGAATAAACAAAATGGACTGTCCAGTTTTGTCTTGATAGGAGATAAAAATCAGCGATCGATTAAACAACATTTAAAACCGGTAATTTAGGAGTAAAAGCCAAGTAAAACTTTGGCGTCCATTTTGAGTGCCTATATTATTGGTCTTGACTGGGATAATTGGTGCCATTTGTTGATGATTAAATAATAATAATATATAAACGATCAAATCTTGTATATATATATATATGAGGAGGGTTAAAATGCACCCTCCTTTTTGTGCTCCTAACGTGCACCCTCTTCTCATATTTTCATTTTTAAAGTTCAAATAGTTGATTTGAACCTTCCAACATGTTCTTTATATTAAAATGTGCATAGAGACCAAATTTTACATTTTTTGAAATTATTTTAACTATTTTTTCAGAATTTTTGAAAATCATCACTTTGCTGAATTTTTTATTATTGTTTAGTTTAATAAAAAATTCTGAAAAAATAGTAAAAAATTTCCAAAAAATATAAAATTTGGTCTCCAAGCACATTTTAATATGAAGAACACGTTGGAAGATTCGAATCGACTATTTAAACTTTAAAAATGAAGATATGAGAGGAGGGTGCACGTTAGGAGCACAAAAGGGATGGTGCATTTTAACTCTCCTCTCTCTCTCTCTCTATATATATATATATATATATATATATATATGAGTATGGCTAAATTGCTATCGGTAGCACTTCGACCTAAGTGCTTACGGGGTCATATCTTCGTATTTGATGTTCAAATAACAAATCCAAACTATTAGATGTTCAATCTATATTAAAATATGCTTGGAGACTAAATTTTACATTTTTTGAAATTTTTTTACTATTTATTAAGATGGTTTGAAATCGTTGTTTTTTAATGGTGCAAATTTTTTAATAAAAACAGCGATTTTCAAAATATCTTAATAAATAGTAAAAAAAAATTCAAAAATTGTAAAATTTGGTCTCCAAGCACATTTTAATATAGATTAAACATCTAACAATTTGGATCGGCTATTTGGAGTTTGAAACTAAAGATATGAGTGCAAATTAAAACACTCCGTTTAATTCGCGAAGTAGTGTAACCTTACTCTCTCTCTCTCTTCTCTATATATATATATATATATATAGAGAGAGAGAGAGAGAGAGTGACTAATATGCATTCTGTAGCATATGGGCCGATATGCATATGGTTCAAATTTAAAATTTAAAAATCCAAAAAGTTGATCTGAACCGTTCATCTTGTTCTCCATATTAATATGTGCTTGGAGTCCAAATTTTATATTTTTCTGAATTTTTTTACTATTTATTAAGTCACTTTGAAAATTGATGATCCAACGATGGCTGCTGATTTTACTATTTTGTTAAGCCACCGTTGCAATTTTCAAAGTGGCTTAATAAATAGTAAAAAAATTCAGAAAAATATAAAATTTGGTCTCCAAGCAAATATTAATATGGAGAACAAGATGAACGGTTCATATTGACTTTTGGATTTTGAAATTTCAAATTTGGACCATATGCATATCGGCTCATATGCTATCAAATGCATATTAGTCACTTTCTCTCTCTCTCTCTCTCTATCTCTCTCTCTCTCTCTCTATATATATATATATAGTAAGGCTACGCTACTTCGCAAATTAAACGGGTTGTTTTAATTCACGCTCATACCTTTAGTTTCGAAGTTCAAATAGTCGATCCAAACCATTAGATGTTTAATCTATATTAAAATGTGCTTGGAGACCAAATTTTACATTTTTTGGAATTTTTTTACTATTTATTAAGATGGTTTGAAAATCATTGTTTTTATTAAAATTCTGCACCATTAAAAAACAACGATTTTCAAACCATCTTAATAAATAGTAAAAAAAAATTTTAAAATGTAAAATTTGGTCTCTAAGCACATTTTAATATAGATTAAACATCTAATGATTTGGATCGACTATTTGAACTTCGAAACTAGAGATATGAGCGTGAATTAAAACAACCCGTTTAATTTGCGAAGTAGCGTAGCCTTACTCTCTCTCTCTCTCTCTCTATATATATATATATATAGAGAAAGAGAGAGAGAGAGATGGGCAACGATGAGCCATGGAGTAAAATAATTTGGTACTCCATTGGCACTATATTTTTATTTTGAAAATTCAAACGATCGATTCGAACCGCTCAACATGATCTCCATATTGAAATGTGCTTGGAGACCAAATTTTACATTTTTTTTGAATTTTTTTTACTATTTATTAAGCAATTTTGAAAATCACTGATCCGATGGTCTAGAAATTTTTACTATTTTTTTACTTTTCACAACAAAATAACAGTTTTCAAAATTGCTTAATAAATAGTAAAAAAATTCCAAAAAATGTAAAATTTGGTCTCCAAGCACATTTCAATATGGAGATCACATCTAACAGTTCGGATCAGTCGTTTGGACTTTCAAAATGAAAATATGGTATGGAGTACAAACGTATTTTACTCCTTGGCTCACCATAACTCATCTCATATATATATATATGAGAGTGACTAATGTGCATTCGTATGCATACGGTCCAAATTTGAAATTTCAAAATACAAAACGTCTATTTGAACTGTTCATCTTGTTCTCCATATTAATATGTGCTTGGAGACCAAATTTTACATTTTTCTAAATTTTTTTACTATTTATTAAGCCACTTTGAAAATTGTTGATCCAACGGTGGCTGTTGATTTTACTGTTTTGTTAAGCCACCCTTGGATCAACAATTTTCAAAATGGCTTAATAAATAGTAAAAAAAAATTAGAAAAATATAAAATTTGGTCTCTAAGCACATATTAATATGGAGAACAAGATGAATGTTTTGGATTTTGAAATTTCAAATTTGGACCGTATGCATATCGGGTCATATGCATACGAATGCACATTAGTCGCGCTCTCTCTCTCTCTCTATATATATATATATATATATATGAGGTTGGCTATTCTAGTTCCATAAGCATATATGGACATATGCTTATAACTCGTTTTTGCGTTTTCAATGTCCATGGTCGATCAGAAGCGCTCAATATGTTCTCCATGTTAATATGTGCTTGGAGACCAAATTTTATATTATTTAGAATTTTTTTACTATTTTTTTCAGAATTTTTCAAAACAGCCATAAAAAATATTTAAAATAAAATAAAATAAAATGAAAACCCCTGTTTTGAAATATGGAGAACATGTTCAGCGCTTCAGATCGACTATTTGGACATTGAAAATGCAAAAACGAGTTATAAGCATATGCTCTCATATACTTATGGAAGTAGAAATAGCCAACCTCTGTGTGTGTATATATATATATATGGTGCAGTCGCTTTACGTTGGATATCATCACATGGATGAGATTACATATCTTTAATTGATGACATGCACCCAATAATTACATCTTAGAAAAGTTTATGATGTATATCAAGTATTCTAGTCATGATTCATGAATGTTGGTGCTCTTGTTTGATTATTCTTTATAGGCTTGGTACAGCGATTCTATACTTCTCAAAAAAAAAAAAATTGATATTTATAACAATATTTAATTGGTGAGATATGGGGGCATTTCATGATGCTGTGTCTGTAGTCTCTGAGCTCTAGAAGTGCAGCATCATGTTAATCCATTAATGAACTTGCTGTTTGGTACCTGTAAATTGTTATTCATTGGATCATTCATCACAGACAATAGTGTCATGATACTGACAAAATTAATTTTCCATTCATGTATCATTCGATTTGGTGCACATAATTTTTTTCAAAAAATGACATCATAAAATGTTTGTTCTTTCGAAAAATATAATTTGTTTCTAAAAACGAACTGTTTTCATTAAAATATGACTTAAAATGTTACCAATATTTTTGTGTATATTCTGCAAAAATTGGAAACAGTCTTGGTTTAGCAGTTGGGCCATTTTTTTTTTTTTCTAAATTCAAAGTTTTGTATTTAAAAAAAAAAAAAATTGTAAAATTAGGATTTTCTAACATAACATTTATGTATTAGTATAATAGTATATACTTCATTTCAACACACAAGTTTATTCACTGAAAGTTAATTAGATAACTTATAATTAAGTTATCTGTAATTTTGCCTTTTGATGTATCTTCTTTGTCTCAGATAGGCTCTCTGATAGTACTATCGAACACAGATGTACAGGATCGGTCCCTACTGGATTCCGACGGGGACCCTAGTCTTGGTTTAGACGGGGCGGACCTAGCTGACACTATTGATGCTGTTGTGGATTTACTACCTAGTACTTCATCAGCTAGCTCCTCCTCTAGTGTGATATTTCTTAGTGATACCGTTTAGTATTTCATATGCTGTTATGTTTTGATGTTTTAGCGATATTGTAGATATTTTGATGTTTTAGCGATATTATAGAGGTTTTCATGTTGATGTTAGCCTATGACTGTTATGTTTTCCTTTAGCACTATATTTGGATGTTTTGTATGAATTCAATGATTTCGTAATGAAATAAGTGGATATTACCACTTTTTCAAAAAAAAAAAAAAAAAAACGAAGAGATCAGAATTTCCAAGTTCAAGTTGATATAATATAATGAAAAGTTTGTATAGTTCTTCTCCATCACTCAATAGAAACCAGGGTTGTAAAAAATGGCCGTTTAGGCTGATTAATCGTTGACGGCAAGTAAACTGTCACAGATTTTTCTGATTAATTGACCGATTATGTCTGATTATAGCTGATTATAGCAATTATATCTGATTAATCACTTAGCAGTACTTTGTCAATATGACAACCGCATACTATTAATATTTACAACACTGATAACACTGATAGAATGATAGAAACTGATGTACAACGTCCATATATAGAATTCGAATTTGATCCAATCAAACTATATTTTTTTTTCTTTGAAGTTTCAAAGTTATTATTGGTAAAGAAAAGAAAAAAATGAATGAATTTACTGTTCCGGATATTTTGTTTTCCAGGTACCATCAAGACTCTCCATGTTAATTTCATTCCGTCAAACGTGAACTTCAAATATGAATTTTATATAATTCAATAAATATAAATTCTATATAAATATAATATTTATTAAATATTAATTTATGTAAAATTCATACTTAAAGAGATAATACGGTTCGACTTGATGCGTTTCAATTAAGTAAAATTTCTAGCAAAATTTATCTATTTCTAACAAAATTTCTAACTTCGCTACTAAACAGATACATGTATGAAAATACTTTCACCCAATCCGTACCATATCCGTTGACCGACGCAAAACATCAGTAGCACTAACGGAGGCATGTACATCCTTGAACATGTACATTCTTATCAGGCTCTCTTTTCAAAATTTCTAATTGCAGAGATCTGACCCGATCTCCCCTTCGACGGCCTCGCCTCCGACGGCCCCCGCTCCAACAAGTCTCAGAACCTCCCTATACTTCATACATGTGCCTATCTTCCTAAATTTCATATTAATAATTATACGTACACATATATGCTCTCTGATAGAAAATAAGAAGTAAAAAAAATAAAAAATAGAGCGGTGGGTGGGACCAGTAAAGATGGGACCTATGAACAATCTTTTAGAAACCTAACTTATTCCCCACGAAATCCTATCGCTCTCCTTTTGGGAATTTTATTTACGGAACCTTTCTATTCCCTCCATTTTCTATCCTATTCCCCTTTCCTTCCAGAAACCATGCATGTGACATGTTAGGTGCTTGATTTGCAACCCACAAATCATGATCACTCTCTATCACGTCGGAATATACATTATTGCTTAATTGGTCAAACAAATTAAAAATAATCCTGCCTTCTACTTTTAATTTTATATATATATATATATATATATATATATAGAAACCGTTGGATCAGCGATTTTCAAACTGACTTAATAAATAGTAAAAAAATTCAGAAAAATGTAAAATTTGGTCTCCAAGCACATATTAATATGGAGAACAAGATGAACGGTTCAGATCGACTTTTTGGATTTTAAAATTTCAAATTTGAACCGTGTGTATTTCGGCTCATATGCTACCGAAAGCACATTAGCCTCTCTCTCTCTCTCTCTCTCTCTATATATATATATATATATATATATATATATGAGTTAGGCTGGGGTGCTATGGATAGCATAGTGGCCTCCCGTGCTACGGCTCAATATTCAAGTTTTTAAAATCCAAACGGTCGATCCGAACCGTTCATCTTATTCTCCATATTAATATCTGTTTGGAGACCAAATTTTATAATTTTCTGAATTTTTTTACTATTTATTAAGCCACTTTGAAAATCGCTAATCCAACGGTTTTACTGTTTTGTGCAGCCACCGTTGGATCAACAATTTTGTAAAATACTTAATAAATAGTAAAAAAATTCAGTAAAATGTAAAATTTGGTCTCCAAGCAGATATTAATATGGAGAATAAGATGAACGGTTCGGATCAACCGTTTGGATTTTGAAAACTCGAATATTGAGCCGTAGCATAGAGGCCTCTATGCTATCCATAGCACCCCAGCCTAACTATATATATATATATAGGACTTGGCTACGGTGCTATGGGTAGCTAAGAGGCCTCCCGTGCTACGGCTCAATATTCGACTTTTCAAAATCCTAACGGTCGATTCGAACCGTTCATCTTGTTCTCCATATTAATGTGTTTGGAGACCAAATTTTACATTTTTTGGAAATTTTTTACTATTTTTTTAGATTTATTGAATATCGCTGTTTTTTATGGTCCAGATTTGTCTGAAAAACAGCGATTTTCAATAAATCTAAAAAAATAGTAAATAATTTCCAAAAAATGTAAAATTTGGTCTCCAAGCACATATTAATATGGAGAACAAGATAAACTGTTCGGATCGACCGTTAGAATTTTGAAAAGTCGAATATTGAGCCGTAGCACGGGAGGCCTCTTAGCTACCCATAGCACCGTAGCCAAGTCCAAACGGTCGATCCGAACCGTTCATCTTATTCTCCATATTAATATCTGCTTGGAGACCAAATTTTATAATTTTCTGAATTTTTTTACTATTTATTAAGCCACTTTGAAAATCGCTAATCCAACGGTTTTACTGTTTTCAGCAGCCACCGTTGGATCAACAATTTTGTAAAATACTTAATAAATAGTAAAAAAATTCAGAAAAATGTAAAATTTGGTCTCCAAGCAGATATTAATATGAAGAATAAGATGAACGGTTCGGATCGACTGTTTGGATTTTCAAAACTCGAATATTGAGCCGTAGCATAGAGGCCACTATGCTATCCATAGCACCCCAGCCTAACTCTATATATATATAAATATATATATATATATATATAAAGAGAGAGAAAGGCTACCATACATATGTAATGCATAAGTATTTTTGTTCATTGGACTATAAATCACTGGATTTAAAGACCAAATGACCAATTCAAAGCGTTCATCTTGTTCTTCATATTAATATGTGCTTGAAGACCAAATTTTATATTGTTTGGAATTTTCTTACTATTTATTAAGCCACTTTGAAAATCGCTGATCCAACGATGCCTTTTGATTTTACTGTTACCGTTGGATCAACAATTTTCAAAATAGATTAATAAATAGTAAAAAAATTCCAAAAAAATATAAAATTTGGTCTCCAAACACATATTAATAGGGAGAACAAGATAAACAGTTTGGATCGGTCATTTGGACTTTAAAACCGGTGATTTATAGTCCAATGTACAAAAATATCTATGCATTGCAATGTGGTAGTTCCTGAGCTTTGGTGCTACCAATTTGTTTTTTAATTTTGAAAGTTCAAAACGTCGATCCGAATCGTTCAAGTTGTTCTCCATATTAAATTGTGCTTCGAGACCAAATTTTACATTTTTTTGAATTTTTTTACTATTTATTAAGGCACTTTGAAAATCGCTGATCCAACGGTGGCTTCTGATTTTACTATTTTGTTAAGCCACCATTGGATCAGCGATTTTCAAAGTGCCTTAATAAATTTTGGGCAAGGATCACTGACGATGAGATAATTCATTGTTAAAAATTATGATCTGTGGTCTTAATAATTAATTTTGGACATGTCAGGCTTATATTATATGTAATATGGCTGTTTTCATTATAGCTATATATAAAATATGTCATCCCAGTATACATATAGCTCCTGTTGAAACTAATCACAAATTGTAAAAATAAAATAAAAGATAGTATAGTCAACATTTGTGATATCATTCTGATAATTAAAATGCAGCTGTTTAGAAGTTAAAACTATATGATTTAATTTATTGTATATTGTAAGGCATGTATCGCCTTTTCTCTATGCACTTATTTTTAAGATTCTTGTTAAATCTCAGAAAACAAGATATATAGCTAGTTGTAACTCCATGTGGGAGATCACTCATTTATATAATTTACTGGCAAATGTAATATTTTCTTTGTGATCGGAGATCGCATGTTCAAAATATGAATAATTTTTTTTTTTTGAATACCTAATAGCTGGTTAATTTGACCTCCAACATTTACTAAAAAATCAATAATTAAGAACTCCATATATCAAATTAATACAAAATTAATCATTTTCTAAATATTGGTCCATAATTTTTTAAATAGTAATTAATATTCTTTATGACTTCTGATAATATTTTGAATAATTATTTTTGTACCTGCACTACAGTACCCAAGCTACAGTAATTGTGCTACAGTACCACAGTTAGAGAAATAATATATTACGGTCCCCACTAATTGTATAGTCTCAACTAATTATTATTTTAAATCACAGCAGCTAGCATTATTTCTCTATGGTCCCCACTAATTATATAGTTTTCTTTTTACAATCCCCGCACTAGTTCATGCTTCAACCTTTCTTTAACAAAAATAGCTGACTTTATAAGAATAAATACTTCAATGCATAGGTATAAATACTTTTAGTACATAAATATTAATACTTTCATTGTTATATGTAAAAAAATACTTAGATATGTATACCTTCGTAGTTATAAAATACTTCCAGTGTCATATGTAAAAAATACTTAGATATGCATATCTTTGTAGTTATAAATACTTAGAATTATAAGATATTAACACTTAAAAAAATATTAATACTTTGATGCATGACTTGTTATGATTATCCTTTTTCGAGTTCTCCAATCATCCCCCTGTCAGCTTTCCTCTAACAAAAATAGTTGACCTCATACATATAAATACTTCAATGCATAAATATAAATACTTTCAATACTTAGATATTAATACTTTCAATGACATATGTAAAAACTACTTGCAAATATAGGTATAAAATACTTGTACGGCAAGATATAAATACTTGCGCAACGACGAGTCTGAAAGTACGTCATTATGGATCTCATTTGAATGAAAATATTACGTAGATATTAATAATATAGAAAAAAAAAATTGTGGAGATTTTGCAGTCCCTGTAGGAAGTTATCTTTCTGCATTTAATTGTTTAGGGTACAATGTGGGTACAGTGATGCAGGTACTATTATCTTTGCGCTACAGTACCCACATAATAAATAATTGTTCACCTCATAGCTAGCTATAAATACTTCCGTACATAGGTATAAATACTTTCGTGCATAAATATTAATACTTTAGGAAAAAAGTTTGAATTGTATAGTTTTTGCAATCCCCACAAAAAGTTAATTTTTCACATTTAATTTTCAGTAGTCCCCCTGCAGGTACAGTGCGGATACTATTATCAGCTTCTTAATATTTTAGGACAAAATCTTCCGGAACTAGCATCCGATAGAGAATTGTCACATATACGAAATATATATGTATATAATATTTTATTTAAAAATTAAACGGAGTTCATATTTTCTATATACATAAAAAGTTTTTATATAAGTTAAGTTTCACACATATATCAACACTTTTGATGCACTTAGAGTCCGAAATTTTTTATTTATACCATAATAAAAATCAAAACACTCTGATTTTGGGAGAATTCCACATTTACCAGGGTCGTCAAGCCAATATATGTTCTCCCACATTTATCTGGGTCGCCAAGCCAATATACAGTTCCATTCTTAGGGGGGAGAGGGGGGTGTCCGATGGGCATCGGACACAAATAGGGTTCGATGAGGGGTTTAAACCGTCGGATCTGCTTTAGGATTCGTGTGTACGGATTTTAAAGCAGACGCGAAATTGCGAGTGCGAATCTTAAAGCAGATCCGACGGTTTAAACCCCTCATCGAACCCTATTTGGTCCGATGCCCATCGGACACCCCCCTCACTCTTCTTAGGGGGGGGGGGGGGGGGGGGGGGGGGCGCACATTGGCTTGGAGGTCCTCAAAAGTTCAAACATGCACTGTAATATTAAATATATTTAAATTTTGAGAGGCCTCCAAATCAATTTGCAATAAATGGGGGTCTGAAGGTCTTAGTAGATGTTTTGTTTTTGTTCTTTTTTTAAATGGTATAAATAAAAATTTCGTCACTTGAGTTTGAAGCAATTTAAGTTTTGCGTCGGACAAAAAATCATTTGTCGTATCTTTTTACCAAGGTTGTTTGCCGACAGAGCATCTCCTAATTCTCTGTATGGTTGGTTATAACAATTCGGTCCACCTATAATTAATCGAAATCCAATCCAAATATTTATCAGCCATAAAAAAAGGAAAAAAATAATAATAATTAAAGCTAGAGGACAGTACCGGTACACATGTATATAACCTCTGATAGTGATGCTGGAACGGGAACTTGATGCCATAGAATAGAATAGATAAATGGTTCTCATAGGCATGCATCTTTTGCTAGTTGGTACACTAACAAGTGCTTATTGTGCAAATTGATGTATGCAAAATTACAAACAAAATGCAATTTTATTTTATATATTATCTTGTGGTGCAGCAGACTTTAAAGTTATCGAAATCAAATGTGAATAGAAAATAAATCTGCTATATTAAAAGAGCAGCAGGAACCTGTTATTCCGATTTCAACCATTAAAAATTTTTCATGCACGAATTTTAACAAAGAAGTTTTATCAAACGCAAATTTCAACAAAAATAAACATTGGGGATAGAAATAACAGATTTATGTTATTCCTTTAGAATAACAACATATTTGTGCATGTGAATGAAGTCAATCATATAAAATTTACATGTTACAAATAAGAGTCAATTTTATAATACCCATAACATTTATATTATAATTAACTATATACATAGGAAATTATATATGAATTACACAAAAGAAAAGAAAAAAAAATGCAATTAACTATATATAGAGGAAATTATATATGACACAAAAAAACAGGAAAAAAAAAATGCACGGTCAATTGACCCCCATCTAGTATAGGGATGGCAATGGGCCGAGTCTACAGGTATTTTACTAAGTCTATGTCCGGCCTGTCCATTAAAAACTGATGGCTCACCTGTCCGGCCCAATCTGATGGGCTTGAAAATCTATGCTCAGTCCGTCCATGGGCCTTTCCCCCAAGCTCATGCTTGCCCATCCTTGTCTGCCCTAGTCCATGGGCCTGCCCATACCCGCTGATCAATTCATATTCAACCACATCAAATGGACCGTATAAGAAAACAAAATAATTCATAATGAGATTTTTCTAATGGAAAAAAAATAATTCATAGTTGAACAACAAACAACAATATGATTTTGCTACTGGAGCAACAAAATAATTTATAGTTTAATAGCAAATAAAGGTAGCTAGTCTGCTTATTTTTTTTAACATAAAGGCTCGTGAACTGCCTGTGGGCTTCGACATAAGCCCAAACCCAATCCGGCCCATCTCTAAGCTCGTCCTTACTTGGCCCATCACAATGTCGGACTGACCGGATAAAGAGCGGGCCGGACGAATAAGACCGGGCAGCCGAACCAATTGAAATTTTTTGCCATCCCTAATCTGGTATGAGTGGATCCGTCCGGTTGTAGTGCACAGGGTGGCTCAGCCCCGTGTGCAAAGGGTGGCTTAATTAGGTATTGCTTACAAGGAAAAAAAAATTTCAACCCCATATTTCTCTTGCTCATAGGTAGGGCTGGCAAAAAAATTCGAGGTTCGTGATTCGATTCGGGTTTGATTCGGGTTTAATTCGATTCGAAATGGGTTCGAATTGAAACGAACCAAACCAGGTTCGGTTCGGAATTAATTCAAACCAAACTCAAACCTAGCCTGGTTCGATCGAAATAGGTTCGTGATTTTTTTGTGGTTCGAATCTTATAAAATCACCGGCCATCCATTTACCTGATGAAATTAAAATCCAAGATAGAAAGTCATAATTTAACTTAGCCGACACTCCCTCGTTCTCAAATCTCAATAACCTAGTTCTCTCTCCACCTCTCCCTAACTCACTCTCCCTCTAGCTCTAAAATCTAGCCAACGCTCTCGGAGACTGGCTGTCTCTCCGGCTGTCACTCCTCTCTCCGGCCTAGATGACTGTCTCTCCTCTCTCTTCGGTCGTCTCTCATAGTTCATACCAGGCAAGACGTTTCTGATGTATTTTTTCATGAACAAATTTTCAACTTAAAAACACTTATTTCATAATTCATACCGGTAAAAGGAAGAAATGTGAATTTTGTCCCGCGAGAAAAAATTAATGTATAAACTTCCGGTATAACTAGGGCTGCTAAAAAATAATTTAGTTCGTGATTCGATTCGGGTTCGATTCGAAAAATGTGTAGTTCACAATTAATTCGATTCGAAATGGGTTTGGTTCGAAACGAATCAAACCAGGTTCGGTTCGAAATTAATTCAAACCAAACTCAAACCTAAGATAAGTTCGGTTCGGTTCGGTTCGTTGCCACCCCTACTCACAGGGAACAACGGAGGGCAAGAAGATTTTCTCCAAATAATTTTAATATTTCTTTTAGAGCGATTTGATTTTAATTTAATCGCAAAGACAAATAATTTCTTTCAACGAAAAGAGCGAGTTGATATTCAGCGGACATAATGATTGCTTTGTTGTTTGTTTAATGGAAAGAGACTAACGTCTGTTAGTTAGGGGGTGCCAATAATATCCTTTTGACCGTTTACTCTATTCGTACCGATAAAACGGGTATGCATGGTTAAAGATTTTTTTTCGTTAGCTTATCGGGTATGGATATGGGTAAGAATTTTTTTTCGTTAGCTAAACGGGTAAACCCTATTTCATACCTGTTACTAGAGGTGCTAATTTTATCCGATTATCCGGATCCGATTAATTTGGATAGGATATGATTTAAAAAAATAACTGATTAAATTATGGGTATGGTTACAAAATTAATAATTTAATATCCGACACGAAACCGATACTGTAATGGGTAGAATATGGATAAAAAAATAACCGATTGGAGGACTTTTTCGAACCGAACAGCATTTATATTCAACTTTTTAAAGTTTTGTTTATAACATTTTAGAGCATCAGCATCGGTTTTTTTTCTGATTGTTAAATCCTACGTGGTAATTTCTAATCTAATTTATGGGTTGTACGACGATTGTTTATTAGCAATTGTTCAGAAAAATTGCTTAATAAGAAATCATTTTTCAAAGATGAGTTGGCGAAATGTTTAATTTTTATTGGCTAAAATCTTCTGCTCTCTCTCTTTCTGCAGGAGATGTGTAAAGAAATTTGAAGTGATTACATCGATGTAGGGAAATAGAAATTAACTTGATTTTAATTTCTAAACTTTTTTCGTCAGCGGTTTAGAAACTAATTTTAATTGTTGGAATGGAGATGCTCTTACAATGCTACTCACAAACATTTAAACATCTATATGCAATTATTTAAATTCTAAATCTGTATAATTTTAACTCCTAACTATCTTTGTCTTCAAGCCTTCTTTTCTTTTAATCACTCTTTTTTTATTTTTCTCTGATCATTCTCGTCTATTTTTCCGACGATCCGTGATAAATTTTACGAATCTAAAAATACGAATGTTTTCTACTCGATTTTCTCTTTCAAATGTGATCCATGAAAAAATATTTTTGAGTTATTTTGAAGTCGTTTTTTTTAAAGTAAAGCACATGAGCACTTTAAACTTTTAAACCTCAGTCTACAACCATTTAAACCTCTAATATCACCATTTGAACTACTATGTTCAAGTGTTTAAACCTCTTATATCGATCATATAGTATCACACATTTAAACCTCGATAAACAACCATTAAATGTAGTTGTGTCAAACATTTAAATAGTTTTCATGTCAGGTTTAGAAGATCGTAGACTGAGGTTTAAAAGCTTGGTAATTTAAAGTGTTCATTGACTTTACTTTAAAAAAACACTTGAAAAAAAAACTTAAAAGTACTTCTTCATGGATCTCATTTGAAAGATAAAATTAAGTAAAAAACGTTTGTATTTTTAGATTCGCAAAATTTATCACGGATCACGAAAAAATGAATGAGAATGATTAGAGAAAGAAAAAAGAGTGGGTGAAAAAAATATTTTATTTTTTGGCTTGAAAAAAAAATAGTTATGAATTAAAACTATCCAGATTTAGAATTAAAATGATTGCAGATAAAGGTTTAAGTGCTACAAGTAGCATGGTAAAAGTTCATAAACATAACTTTAACTGCTTTGATATGAGCACTGAAAATTAGACATTAAATACTTAGAGAAATTTAATGCTTGAATATGAGCACTCGGGGATTTATTTGGGGATAATTATCATAGTCCTATAGGATTTAGGATACATCCATTTCTTAAGCGAAATGGAGACGAAATGAAAATCTCCTCCGTAATTTTCTCAATTACTTATTTTAGGCTGAATTATGTGTGATATGAGTATGACCTAAATCATTGTACATGAACAGTTATTCCTTTCATATGATAGCGGTAGTGATAGCGACGGTGCTGCTCTGCCACACATTTTTTATGATTTTTTTAAAAAAAATCATAATTAATTAAATTAAATTTAGTAAAGTATTATGATTATTTTTTTTTTTCAAAAACCACAAATAATGAACTCGTGTAGCATGAAATAGCCTCTCCTCAAATTTTTCACTTTTGCACATGAAATCGTGTAGCATTTCGTGTAACTGAAGGAATGGAATAGGGGTGGCAACGAGCTGTTAAAGAGCGAGCTAGGCCACACTTGTACTCGTCTTGTTAGTGTATCAAGCTGAGCGAGCGAGTTTAGATTTTAGGTCCCGAGCTAAAACTATTGCTCAAGACCTCGTGGCTTGTCCGAGCGAGCCGAGCTAGCTCGTTATTAGCTTGGCAGATTTATAAATTTGTATATTTTCTTTCCTGCTATATCTTAAATTTTCATAACACGTCTTATCAATTATGGCTAAAACAAAATAATATTTATATGACTAATTACTGAGGAATGCTCTTAATTCAATTGTAATTAAGCAAATCAACTACTATAAATTGAGTTTATAACTAAATTCATACATACAAATATATCAAAATCATAAATTCATACAAATATATTCACAGAATAAATTCATGCATACCAAATCAAACAAATTCATACAAATTAACTTAATTGCTTATAATTAATTCATACATATTCCATATAAAATTACCAATCAACTTAAACACAGTCCAAAGTGCAATTGCCATAACACTGACTATAACATCCATAGACCATAATATCTCCAATCTGAAGTGAACAGATCCGATTAAACTATTAAACTATGCATATTAAATAGCTCGTTAACGACCGAGCTGGCTCGTGCCGAGCCAGGCCAAACTCAAACTCATTAATTCTAACTTGAGTATGTAGCGAGCGAGCTAATTTTAACTCGATCCACTAACGAATGAGCTGTTACCAATCGAGTCACAGGCGAATACCAAGCGGGCCACGAGCCACGAGCTTTTTTGCCAATCCTAGAATGGAATGGAGGTAGGCGAAGCTTTTTTGTATTTTTGAAAAAAGTTGCATCAGGTATGGCTTTAGGCACCTGTTAGTGAATATTTGTGGCAATATGTAAAAGTGTCATAGATGCTGTTATGCTTTTGACTCTAGGTAGAACTAGCTTATTATCTGTTACATCAATACTTGCATATTTGAGTTCAGACTTCACAATTGGTACTTGATTCTTTTGGTTTAGTCGTTTCTATTGACGACGCCTATAGTTTGTGTAGCGCCAAATTTCTAGAGGATTTCACATCGTTTTCAGCATGTCGCAAGCATGTCAACACGTATAACGTTTCAAATTATTAAGACCGAAGCTATATACTGTGTAGGAAGCTATAACCAAATTATCAAGACCGAATCGCTATTTCAGTCTGGGTAAAAAAGAGTTATTTGGATTTTTTGTAGTCGCGTCTACAAAAAAATAAAAAAAAGCGTGGAGATCAAATTGCTAATTCGGTCTGAAAAAAAAAGCAAAATATTGAGACCGAATGGCTATTTTGGTCTTTGTGATTTTTGAAAAAAAAAACTAATTATGTTGTTTTTCTAAATTTAATTTAATTAATTATAGTTTATAAAAAAAATTCTTTTTTACTAGCTAACAGTACTAGTTCCTAAATGCTTTATGTATGCATGTCATGATATTTTTCAAAAACGTGGCAATATTTTTGTGGGTCCTTCTATGATAGTTTTATTTATGTGTTTGTTAACTGCAATAAGCAACCTTGAATTGATACTGGTATTGAATTTAATTTTATACAACAAAGATAGTACATCATGTGTATATATAGGTACATGTATAATACCCCAATCTAAAAATTAAAATTTAAAGAAGATTTTATATGAGAGTAGAACTAGGGTACGTGTTCTTAATTAAGTTTACCAAGTCACTTGGTGAACTCAACTCTAAAACCTATTGAATTGTCTTTAAACGATGAATCCAACCGGTTAAAATTCTTCTACCTTATGAGTGATGCATTTACATGTGAAAATTTTAAAGTTTTGAATTAATTTAGTATAAAGTCAAGTGGTCAAAATTAGAAGGTTTATAAATTAATTTTAATGCATTCATTTTTTGGAATCCTTTTGACCACTTGTCGCTATACAAAATTAATTCAAAATTATAAATTTTTTGCATATACATGCATCACTCATAAGGTAGAAGAATTTCAATGGTTTGGATTCGTCGTTTGAAGTCAATCCAATAGATTTTAGAGTTGAATTCACCAAGCCACTTGGTGACTTAAGAACACGTGCCCTAGTTCTACTCTTTATATGATGAGGGATCTAATTACACAATTTTATGGTGACACATCTTAACACCATATTTGTATAAGTTATTTTTGCGATTTTAAAATCCAAACAGGCAATTCAAACCATTCAACATGATCTCCATATTAAAATGTGCTTGGAGACCAAATTTTACATTTTTTTGGATTTTTTTTAGTATTTATTAAAATGAGTAAAAATTATTGTTTTCAGACAATTTTAGACCATTTGAAAACAACAATTTTAAAATATTCTAAATAAATAGTAATAAATTTTCAAAAAATATATAATTTGGTCTCCAAGTACATTTAAATATGGACATCACGTTGAACGGTTCGGATCAACTACTTGAATTTTAAAATTACAAAAATAACTTATAAAAATATAGTATTAAGATGTATCACCACAAGATGATATAATTGGATCGCTCCTCTCGTATGATATACCCTTTCAAACATCACATTTCAGAATGGTTCTTCCATAAATGCAAATAGTGTAAGCGATGTTACGTTAGAGTTATTGCTGTTATTATTATTATTATTATTATTTTGGTTTCTGTTATTGTGGTTATTCAATTAAATTAATTAAATCAATGAATTTTGGTTACGTTAAAAGTGAATTTTCTCATATACCAATCCATCCATTCATATTTTGAACAAGGTTAATACATAGAAGTTGTATATCTCGGTCTCCTAAGAATTTGAAGCTTTGATTCACTCAAATTAGAGTTTGTATGACCTAGTGGCAAAAATACGAAAGGTGCGCAGGCTGACAGACCATAACGGTCCATGACCGTTGCCACGGTCCGGCTCTAGATTGCTTAGCGTTCTGTGACGCTAAATGGTATTTTATGCATCACAGACTATCCTGGGATATATTTTTAGCGTTATAACTCTGCCTGAACCGTTATAACGGTCCTCAACTGTTATGGAACTTCAGCACTCTTCAAACAGGCATATCTTGGTGCTCGAGTGTCTGATTTCAGCATATTACCACTTTTTGGAAAGCTTGTGAAGAGTAGATATTGATACTAAAGTGTTAGTCTTTATTGGAACATTTCTACATCTTATGAGCCTGCACACATCTTAAATGCAGTTTATGTATGTTTTGCAAATATAGTCAAACAGATAAGTCGAGGGCTCCCAAAGCCAACAGATTATGCACAAGGAAGGGTTTGATACGGTGTAATCTTCTAGAAGGAACAAGACAAATATGCAAACATTGAAAATAATTACTAGACTTCTATCATTATTATCAGGCAATGATGATTAAATTTGTGTCCATAGGATACACATACCACGTGTGTTTATTTGTTTATAGTTGAATGTTTTTCAAGACACTCGTTATCTAATATCATGTAAAATGCCATATGAATAGGGCTGCACAAAAAGTTTGTAGTTCGTGATTCTATTTGAGTTCAATTCGAAAAAAGTTTGTAATTAATTCGTTTCGAAATTAGTTCGTTCTAAAATGAATCAAATCAGTTTGGTTTGAAATTAGTTCAAATTCGAACTCGAACTGGGTTAAGTTCAATTCGAAACTCTTATTTTCAGTTCTAAACTTTGCTTCAATTTCAAACCATTTCAGTTCGAAACTGGTTCGAATCGATTCGAATCAAACTTGAACTCTTCTTTCCAGTTCTAAATCCATATTCAAATCAAACCAGTTCGGTTCAAAATTTGTTCGAACTCGAACTTGATCTGGGTTAAGTTCAATTCAGATTGATTTGTTTGCAGCCCTACATATAGGGGTGTTAATGGGTACGATACAGGTAGGATGGAACTATTTTCATACCCATACCCACTAAGAATTGACCTTATCCATACCCTACCCATACCCGTTAATAATTTGCCTTACCCTACCCTACCCATACCTGTTAAGATTAGAGAGTAACAAAACGATAGTGGGAGAATAACGAATAATACAAATATAATAGTTTTATTATTTTTACAAATAAACCATCAAATTTATTATGTCATACATAGGTAATGACAATTACTAATATAAAATTAAAATATAAATATGCAATTAATTCTAAGTAATAGTTTTTTATTAAGCAAAAAAATCAAATCGCAAATATCTCTTCTAACAAATTCAATTCCTTAACTAAATAATAAAACATTCAAATAAAAAAAGTAAAATGATTAGCATAATATTCTTCTTATGATATAATTTATTTTATGTAATTACCCATTATCCAATGAGTACAAAATAACATTTTACCCATACCCATACTCATTTATTTAACAAAAAAAATTCTTATCTATACCCATACCTAATAAGTTAACGAAAAAAAATCTTACCCATACCTATCTTATTGAATACAATACGGGTAGGGTAAATGAGTAAGCGGGTGTCATTGACACTCCTACCTACATATGAGGTCATAATTAAGAAATTAAGAATTAATGATGAGAATTCAAATTTCACTATTCCCTTTTATATTCTGAAAGCACCTTTCCGTTTTTCTTTCAATTCAATAATTAAGTCGGAGTAACTCAAGTAATTTTCCAATTTAAAAATAAAGATTGCAATCATTTTTAAAGGCCGAAGGGGACCTCCTATCAAATTATTCACGCCTGTTCTTCTGTGGCGATAATTAATATGCTACAATAAAAATGCATATATTAAAGTTGTTGACTATACGAAATATTTCAAACATTTTTACAAGTTGTTACATAAGCTTATTTAAAACAGAGCACATAATATAGAGCATCTAACGACAAAATTATAGCCTTCTGTTCAGAGGAAGAGAGAACAGAAAAAAGAAAAAAAATGTGAGAGGTGTCTAATTAACTGAAAATTTTCTTTGTTCCCTTGCCTGTGTCTAGGGGTGTACAAAAAGTTCGTAGCTCTTGATTCGATTGAGTTCAATTTGAAAAAAAATTCAATTCGAAACGAATCAAATCTAGTTCGGTTCAAAATTGGTTCAAATCGAACTCGAACTGAGTCTGGCTTGGTTTGAAACTCTTCTTTTTAGTTCTAAATCCTGCTTCAATTTCAAACTAGTTTAGTTGGAAATTGGTTCGAATCGCACCAAATCAAACTCGAACTCTTCTTTTCAGTTCGAAATTGGTTCAAACTTTAACTCAAATTAGGTTAAGTTCAATTCGGTTCGATTCGTTTGCAACTCTACCTGTGCCTAACTTTTTCTAAACGAAAAAAGGGAATTTCATGTATACGGGTTCGGAATTGGAAAGCCCGCAAGACTGGTTCAAAAGCACTGTTAATAAGAAAATTTTGTTGTTTTTATAGAAATTTACGGGTTCGGATCAACTTTGTTGTTTTTAAATATGTAAAATGATATTATTTTGTCGTTTTTATTATGTAAGAGTATACTATTTTTATTGTTTTTATTATGTTGATTGTTTTTTTTTATCTAGTATCTAATTAGTTAATAATCTAGATTTGAATCCAATTCCTACTGCTCTTCATAAAAATCATGTGTCCGTCCTGAGAGGCTTCAAAATAGTTTTACACGATTTCTTTCAAGTGAAGTATATATATTTCAAAATTTTAAATGGGTACACCAAATTTTTTTCCCATATATATGAATATGCTAATAGAAGTTTTCCTCTCTTTTTTTTGTCTTTTTGAAGCGCTGGACATGCATAAGCAAGATTCTCTTATCTTTAGGTGGGTTTGATATTAACCCATCTGGTGTTACTTGGAACTTGTTCACATGGGGAAGGTTTCACCTACTTGTGTAATGTTTTTTTTGGAATTTTTAAAGCTATAACTAGTCTACTAGTTCCAATACTCTTACATTATATATATATATATATATATATATATATATATAGGAATATGCTAGCATGCTATGCATAGCATAGAGCCCCTCCATGCAACGGCTCGGATTTCGAGTTTTCAAAATCTTAACGGTCGATCCGAACCGTTCATCTTGTTCTCCATATTAATATGTTTCTGGAGACCAAATTTTACATTTTTTGGAATTTGTTTACTATTTCTTTAGATTTATTGAAAATCCCTGTTTTTTTATGGTCCAGATCTGCTGAAAACAGGGATTTTCAATAAATCTAAAGAAATAGTAAAAAAATTTCAAAAAATGTAAAATTTGGTCTCCAAACACATATTAATATGGAGAACAAGATGAACGGTTCGGATCGACCGTTAAGATTTTAAAAACTCAAAATCCGAGCCGTTGCATGGAGGGGCTCTATGCTATGCATAGCATGCTAGCATATTCCTATATATATATATATATAGAGTTAGGCTGGGTGCTATGGATAGCATAGTGGCCTCTATGCTACGGCTCAATATTCGAGTTTTCAAAATTCAAACGGTCGATCCGAACCGTTCATCTTATTCTCCATATTAATATCTGCTTGGAGACCAAATTTTATAATTTTCTGAATTTTTTTACTATTTATTAAGCCACTTTGAAAATCGCTAATCCAACGGTTTTACTGTTTTGTGCAGCCACCGTTGGATCAACAATTTTGTAAAATACTTAATAAATAGTAAAAAAATTCAGAAAAATGTAAAATTTGGTCTCCAAGCAGATATTAATATGGAGAATAAGATGAACGGTTCGGATCGACCGTTTGGATTTTGAAAACTCGAATATTGAGCCGTAGCATAGAGGCCACTATGCTATCCATAGCACCCCAGCCTAACTCTCTCTCTCTCTCTCTATATATATATATATATATATATATATATGAGTATATATATATAGGTCAAATAAAAACCCAAATGCTATGGCACAACTTTAGGGTTCCTGGAATTTTATATGAACCTAGCTAGCTTCAAAAGCACACAAAAGTACCTAGAGTATATATTCTGGCTTAGTGGCAACCATAGTGACAAGGTAGCCGAATTATATCCGTTTAATTCTTTTTTTGGGTGATGCCGAACCGAACACCGAATTATTCAGTTGACCGACTTTGACCGAATTAAACCCGAATAATTCCCGAATTTTACGAACTTTTCCCAAATTTTACGAATTATTCACGAATTTTTCCTGAATTTTTCTAAGAACAATTATTTTTTTGGTTTTTTTATTTTTTTGCTCTCTTGCAGGACTGAGATTTCTAATCCGGATAATTCCGAATCATTCCCGAATTATACCCGAATCACGAATTTTTGATCTCGCCGAACCGAACCCGAATAATTCATTTGTCACTATGGTGGCAACTGGTTTTGTGGGCCCCAGTTGCTGTGTAACAGTGTAAGTTGGGTTGGCTGGTTGATCCCTATCTCAGGCTGAGATGGAATCAGAAGCTTTATTTATCCTTCAAAGGAGGAGAAAAAAAAAATAGATCAAAATGAATGCAAGAAAATCAACAAAATTCAGCAAGCTTCTTAATATTTGAATTATATTTTGTACTGGTAACATATGGATACATGATCCACTTATTTTAATTAAAACCGATATTAGCCAACTTAAATTATCAAATTAATGAACGAGATAACTCTCTAGAAGAGCGATAGCAGATCATCCCTAATTCCCTATCATTTATTATACTCCAACTTCCAAGGTTTTCTTTAACAAAAAAAAAAAGAAAGAAAAAAAATATAACAATCTTGAAACATGCAAAGTAATATGTATATCTTTGCATAATGCCCTTTTATATAATTTGCAACCCCTCACCAAGTAATCCCCAAAAATAAATTATCATATATGATCTAACTCATTTAATGTTTATGAGGGAGGGAGGTAGTACCTAGATATATTCTTATAAGATTAATAGTTTATACATGACATTCATAGTTCTTTTGGGAAATTAATAATATTTTGTTGTCTCGTAGGGTGCCGTGATTTTTATATATAAGAAAATTGAAAAACAAAATATTAAAAACGAGAATGGGTATGTGAAAATTTTAAAAACAGGAAGGGGTACAAGACTCATGGCGTCCCTACCAAATTCAAGTCCGACGAAAAAAAAAAAAATTCCAAGGATACCATGGCATATCTAGTCCCATATACAAATCTCACGAAAGCTCTTTTTCCAGCTGAAAAACGCTAAGTAAAGTTTCATTTTCAACTTTTGTATATGGGACTGGATATGCCATGGCGTCCCTGGAATTTTTTTTTTTTTTTTTGCTGAAATTCTTGGGCTGGGGTATGCCATGGCGTCCCTGGTTTTTAAAAAAAAAAAGTTTTTTTCGTCGGACTTGAATTTGGTATGGCGTCCCTCAGGGACGCCATGAGTCGTGTACCCCTTCCTGTTTTTAAAATTTTCACAAACCCATTCTCGTTTTTAATATTTTTTTTTTCAATTTTCTTATATATAAAAATTGCGGGGGTGAGGTGTGGCATGTAGAATTCCAAATTCTAAGATTGGGAGAATTTCATATATACCGCTCAAAAACTATAAAATTACATATTTACCATTTAAATTTCTATAATTACGTAGTTACCATATAAAAATCTAATAATTCACATATTTACTTAATTAATCAAAAAATAAGATTAATTAAGTTTAATATTATATAAAATATAATTAATAAGCTATTTTGTCTATTCTCTTTCTCTGCCCCTTCCTCTTCTGCGTACAGATTTGCCTCCCACCTTTTTTGACGTAAATTTCTCATTTTCGATAAAACTCTCTTCTCATCTCGTCTCCTACTAAAATTCAGAGAAATGGGGGTAGTAGACTCTAATATTAGGATTTCAATCTCAGCTTGAACGTCTAAAAACAAGATAACCACTCCAACTTTTCCAACAAAATAACTTGTACTAAATTCGACGTTGATATCACAACCAGTTATCAAAGTAGTAACTGAATTTGAGAATATGTATTTTGTTACTGACTCAGTTTAGAATATCTGTTTTTAATCTTTTATAGTGGATATAAAGGAAAACGGTTCTGAGGAAAAAAAAAAAGAGGGTGCTAATTTAATAATTAATTAATTATAGTTTTAAGAAAATTAAACATATGAAATTCTCCCTTTAAGATTTTGAAGGTGAATCCGAAGTTCTCCCACTAAAATAAATACAAGATTTAATAGTATCAGATTGTCACAAGTAGAAAAACTTAGCTTAGTTCCTCATTAACATAAGTATTTTCTAGTAATTGTATCCCTCGTTGGACCTTCTCTCGGCACTTGATGTAACTAGCTAGGGAAATCTTTCGAAACAACTAAAAGTCGGCCCGCCATATCCTTCATTTTCTTCCAAAAATGCCTCCTGTGATCTCACCTGCCCAAACTTAGGGTCTGGTACGAACTGTATCAGAGGGAAAGAGGGAGTACAATTTACAATTATTCAAAAATATTTGCATCTATTTTAAAGGAGGAGCCTGTAATCAGCAGTACTAAACATAATTGTGTGGTGGTACTGGTATCTAAATATGACCGACACAATTCAGTACAAAAGAAACAAATGCTCAATTGTTGTTCATGACTAGAACAGTGCCCACAAATAAGTAACTGTTGTGCCCTATTAGCTCATTTAATTCTGTTTGCTTTTGCAAGTTTTGTTCAAACTGAAAAATTTGATAAGACAAAAAATAGTTTGGTTAAGATACCCAGCAATTTCATCTGCTCTCGCTACAGAGATGAAGTTCCCTTCACCAATGAATACTGATCAAGACACTCATTTATTGCAAACTTCATTTTGGAACAGTATAATTTAGTTGCAGCTTTGGGATTTCACACCTCATGGTTACATGGAACTGATCAAAATCTTAAGTAGGTACATATTGGCACAGAAAGACATGAACCAGCATTACAACTGGTGTATTGCTTTACCAGTACAGTGAGTACCAGGTAGGTCCTGGGTATTTTATGTTTTAATTCCCGTTTCACCATTGATGTTTGATTTTTTTTCAGACTCAGAGTGGATGCTGGCAACATGGATGAGGTGCAGCAGCCAAGGGCAAAATGGTCATATTTCTTAAAGGTATTAATAATTTAATCTAAAATGTTAATAAACAAAGATACAGCAGAGGCCTAATTTTACTCCAATCTGGTGAAGCCATCAAAGTTAACAGAAATAAGCTTCAGTTATGAGATTAAGTCTCTACAGTAATCTTATTGGTGAAGCCATCCAAAGTTAACAGAAAATTATGGTATTGAGCAGATGGACCTATAAAATGATCCATGGCTCTGGTTCATGGTTTTTGCTATCCAACCAGATAAGGTTGTCAATGGATATCATACTCCGATGGCCTTTGGATCTGAAACTACATTCAATAAATTATTGTATTCACATTTTCATTCTACAAAGTACTGTCTCCACTATTTCTGAAACCAACATTTTTTCTAGAGAATCTAATTTAGCAACTAAAACCTAGAACCATAATTGTGACTACACATTCTTGACTCAAAAATTTACAGCAACTATCTCTGATAGCATGTAGCTAAAAGCACCTAGATGCTAACTTTGCAGAATGATCGCAATAATTCCAGGGAAATGCATGGCTGTATGCAGCCACCAATCACAATGTTACAATGCAACAAGGGGCTGGACAAAGTTTTACAACTTTATTCTGACTCAAGACTGCTACTGGATTTCTTTTCAAAACTGATCACTAGGAGAACTGGTATCTTCAGGCAGATTCAATAAAAATCCACTCAAGCAAGCACTAATTATCTACTAATTATCTTACTTGATCTTGTTGACATGGGAAAGTCTTTACATATATAAAGAGAAACAGCAACAGAAAAAGGGACAAATATGAATAACAAGAACAATAGCAGAACTTACAATGCTCTAAATCTTCATGATATATTATTAGCTGCTAATGATAATATATGGATACACAATCCACTTATTTTAACACACACCTATATAAGCTTAATTTTGAGTACAGCTAAATAGTAATATATGGATCCATGATCCATTTATTTTAATTAATATAATATAAAGCCTACTAATATTCCCGCATTACTAAGCAAGTTAACTCTCTCCAACTCATGAACAAAAGCAGATGCATTCCCTACATCTATTATAGTTCAACTTTTTATGGTAGAATAACAGGCTTGATATCCCATATATCTCTTGCATATTCATGAATTGTGCGGTCACTGCTGAATTTGGCAGAGAAGGCGGTGTTTAATATTGACATTTTCGTCCATTTCTGAAAGAAAAAAGAAAACCATTAATTTGGCGGAGTGTCAATTGAAGGTTGATGAAACAACAATTAAATTAATTTGGTAAAACCAGATATTAAAAGGGTTTCGGTAAGCCGCTCCAGGGTCACTAGGTGGCTAACAACTAATTTCAGATTATCCAAGGAATATCCAAATAACAGAGATTTATAAAATAAAAAAAGGAAAAAAAAAACATTTATGCATTCAACCTCAAAAATCAAATATCATGTATGCCTCTGCAAAGAAGGAATGTCAATAGTATCCCTCAAATAAAATAGAAAATACAACCGGCAACCCTCTGAAACTAAGCATGCCGCATTGGTTTTTACACTTGTATAGAGACAAACAGACAGAACTAAGTTTTGAGAATAATGCATGCATCACCACAAGACAAGATATATCCTGAACAACCCCTTGAAAAAGGGGGAAATCAACTTTTTTTTGGAAGTTGCCTATAGCTCACTTCCATTATCCGTAATTTTAATACAGAGAAAACAGCAAGCATTGAGGGTAGTTTTTTTGAAGAAAATGGGAATGAAAAGACACAATTTTGTCTTTTGTAAGAAAAATATAAAACATCATGAATCTCTCTCCTTGAAAAAAATTACCCAGAGAAACCCTTATTTTTTTTAGAGAGGTAGTGTGACTGAGGAGGCAGCATTGATACCTTATCGAGTATTTGGGGAAACGAAGGGCCTAGATATTCTTATAACATTATCCATATAATTTAATTATTTTCTTTTGGGCGAACAATAATATTCTACTGTTTTGTATGTGTATCTCTATGATACTTTCATGCTCAGCAGCATATATTTGAGACTGCCCTTTAAAAAGGGACATGATTTTATATTTTTGGGTTCTTTTCACAAGTTACAGAAATTTACTTACTTTCTGGTCACGGTAGGCCTCATCAACCTTCACTTGGCACTCAATGTAACTAGGGAAATCCTTTCCAACAAGGAAATAGTCAGCACGGCCATATCCTTCATTTCCTTCTAAGGAGCCCATCAGTTCATCATAATTGTTAATTCCAAAAGCACCACTACGAACAAACTTCTTAACCTCTTCAAACCTCGGGTCTGGAACAAACTGTATGGGAGATAGAGAAAGGAGATATGATCAATAACTGTTAAAAATCTTTCTCTTTTCTAAAGCAAAGACTGACAAGCCTAAAATACCAAGCATTATCTCTCATGCATGGTGGCATACCTAGGTGTGACTGGCACAATCGCATACAAAAGAGAAAATTACTGGTTTGTGCGGTTTACATTAAGAAAATGGGAAAAAACATTAACATCATGACCATGCCGATTAGGTTGTATTAATACTATGTCAAGAGTACCAAAAAATAAGCAACTACTACACACCATTTTAATTCACTGATATTTTTTTCATTTAATGTCGGTACTTATTTTTCACAAAAAAAAAATGGCTATTTGGAGCGAAAAGAACTTGCTCTACTGAATTAAAAAAAAAATGCAGAATATATGGTAGTAAGATACCTTTCCCTCAGCCCTTTCTTTCCTTAAGTCAGCAATCTCCTCAGCTCTTGCTCCAAAGAGGAAGAAGTTTTCTTCGCCAACTTCTTCTCTGATTTCAACATTGGCCCCGTCTAGTGTACCAATTAAGACACATCCATTCATAGAAAATTTCATGTTACTGGTGCCGCTTGCTTCCATACCAGCCGTACTAACCCACAATCACAGAAGTTATCAATAAGAAATATTACAAGAAACAACAAAGAAAACAGCCTGTTCTAAATTTACCAGTGCTTTGGTGCCTATCCAAAGAAAACTCTTTTATCTTTTTCAATGAAATTGGTGGGATTTATCCCACTTTTAATCCAAAAAAAAATTACTGTATTATGATGAATAGGGGCATTTTGATAACTGGAAATGTTAAAAGATAAGTACCTGATATGCTGGGAGAGTTCACTAGCAGGGATTAGCAGCTCTGCAACACTGACATTATAATCTGGCACAAATACCACCTACAGCAAAAATATTAAAACAAACAAGATTTACAAGTCTAGAGTGAATTTTTCAGAATAGTCATAACAGATTGTATAAGAATTTATGTAAATAATAGTACCTTCAACAAATCTCCAATCTCAGGATCATGATTAATGGTAGACGCAACATCAGTTATAAACTTCACAATTCTCTTGGCCTGAACATAAGTGGCGAATGCTTTGCCCCCAAATATACAAACCCTAGGGACAAAGCTCTTTAGCCTCTCTTCTTCTGTCATTTCTTTCATCTTCTTATATCGGTACACTATTCCCAATATATTTAATAGTTGCCGCTTATACTCATGTATCCTCTTGACCTGAGACAGAAAAAAATTTCTAAGAGAGAGTTCATCATCCAAGTTAATTCAAGTTACTTCTTTTAATGCCCACCATTCAGAACGGCATATTCATACTTACACCTGAATATATGGAATAATTTTGCATGACTTGGCTTCAAATTATGCGGATTTATGAGAAATCTGTCAAAACTTAAGTTTCTGAAGGGAGCATATATGTTGCATATCGCCTTTCTTGAAGTGTAACAAATTCAAAATTAAAATCAATGCTACTTAGGGGTATATGTAATATATTGTGCCACTAGGGAAAAATCTTCCAAGTGTTTTGATTTAAGGAAGGACCTGGATATCAAACATTGCATCTGGACTGACGATATATCCAGTTCTCTCTTTGATCAGGGATGCAACCTTTATTTTGTTTGTTCTTTTAGCCTCCCTCCATTCCTCTTGCAATTCTTCATTCTCAGCGAACTGTCAGAAAAAAATGTCAGAGAAAGTAACATGGGGAGTTTTCCTCCTTTTTCTTTCTAAATTGAGGGTCTAAACAAAGATTAAGGCTTAGCTGCAGTCCTTAAGTGGGGGTGCCACACACAGAGAGTAGTGAGAGAGGCATCACCTGTTCAAGTTGAGAAAGCTTCTCTGTGTTAAGGATCCAATCATCAGTTCCAATCCATTTTGTTATGATATCACTCAGCCCAGGATTACAAAACTTGATCCAGCGTCTTGGTGTAACCCCATTTGTCTTATTCTGAAACTTTTCAGGCCACATCTGCCAAAAGAAACGAATTGTCAAAAAAATTCAACTCCATTCCTCTTGAACCATAAAAGAGAGAAAATAAACTGAAGGAGCCCAAAAGGTCAAAGGCCCAACAGGCATCTCATTCATGGCCTAGTGAATTGTTAGAGAAAGTAACGTTTCCAAAAATTAAAAATTGCTTTCTACATTTGGTATTATATGATCACAAAAAGAATTTAAAAATGCTGGTCATACTAACTAAACATCAAACTAGGTGCCACATTGGTCATGCTGGGTTCACCAAATGGGGTTTTCAGAATTTTCCACCAGTGTATAACTCTGTACAGACCTGGTAAAAGCCATTGAAAACTTCATCTTTCACAATCTCGGTATGAATAGCAGCAACACCATTAACCGCATGTCCACCTACAACACACAAATTGGCCATCTGCACCAATTTTGGCTTTGCTGGGTCAGATTTTAAAAACACCTCTTCTTCTTCTTCTTCTTCTTCTTCTTCTTCATCTTCTTCTTCTTCTTCTTCTTCTTCTTCTTCCTCCTCTTCTATTTCTTCAACTGCTTCATCCTTTTTGGTTATAACATCTTCTGTTAGTGTCACAGTTGAGGATTCAGGTTCTTCATTTGGAGGCTGACCAGAGGGCTCCACTATCTCCGTCAATGATATTTTTTTAGATTTTAGAGTAGACTTTTGCTCCTTCGGCTTAACAAATTGTTCCGCAATGGAGGGGGGGAGATCGACATTATCTAATATCCTCATTTCTTTAAGCTTCTTCTCTAGGATATCAAGATCAACTTTGCCATATTGTGCTATTATAGTGTTGACAAGCTGCAAGAGATTGAGAGTGAGAGAGAGAGAGAGAGGGGGGGTAAGCAAAAATAAGATTACACGTACAAGCACATTTTGGCTGCCCTACCATTGTACAGTAGCAAGTTTCGGGTTTCTAGCTTTGTGATTATTTGGAATTGATCAAAATTCATCAAGTACATATTAGCACAGAAAGACATGGAAGCAATATCCAAACCCAAATAAACCTAAATAAGGATAAATGGTATCTAATCAAATGGTGGTACCAAGTCTTCTGGTATGCACAGTTATAGAACTGGTAAAGAACTCAATGGCAACAATTAAGAAGGTACCTGCTCATCAATCATTTCTATGATTTCAACATGACGTGGAAGTAACTTTTGCATAATGTCAAGACTCCACTTCTCTAGTGCTTCTGGAAGAACTGTGTGATTGGTGTATGCTACAGTTCTGAAAAAAATTTAGGGTTATCAGTGTTATAAACAGAAGGGCCTGGTCAGATAATCTTTCTATTGAATGAACTACAGCAAGTACCAAACCACTTTGAGCTCTAACATCAATACACTCTGAGCAGGACACAATAAGCTTAAACTAACCCATTACACTGCATAATAGTGAGGTCAAAAGCAGCACACACCTCTGAGTAATTTTCCAGGAATCGTCCCAGCTCAAACCCTTGACATCTATGAGAATGCGCATCAGTTCAGGGATACAAAGTGTGGGATGTGTATCATTCATCTGCACTGCCACTTTTGCAGGAAAGTCCTCCCAATTTACAGAATTTCCAGACCGCCTCTCGAAGCGAGCTATTATGTCTTGAAGAGAGGCCGAACAGAGAGTGTATTGTTGCTTCAGACGCAGGATCTTACCCTCTAGTGATTCATCTCCAGGGTAGAGTACGTAGCATATCTGAGGGAAGGAGAGACAAGCATTCTTTAAGCTATTTCAGTAAAAGCAATTTGAACAAGATGTAATGGCAATGAAGCTCCATCAATGTAATAGATTGAGAGACAAGGGTTTTGCTATAAGCTGTAGAAATAATTTGAACTGGCGTGGCACCAATAAGCCAGCCAGTATTTCTATATCTACTAGATATCAATTTATTCAAATTCAATTTCTTATTTGATGGCAGTTGTGATGTTATATTGCTTGCTGAACTGAGGCCATTTGCAATTAAAAAATTTGAGGCTATTTGGAAAGCTCTATTTGCACTTAAGCATTTAATATTGTCCAAAGGATATAGAAAAAGATTAAAAAAATGCACATGCAGCATTATACCACAGAGTTGGTAATTTATGCCAAATAAAAATTGCTTCCCTCCAAAACTAATATAAATCAAAGAAAAACCTTCTCAGCATTTTGATGGGCCTCACAAGCCTTAGAATGCTCTCCAGCATTAAATGCGAACAGATCAAAATCTTGCGAGCTAACAGTAGTGGACCAAAGCCGGAGATTAATAGCAGTCCTTGTCTTATATCCAGGTATTGGCACATCATAGGCATCAGCCTTGATATTCTCTCCACCAATCCAATGCTTCTTCCCATCTGAACCAACCACAACCTTACCATAGAATTTCACTAGGTAGGACACATCATTCCTTGCAATTTCCCAAGGACTTCCCATCTGCAACAAGATTAACAAAACTAAGAACTTAAACAAGATTAAACTAAGAGTATGCCGGTGGATACGATATTAATTCTGCTGGTTTTGTTGAGACCATAAGTTTGTTTCTGTCTTTCTCTTCTCAGCCTTTTTAGTGTCTTAAAATAGGTTTCAGGTTAGGTAAAGTTGCTTGATTGAAGCCCAAATATCAACTACAAAACAAAAGGAACAGATATAACCTATATTCAATTGTTGGCATGGGAATTTATCAGTCCTATAATATGGTATTCATGTGTATATACAAAATTTTCAATTATTTTATGAATAATTCCAAAACATGGATGTTCATTGCCTTCTTATTATTTAACAAACTAAATATGTGTGCACGCACGTTTTTCAAGTACATAAGAGAGTATTATTGATAAATGAAATGAAGTGACAGTAATTACAGAGAAAAGCTAGTAAAAAGTTTAATTATGAAACATTTCTCTGGGCAAGAAGCAGACTTTCCAACTTCTGTAAAGTCCATTACAAAACTTCAGGGGCCAAAGTGAGAGAAATCCAACTTCCAAAAGAGAGTTTGGTTTTTCCCTGTGTATTCAACCAAACTGCAGGCATCACATCCATTTATAAGGTTGAGTATAGGAGTGGGATTTTTATGAGCCAGGAGGGGAACATCAGATGACTAGGCATGTTTTACTGTGTGGATGCACATATGCATCCATAGCTGTATTAGATTAAAGTACTTGAATAGCACAGGTAGCATGTCTGGTGTGTATCATTGAGTGCCTCGTGTCAAACATATCAGATATTCTTACAGCATAGTTTTTGGTATCCGAGCAAAACAGAAGATGGCTAAATCCAGCTTCAAATTGTACCAGTGACAAGCGTGTGCCAGTAGAAGTAGGTAAGTGCTGGTAAGCCTTGCATTTAACTTTTTTTTTTCATTTGAAACAATCTATGAATATCACAATTTGATACCCCCCACCTTTTAAATTCACTGAGCCAACCGTTTTGCCAACTGGTGCTTGAATCTGCAACCTCCCTTTTGGGAGAATTCTGCTCAACCACCTGAGCTGCCAATTGTGGGTTTAGTACTATCTCTTCTTACAGGACCTGGCATACTTAGCTAGTAAAAGCAAACTTCAAAATATAATAGTGTCTCAAAACAGAAAGGCAAAAGTAAACAATAACTTAAAACAATTAAAAAATTACCTCTAGCCAGTTTTCTGCAGCCTCTTCTTGGCCATCTTTGGTGATGTACTGTTTGAAAAGACCGTACTTGTATCTGAGGCCGTATCCCCATGCAGGATAATTTAGGGTAGCCATAGAATCCAAAAAGCACGAGGCTAGTCGACCTAGGCCTCCATTTCCAAGTGCAGCATCTGGCTCCTATGTGTTAAAAACTCAAATTTCATTATTTTTTCTTCTTTTACGCCTGATGGAGCAGTAAATATTGATGTTCAGGCCATGAAACACGAGAAGAAGACATGTTTTACCAGGTGAATCATTTACCAGTATGCATTGGTAAAACCTGAATTTGAATTTCTCATCCTCAATTGGTACCAGTCGCTTCTGTGCCATTACAGTTTTGTGGTACAATAATTATTGATATAGTCACAAGTTCCTTTTACCTGACTAGCAACACTCTCTAGGGTATATCCAAGCTGCTTCAATGCCTCAGCATACTTGCCAGTTAGCTCAAGATTACCAATTGCATTTAACAAAGCTCTTCCCTGTATTGAATGAAGATGAAAAGTAACTTAAATAAAACCAAAAAAAAAAATAACACAGTCGTCGCTTACTTAATTCTAAGAGGAAAAATTAAGTGAACCTGAAGAAATTCCATGGAGAGATAGTATGCTTGTTTCATATTTTCCTTGTCATAATGATCATAAGTTGCATTCCAGTTGATTATGAGCGCATCGCGTACACTTTCTGCAGTTGCACGATAGGCCTTGGGGAGAGCGAAGTGCTCAGGAGAGAATGAAGGAGTGAACTCAGCATGATACTTGATACTAGATGCAATTGAAGAAGGGTCATACACAGAAGGCAAATTTGAAACACCTGCATAACAATTAATTATGTATCAAAGTATTTTGGCAAAACAAATCGCATCTAAGATTTTGATACATACACACCAGTCAAGCACACTACCAGTACCATGTGGTATCTAACACTGGTAATGCTTAATGCATGAACCACAAGCGAGAAGAGTAGGTTGAATTCAAGCTCTCATGGTACCTAGCATTTTGTACCTGGTACCTGGGACAGGTTGGGTTGCCAGCCAAACTCCACTGATGCATCATAAAGTGCAGTAGGTCGGGTTATATGTAAAAATCTGGCGCCAAACAAGTTGGGTTAATTTTATTTTAAAACATGCGGCATCAAATGGGATCTACCAGTCCCAGAGGCATTAACAATATGTCAGCAAGTGGGTTGAGGCGGGTACAAATGCTGGCGGATCAGGCCACATTCTGGTCGGATCCAGATGGGCTGAGTGAATATTCATAAGAATTTCTCTTTTTCTAATTCAGATCAAAGACAGAGCAACAATTTACATGATATGGCAAATTTTAGATAAAAGAACCCAATTCTGAACATAATTGCAGATGAATAATAGAAACAAGCTACATAGTCGCTGACCATTGTCTGAGACAGTTTCTTTGATGTCTGGATCACTTGCTACGCGCGTAACTGGCGACAGATGAGGAGCGCGCCTTGATGTACGAATTTTGGTAAAGAAGAGATGGTGTGACGAGCTTGCGAAGCACTTCGATCGCCAATCGAAAGATCTGGAGATGGAGCTTAAGCGAGATATGCCTACGGAGCTGGTGGTGGCAAATGGCGACCAAGTAGGGGTTGCCATGGATAGCGAGAGCCGAGAGGAATCACTGAGAGGAACGGAGGAGTGGTATGAGAAGAAATGAAATATCTCTCGGGGTTTATGATGATTGATGATACGTTTGTTTGTTTCTGAAAAAAAGAATATTATAAAAAACGTGACATTTCCCTCTCTTTTTTTAGAGATGTGTTAAGGATCCCCAGTCCCTACCAACTCAAGGCCGATTTTTTTATTAATTGAAAATAAAATAAAATCAATATCACAAAAGGAGATCGTTATGCTGAAAAATTAAAATATAGGAAAACTGAAATGGTTTGTCCCATTCAACACTGTAGCTGGACGGAAAAAATCATCACGTTTTGTTAATCTTGATCCTAGTTAGTAATCTAAAAAAAATGGACTGGATAGACCATCCCGTCCGTCACTATAGCAAAAACTACAGTGCTGGATGGGATAATCAGTCCTTTTTTCCTATATTTCAATTTTCCAACAAAACGATCCCCATTCGCGATATTTTTTATTTTATTTTCTATTAATAAAAAAATCGGAACTCAAGGTCCTCTGCTAATAGGTCCCGTATATATATGACAGATCGCACATTTTGCATAAGTGTGAAAAAAATTACATTTAAGTACCATAAACTATAAATAGATCGCACATTTTGCACATTTTGCAGCAAATTAGCTGGACCTTTGTTATAAATAATAATAATCAACTCATAAATTTATCGCCTTGATATTAGTTAAACTATAAATAGAGCTATTTTATTTATTTATGGAATAATGTGTTTGTTCCTTTATCATTTCTTTTAAGTACAAAGAATAATTATTATATTTCTCAAGTTTAAATTGTTGTCAATATATATTACCAAAAAATCTAGGTAAAATTGAGATACTCATTAGAATAAATTGTTTTCTTTTATTTGCTTATAAAGCCAATAGGCATTGTTTGGGTTCTTAGCTGGGAGATATTGAGCATTACCTACCTGGTGATGTGAAACATTTATGCTTTTTATAATTAGGTTCACGATTGCTGGCGCGGTGTTAACGGTACTACGGTCCCCTTCATTTGTACAAATGTTCAAGATTTTGTGCAACTCCTGTGGTGTGATCGATTGTGCGGCGATCCACATATAGAGCTTTATATGATGTTGGATGGCAAAATGTCTCGATCATGACTCCAATCTAAATTTATCATATTTGATTAGTAGTCTTCGAAAATTACAATACAAATTCGAATATCAAGTTTCTTAATATGCATAGTACAATATGAAAATCTATTTAAATTCCATGCTACTTTTTTTAGAGATAATTTTAATAGAATAGATCATTATGCCTTCAATATTTTGTAGCACAAGATACTTAAGAGATCACAACTAAAGTACAAAAATATAATTTATTATTGTATATTTCTAACTCGTTAGGTGATACAAAAATTGTTAAAATTAAGCGAATATTTTTTTTAGTGTGTTGTTCGAATAAACATATGTATTGTACATAATCATTTATCGAAAAAAATTAAACTAAAAGTCACTAACAATATCACCAAATACTTTGTCTTTTTATCATAGATATCACCAAATGCTTTGTCATTTATCGAGAAAAATTAAAGTAAAAATAAAAGTCACTAGTGTGTTGCTAGTGACTTGTGATATTTTGGGATATTGCTAGAGTTCAACAAACTTTGTTTGTTAGCGGATAATAAATAAATCACAAGATAGTTACATTATTTTTCCAAATTATGAAAATTATAATATTTGTTATAGTTTGATAACTTATTTAGGCGTAGAAAGAAAAAAAAAATTCTACCAACATATCAAATATTTTGTCTTTTATCATGTATGATAATTCTATTAGGCCCTGTCCAGCTGTCAATCGAGAACAGGAATGGATTTGGATTTGGATCCAATTTGAATGGCCGAAACACTGTTTCTGTGGGGAAAAAAAATTCACTCTGAGTGAATTTTTTTTTTTTTTACCACAAAAACAGTAAAAGCGGACCTTAAAGTTGAGTAAATATATCTATCTATAAACGATATATATTCATTTTTTTGTCATGATAATTGTGCTTAAAAGAACGAAACAATGCTTAATTTTGCTATTAAAGCTTCTTTCGTTCAAAGGATAAGTATTAAGTAGTTGTGGATTACACAATCGCTATATCAAAAGTGCGCAGAATCATGACCGCATTAAATCATTCAGGTGTGTTCATTACAAAGTAATTTCTTAATAAACAATCTTTTTTTATTTAGAAACTCTCGTACATCACGCAAATTGAATTAGAAATTGTAAATTAGGATTATAAATCGGAAAGAAACTTTTGTTGCAGATGCTTTTAATTAAGGTGATACGAGTTCTTCAATTGAAGGGTATATATGAAATCTCTTTCGATCCGAGGTGAGATGCACATAATTCCTTTAATATTTGTGTCAAAATAATTTAACGGTTCAGATTTAAACACAAAACTTATGTTACTTTAGGTGCTACGAATGCCAACTCACTTCCATATTTTTCATATTTTTGTCATATATAATTTTTAATTTTTGTAAGTAAAATTTCATTTAATGTTCCTTATTTCTTAATTTATAAAATTCAACTTCATTTTTTTGTTCTGAAGATGAGACGATAAAAATAGAGCTTAAATTTCATTACAAATATGAGCAAACACACAAACGTATTGTAATGCATTCTCGCAGTATTTATATATGACATTTATTGTATTTGTTTATTTAAAAAGATAAATTTATACAAATGTGAAAAAACATATATGTCAGAACTATTGTGTCTATTTAATTATTTGTATGATATTACTATTACAAATACTATCTGTATGATATTGGGGCCTGAATTGATTAATACCATACACGTACATATACAATTACACTATAAATACATTTAAAATAATTTTATGTTTAATATATATTTGTTATATATATATATATATATATATATATGAGGAGGGATCAAGTTACAACACTTGAAAGTTACAACAAAGTTACAACATCATTTTTTTTCATTTTCAAAGTCCAAATCGTCGATCCAAACCGTTAGATATTCAATCTATATTAAAATGTGCTTACAGACCAAATTTTACATTTTTTGAAATTTTTTTGCTATTTATTAAGATGGGTACAAAATTGCTGTTTTTAATGGTGCAGAATTTTAATAAAAACAGCGATTTTGTACCCATCTTAATAAATAGCAAAAAAATTTCAAAAAATGTAAAATTTGGTCTGCAAGCACATTTTAATATAGATTGAATATCTAACGGTTTGGATCGACGATTTGGACTTTGAAAATGAAAAAAAATGATGTTGTAACTTTGTTGTAACTTTCAAGTGTTGTAACTTGATCCCTCCTCTATATATATATATATATACATATACTTATTTTAGCGCGGATGAATTTATTCATGTAGCTTAATTGGTCCAATATTTTTCTAGTTAAGATTATGTACTTTGTTGCAAGAGTTCAAAATAAAACAAAAATACAAAAGCAACAAAAATTCAAGAAAAATGATATTTTGAATGAAAAAAATGCACACATAAATCTAGAATCCCATCTTGTTGCAATGTAGAACCTCAATATGTTGCGTCTACCGATAATGGTTTAATTAATTAGATGATAAAAACACAAACATATACCCTTACAAAACTCAAAAATAATGAAATTGAGAATCTAGCTACTAGCAATTGAATTATTGAAAAACTGAGACTACATGCATTGAAGAGGTAATTAGTTTGGTGCATTTCCTGTCATTGGAAGTGATGAAGAACTTGTGAATTTCCACCACTCGTAAAACACAGATTCATCTTTTGGCAAATTCAACAAAAGAGCCAATTCTGTGTTTTCTTCAATTTCATTTTCTTGTCGAGCTGAGGTGGCAGTCAATTGGGTCACTCTTCTTCTGTTGAATGCGTCAACTTGGCCACCTGTACAAGTTTGCAAAGGCCCCCCCATATTCTTAATAATTTCATATACAAAATATGTAATAGCACAAGTAATTATACATGGACTTGTTACGTGTTGTCAACAATTTTGCTAATTTAAACATCTTATAAAAACATCCATCGGTACAATCAAGGAAATGAAAATAATTAAATTATAAATACTGATTATGATTAAATGTATATATAAATTATACTTAATAGTCTAGAAAAAGAAATAAAATGAGTAATGGATAACATTACTAATGACGGGTGTATGTTGCCTTCTAGGATACAAGTTTGTGTTGTTGGGGGTATGAAGGAAATGTGGAGGCTGATGTGGAACCGAAACAGTCGGGACAGTCATGTTGGGATAAGGTGGGGTCCGAATTGGTGCCCACATGGCAGGTGCAGGGAAATAAAATGTGGTTCGGGTTAGTGGACCATAGCTGGGGCAGAGACCGCGAGGTTGGTATGACATAGGTGGTACCGTTCTGATGTTCGGTACCGACGCTATACTCTGAACTGTAGATGTAGGGTTACCTGTAAAAGTTTGTAAGGCCATACATTATTAGGAACTTCCTTTACAAAAAATGATATACCAAAATTAGAAATATTAGGCATGCGATTGTTGTGTACCAGCTCTAGAAACAATATAATAGACTACCAAATTAGAATTTTCATAATCATATGTTTTCCTGTGAAAATCTTGTATGAGCATGAAATATTTTGTTCAATTTGACCCATCCCAAAACAAACAAACAACACATAATGAAGCAATGGACAACATACAAAACCATATATACAAACAAATTTCATACGTCAGTAAAATCAAAGAAAAGAAAATAACTAAATTATAAATAATGATGATCACTAAATGTATTTATAAATACATATAGTCTGATGAAAAAAATAATAATAATAAGCAATGGATAACATTACCAATAATGGGTGTACTCTGCCTCCAAGTAGGAGATAAGTATGTGTTGTTTAAGGCATGACGGAAATGTGGAGGCTGGTGTGGGAGCGAAACAGTTGGAACAGACATACCAGAATGAGCCATATAAGGTGGGGTCCGAATTGGTACCCCCATGGCAGGTGCAGGGAAATAAAATGAGTTTTGGGTTAGTGGACCATAGCTGGGGGAGTGAGCAAGATCAGGTTGGTATGGTGTAGGTACGACCATGGTAGTGTTCGGTACCAATGCTGTACTCTGAACTCCAGATGTTCGGTTACCTGTAAAAGTTTACAAAGGCCATACATTATTAGGAACTTACTTCACAAATTAAATTGATATACCAAAACAAAATAAATAAATAAACTAGACATGAGATTGTTGTCTACCAACAGAAACAATCTAATAGACTATTAAATCAGAATTTTCATAATTAATCTTATGTTGTGCTGTGAAAAATCTTGTACGAGCATGGAATATTTTGTTCAGCTTTATCCACCCCGAAACATACAAACATCACATAATGAAGGATAAAAATAATATAGAAACAAAAGAAAAGAAAAAAATAATGTTACCATTATTGGTTACATGTTGCCACCTATGAACAGGAAGTGCACGTGTATTCTGGGTTACATGTTGCCACCTATGAACAGGAACAGGAAGTGCGTGTGGATATGGGGGATACATGCCTAGATGCTGGTATGGGTGTTGTATTATTGTATTGTTTCTGATTTGGTTTGGAGGAATTGGATGTTGTGGTATTGCACGGGCCAAGGGGTCATGCATGCCTAGATGTGCAGCAGAGTACACATTTGCAACAGGACCCCACATGCCAGGGTTGGGAATAAGAGGAAAATACGGTACATGTGCTTGCGGATGCATGTTGGTGATGTAGCTAGTATGGTTGAATTAGTTGTTTGTTCCTGCAAATTCAAGATAGAACATTAATCAATGCTGAAATTATATAATATATATATGAGAAAAAATAATTAATTTTGTTCTTTAGGCCGTTATTTCTATAAAATTCAGGGAAATATTAATTTCATGTCAATAGATATATTCATGAACCTATATATAAATCATAAACTTATTGTAATTTGAAAACTTTTTATATATCTTACAAGCTATATGATCTATATATCTCTCTACATGTAATAGATATATTCCTTCTTTTCTTTTTTCAAATATCCAATAAGAGTTTAATTACTATGTAATTTCCCAACTAAAAGTTAACAAAATAATTAAAAACTAGTAAGAGTTTTGTACCTTAATTTCAAGCAGTAATTAATTAGCGCGTCCTTATGATTTGCTTAATCTCCTTGAAGAATTAAGGGTTGAGAAATTCGAGTTCCAATTAGCAATATTTATATATATAAGGGTTGAAAGATAAAAACAGAAATTTGTAAATTTGGAGAAATAACTAAATAACTTTCCTTAATTAAAGCAGTACTTTATTTAATTATTTCCTTTATAATAAGAATAAAAAGGAAAGTCGGTACTGTGTCAACCGGTTGAATTTTTCCGTATGAGCTTTATATTTATAGTATTAAACTTAAAATAAGTATTCGTAAATGTAAAGAATAAAGATTGAAGATTCAGATCTTATTTTATTCGAGCCGAGAACGTTACAAAGACAACATGCACTAATAATTAGACTATAATATTTTCTCTCTACTAAATTAAGCATGTGCTTGATAAAATTATATATATAATATATAAAGACTTTACTTGACATGCTAGTTATAAATACTTAATATGTCAGATATAATGTCTTACTATTATATTTTTTTTTAGAAATAAATATCTCTTTTAATATTTCACACAAGCTTGTTCTCTACTTTTGATACATAGCATTTACGTAAGATTTTAATTCAAATTAAAACCCGACTATCGTCAGTTGTCTAGTCTTCATAAAGAGTTGACGAGTCAAGTAATTTATCAAGACTTAGTATATATATATATATGTTTGGTAAAAAAACTTGACATCTTCAGTATAGACTTGCACATGCCAACTAGTGCTAGCTGTAAATGTAGTAGCGGCCTTCTAGAAGATGATTCCCGTAAAAAATCGTTAGTTGTGAGATTTGTAAAGATTAAGTGTGCACGACTTTTGATGTGAATCAGATGACTCCAATCAAGTTTTGAATTAAATTTGGTCTGATATATCTATCGAATTGTCCCTCGGTCCCTCGATCTTCTCATTAAGGTGATTTAATTATGTGAAAAATAAATATCCACAAAAATTATTTATTATTGTAAATTGTTTTTGATGCATTTATTAATAGTTGCTATATTAGTTCTATTATATACAGTAGCACAAGTGAATTCATTTGATCTCTATCTATTTTTACACTGTAATTGGTTATATTTTAAAGGTTTATAGTGCAGTCTCTATACATAATATATCAGATATTTATACTTAACGTATAAAGTCTTTATATTGAGTATATCAAGTTTTTATACATATATAGTATTAAGAAAAAAAAATAAGAAAACAAATATAACACAAAAAAAAAATTATTATTAATCTCATTTAAAAGGAAAAATCGAGTACAACACATTTACAATTTTAAATTTACAAGATTCCTCATGTATTGTCGAAAAAATTGATGATATTGATCGGAAGAAAAAAAAATAAAATGTTGAATGAAACAAATCCTTCTTTTTTTTCTGGCTTGAAAATAGATTGGAGGATAGAGATACGGAAAGTCATAACATTTATCTATAATTTATATATTATATATATAATCTTATCAAGCACATGCTTAATTTAGTAGAGAAAAATATTTAAGTCTAATTTTTAGTGCATGTTGTCTTTGTAACGTTTTTGGCTCGAATAAAATAAGATCTGAATCTTCGATCTTTATTCTTTACATTTACGAATACTTATTTTAAGTTTCAAACTATAAATATAAAACTCATACGGAAATTAAAATCCAACTGTTTGACACAAATACCGACTTTCCTTTTTAAACTCTTATTATAAAGGAAATAATTAAATAAAGTACTGCTTTAATTAAGGAAAGTTATTTCTCCAAATTTAGAAATTTCTGTATTTATCTTTCAACCCTTATATAAATATTGCTAATAGGAACTCAAATTTCTCAACTCTTGTTTCTGCAAATCAGCCTCTGCTTAATTAAAAGGTACAAAACACTTACTAGTTTTTAATTATTTTGTTAACTTTTAGTTGGGAAATTACATAGTAATTAAACTCTTATTGGATATTTGAAAAAAAAAAAAAAAAAAGAAGGAATATATCTATTATATGTAGAAAGATAGATCATATAGCTTGTAAGACATCTAATAGTTTCAAGCTGTCAATAGAAAGTTTTCAAATTACAATAAGTTTATTATTTATATCTATTATATGTATGGTTGACATGAAATATTTCCCTGAAATTTATAGAAATAATGTCCTAAAGAACAAAATTAATTATTTTTTCTCATATATATTATATAATTTTAAGGACTAATCATGGACAAAAGAAAGACAATTTATCTTTTTTCGATTCTAATGAATTTCAGCATTGATTTATGTTATATCTTGAATTTTCAGGAACAAACAACTAATTCAACCATACTACATCACCGACATGCATCCGCAAGCACATGTACCGTATTTTCCTCTTATTCCCAACCTTGGCATGTGGGGTCCTGCCGCAAATGTGTACTCTGCTGCACATCTAGGCATGCATGATCCCTTGGCCCGTGCAATACCACAACATCCAATTCCTCCAAACCAAATCAGAAACAATGCGATAATACAACACCCATACCAGCTGGTGTATCCCCCATATCCACACGCACTTCCTCTTCCTGTTCATAGGTGGCAACATGTAACCAATAATGGTAACATTATTTTTTTCTTTTTCTTTTTTGTTTCTATATTCTTTTTATGCTTCATTATGTGATGTTTGTATATTTCAGGGTGGATAAAACTGAACAAAATATTTCATGCTCGTACAAGATTTTCACAGTACAACATAAGATTATGAAAACTCTTATTTTAATTAGTCTATTAGATTGTTTCTGTTGGTAGACAACAATCTCATGTCTAGTTTTTTTTTTTTTTTTTTTTTTTTTTTTTTTAAGTTTTGTTTTGGTATATCAATTCAATTTGTAAAGTAAGTTTCTAATAATGTATGGCCTTGTAAACTTTTACAGGTAATCAGATATCTAGAGTTCAGAGTATAGTATTGGTACCGAACACTGCCATGGGTCTATCTACACCATACCAACCTGATCTTGCTCACTCCCCCAGCTATGGTCCACTACCCCGAAACTCATTTTATTTCCCTACACCTGCCATGGGGGTACCAATTCGGACCCCACATTATATGGCTCATTCTAGCATGTTTGTTCCGACTATTTCGCTCCCACATCGGCCTCCACATTTCCGTTATGCCCTAAACAACACATACTTATCTCCTACTCTGAGGCAGAGTACACCCACTATTGGTAATGTTATCCATTGCTTATTTTATTTCTTTTCTCACCAGACTATATATATTTATAAATGAGGAGGGTTCAAATGTCTTCATTTTTTGTGCCTCCACTATGCCTCGATCTATTTTTTTAAATTTTAATAACTCAAAATCTAAAACTTAAAAGTCAAAATAAAACCGTTAGATGTGATCTATGTTATTTTCTCTATGTGCTCATAAAAAATTATCACATTTCAATTTTGTTTTTGTGTGAATCAATAAGTTGAAAAATCAACGTCTAGAAATTATCCACATTAGTATGTTTTTTTACAAGCTCTTGATGACAATCAAAATAAAATTGAAATGTGATAATTTTTTATGAGCACGTAGAGAAAATAACATAGATCATATCTAATGGTTTTATTTTGACTTTTAAGTTTTAAATTTTGAATTGTTAAAGTTTTTAAAAAATGAAGGCATTTGAACCTCCTCTTTATAAATATATTTATTTTAGTTATCATCATTATTTATAATTTAGTTATTTTCTTTTCTTTGATTTTACTAACGTATGAAATTTGTCTGTATGTTTTGCATATTATCCATTGCTTAATTATGTGTTGTTTGTTTGTTTCGGGATGAGTAAAATTTAACAAAATATTTCATCCTCATACAAGATTTTTACAGGAAAACATATGGTTATGGAAATTCTGATTTGGTAGTCTATTAGATTTGTTTCTAGAGCTGATACACAACAATCGCATGTCTAGTGTTTCTAATTTTGTTTTGGTATATCAGTTTTGTAAAGGAAGTTTCTAATAATGTATGGCTTTGCAAACTTTTACAGGTAACCCTGCATCTACAGTTCAGAGTATAGTATTGGTACCGAACATCAGAACGGTTCCACCTATGCCGTACCAACCTCGCGCTCTCTGCCCTAGCTATAGTCCACTAATCCGAAACACATTTTATTTTCCTGCACCTGGCACGTCGGCACCAATTCAAACCCCACCTTACCCCAACATGCCTGTCCCAAATGTTTCGGTCACACATCAACCTCCACATTTCCTTCATAACCTCAATAACACAAACTTATATCCTACAATGCAGCATACACCCTCCATTGGTAATGTTATCTATTACTCATTTTATTTCTCTTCTCAAACTATTAACTATAATTTATATATATATACATTTAATCATCATCAGTATTTATAATTTAATTATTTTCATTTCCTTAATTTGAACGATGGATGCTTTATAACATTTTTAAATTAGCAAAATTATTGACAACACGTAACGAGTTCATGTATAACTTGTGCTATTACATATTTTGTATATGAAATTCTTAAGAATATGGGGGGCCTTTGCAAACTTGTACAGGTGGCCAAGTTGACACACTCAACAGAAGAAGAGTGACCCAATTGACTGCCACCTCAGCTCGGCAAGAAAATGAAATTGAAGAAAACACAGAATTGGCTCTTTTGTTGAATTTGCCAAAAGATGAATCTGTGTTTTACGAGTGGTGGAAATTCACAAGCTCTTCATCACTTCCAATGACAGGAAATGCACCAAACTAATTACCTCTTCAATGTAGTCTCAGTTTTTCAATTGCTAGTAGCTAGATTCTCAATTTCATTATTTTTTAGTTTTGTAAGGGTATATGTTTGTGTTTTTATCATCTAATTAATTAAACCATTATCGGTAGACGCAACTTTATGTTGAGATTCGATTCTGAATTTATGTTGGCAACATGTTGGGATTCTGGATTTATGTGTGCATTTTTTTCGTTCAAAATATCAATTTTCTTGAATTTTTGTTGGTTTTGTATTTTTCTTTTGTTTTGTTTTGAACTCTTGCACGTACGAAGCACATAATCTTAACTACAAAAATATTGGAAAATTAAGCTACATGGATAAATTCATCCGTGCTAAAATAAGTATATATATAACAAGAGAAGGGTTTCAATATCTCATGTCTTTTATATCTCATCATACCTCATATTTTATATATTTGTTTTCAAAGTCAAAATTGATGATCCGAACCGGTCAGTATGATATCCATACTAAAATAGACTTGGGATGAAATTTTAATTTTTGTATTTTTTTTTTTACTATTTTTGAAGATAAGTACAAAATCATTCTTTTTGAACAGTGCTGAAAGAGTGATTTTGTACCTATCTTAAAAAATAGTAAAAAAAATTTCAAAAATTATAAATTTCATCCCTAAGCATAATTTAGTATAGATATCATGATGAAAGGTTCAGATCGATAATTTGAACTTGAAAAACAAAAATATAAAATATGAGGTATGAAACAAATGAGGTATTGGAATCCTCCTCATATAACAAATATATATTAAACATCAAATTATGTTAAATGTATTTATAGTGTAATTGTATATGTATGTTTATGATATTAATCAATTTAGGCTCCATTTGCAATAGTAATATCATACAAATAGATAGACACAATAGTTCTGACATATATGTTTTTTCTTACATTTGTATAAATTTATCTGTTTAAAATAAACAAATACAATACATATCATGCATTACAATACGTTTGTGTGTTTGCTCATATTTGTAATCAAATTTAATCCCTATTTATTATCGTCTCATCATAAGAACAAAAAGATGAAGTTGAATTTTATGAATTAAGAAATAAATTAAAGAACATTAAATGAAATTTTACTTACGAAAATTAAAAATTATATATGACAGAAGTATGAAAATGTGGAAGTAAGTGAGTTGGCATTTTGATTTTAAATCTGAACCGTTAAATTATTTTGACACGAATATTAAAGAGATTATGTGCATCTCACCTCAGATCAAAGGGGAGTTCATACCCTTCAATTGAAGAATTCATATCATCTTAATTAAGAGCATATGCAACAGAAGTTTCTTTCCGATTTATAATCCTACTTTACAATTTCTAATTAAATTTGTGGGATAATGTACAGGAGTTCCTAAATAAGAAAGATTGTTTATCAAGAAATTACTTTCTAATGAACACACTGGCGAAAAAAAAAATATATTGGATGTCGCTCTCTCTGTCTCTCTCTCTTCCTTCGTAATGAAACCCACCAAAAACAGAAAAAATATTGTCCGTCAATTTTTCTAAACAGTTGTAAGAAATTTTTTATTAATATATATCTAATGTTTGAAGAATTATATCACCTAAGGTAACTCAAATTTTGAGTTTAGATCCGGATAGTGCAATCAGTTTTAGCACGATTATTAAAGAGATGTGCATCCTATGTGTCCTCTCAGATACCTGAGGTGCAATTTAAAAAATGAACGGCACATATTGATTCCAGCATAATCAAACTCAATTCAGTGCCTAGTGAGATTTGTACTAAGAAAAAAAAAACATATTGGATGTCGCTCTCTCTCTCTCTTCCTTCGTAACTAAACCCACCAAAAACAGAAAAAAATATTGTCTGTCAATTTTTCTAAACAGTTGTAAGAAATTTTTAATTAATTTCTAAGATAGAGATATCTAATAATTGAAGAATTATATCACCTAAGGTAACTCAAATGAACGGCACATATTGATTCCAGTCAAATCAAACTCAATTAAGTGCCTAATGAGATTTGTACTAAGTCAAAAAAAATGGTCCCAAGTCTACTGTTTTCTATAAAAAGGTTTCCTATTCTTTTGTTTGGTTGTATATATAGTCACGAGCCTTCTTGTTCATAACGCCAGCATTCCTTCAAGTTTCTTCCTTCTTGTTCATAATATACTTTTATATGGAGGTTATTCATTTAATAAACAATAGAACTGGAGTTCTCCATTTCACTCAAGAACTTGAGATGATCTCTTCAGAAATGATTCTTCCATTCTCTGCCAACTACCTGTATCCGTTTATTTGTTCTAGCTCATTAGTCTATTTTAACTTCTAGTACAGCAAGAAATGTAATTGGGCCTATTTAGAGGCGTGTAATCTCTTCTTGATAATCAATACAAAATACAAATATTCAAACATATTTTCTTCTTTATTCTTCTCTTTACCAGTAAAACAAAATACAAATGAATATGAATCAGTAGCCCTTATAGTATTCACCACTCCTTGAGGAGACCCAGTGATTTGTTTACTACTCCAAAGCTCATTTCAACTCGAATTCTCAGAATCGAAACTTTGTGGTTTTTCTCGGTAGAGTAGTAAACAAATTTAACGAAAACATGTATGTCACCACCCTGCCGTCGGGCTAGAAGTCGCGACAAAAGAGGTACCCTCGCATTCATCCTTCGTCTCGTCAACCTACGTCACAAACAAAAAATACAAAGAAATAATATGAAATAAGCTACAAAGCTCAGTAACCGATTATTTAACGATGCGTTTCTTTATAACTGGCTTAATTAAACAATCATTCCAACAAATTGGATTAATTCACACAAATTCATATCAAATTATGAATACATATTTAACCGGCAATAACACCTGGATCTGAGTTTTCAATAAAACAAATCACACAATATTCATATCATTTCACAATTTCTCACAATAATATCATTTCTCAAATTCTCAGAACACACAATCATATCATTTCACACATCATATCATATCACGTTAACTATGCATCATAATCCAATACCCAATTCAATCATTCAATTCAAAATTCAATTCAATCAAACAAAATGAAAACACATATTATAGAGAAGTCTGATTACCTGATAGCGATTAATTCAGATATCCAATTGAGTTGCAACGACTATTCAGAATCAATGCGACGTAGTCAGAATTCCAATCGAATATGCAATCGAATGATATCAATATTAGAATTATTTTTTCAAAATATTTCTTCTTTTTTTCTTTTCTTTTCTCTATTTTTTCTTTGGTTTTACACATTGATTTTTAATTATCATTTTATTTTTCCCTAATCAAATAGAGAGATAATGACCCTTTATAGGGAATTTCAACGGTGGTAAAACTAAAAGGTGGCAACACAAGTATGGGCCGCGTGGCCATAGTGCCACGTACTATTTTTTTATTATTTATTTTTTATTTTTTATTTTTGAAGATTTGTATTTTTATACATTTCACCTTGCAATTTACAAAATTACAAATAAGTCCAAAATAATAACAATAATTAAAATTATGGGATGTTACAAATTATCCCCCCTTCAAAAGAATTTTGTCCACAAAATTCAAATGAAATGCTTCGTATCAAAAGGGACAATATACTAGAGTCTGGCTAGTATAACATCAGTGTCATTTCAGTTTATATAACACCAACTCCAAAACCTATCAAATCGACTTCAAACGGTGAATCCAAACCGTTCAAACTGATATACTTCATTAGTTGTGCGTTTACATGTAAAATTTGTAACTTTTTGAATTTATTTAGTATCAAGTCAAGCGGTCAAATGTGTGAGTTTTTAAGTTGATTTGAATACATTCATTTTTCAATATTTTTACAGCTTGATTTGATACTAAAATAACTCGAAAATATAAAAAAATTGCATGTAAACACATCACTCATAAAGTAAATTGATTTGAACGGTTTGGATTAGTCGTTTGAAGTCTATTCGATCAATTTTGAAGTTAGTGTCATGTAACACCGATGTCATACTAACCGGACTCAATATACTATGATCAAATTAAATTTATCATGTACAAATCAATCGGTAGAGATAATCAACTTGAATCATAATAATTTGGATAATTCTTATAAAATCAATACCATTTAATTTTAATACTTTTTATAAAATCATATGAGTTTAATAAACCAAATAAAACTTTAAGAATAATATTTTTCAGAGCCAAATTTTAATTTTGAACTTTTGAACTAGTATATAAGTTTAAAATTTATTCAGATAAATCAAGATAGTTGTCAAACTGATTCAGAATGAATTCAAACTCAAACATAATAACAATAACAAACGAATTAAGGACTCAACACAGTCTGAGGAATGAATGCTATGATATTAAAATTGTCCCGACCCCACCGTCGGGTCAGGAGTCGCGACAAGCGAGGCACTCTCGCATCTATCATTCATCCGGTCAACCTACGTCGCAAACAAAAAATACAAAGAAATAATACGGAATAAGCTACAAAGTTCAGTAACTGGTTATTTAACGACGCGCTTCTCTATAACTGGTTTAATTAAACAACTATTCAAACAGACTGGATTAATCCACACAAATTCACATCAAATTATGAATACATATTTAACCGGTGATAGCACCTTGATCTGGGTTTTCAATAAAACAAGTCACACAATATCCATATCATTTCACAATTTCTCAAATTCTCAGAATACACGATCATATCATTTCACAAATCAAATTCGAACCATATACCCGCTATCCCGTTAAATATGCATCATAATCCAATACCCAATTCAACCATCCAATTCAAAATTCAATTCAATTAAACAAAACGAAAACACAGATTATAGAGAAGTCTGATTACCTGATAGCGATTAATTCAGAAATCCAATCAAGTTGCAACGACTATTCAGAATCAATACGACGTAGTCAGAATTCCAATCAAATATGCAATCGAATGATATCGATATCAGAATTTATTTATTTTTCAAAATATTTCTTTCCATTTTCTTTTTCTTTTCTCTCTTTTTTCTTAATTTGGTTTTACAAATTGATTTTTAGTAATCATTTTCTTTTCCTAATCAAATAGAGAGACAATGACCCTTTATAAAGGGGAATTTCAACGGTGGTAAAACTAAAAAGATGGCAACACAAGTATAGGCCGCGTGGCCATAGTGCCACGTATTATTTATTTATTTATTATTTTTTCTTTTTTGAAGATTTATATTTTTATACATTTCACCTTTCAATTTACAAAATTATAAATAAGTCCAAAATAATAATAATAATTAAAATTATGGGATGTTACAATGTTCCACGTAAATTTACATCTTCATAAAATGACCATCTTTGCCACCATTTGCCACCACAATTATAGGGGTAGTTTGCAGGAGCGAACCCAGGTACTCGATAAAAAAATATCGAATCGGATTTAAATAGATACTCGATAAAAAAAACAATACTTTAACTTATTCTTTCTAATAATTTGACTTCTAATTTCTGATTCTCTAAAACCTATAATTCTTATTACTAATTATAATTCAAAAATTTATTTTAATTTTAACCCTAAATTTAACCCGAATAACAAATTAAACATCTAGAGTGGGGCAAATAAAAATTCAGAAGAGACAAAATCGATCAAAATGTTCTGATCTCCATTAAAACTCAAATCCAGAGAGGCAGCTGCCCCCAAACCCCCAGAGCTAAGTGGGTCTGCCTCTGATAGCTTGTGTAATTGGTAGTGTAAGGCCTTTTATAACTTCTGGATTCACAAAGGATTAACGCTAAGACCAGGAACACCAAGAGAACCCCACTGACAACGAGTCTGCATCGTCCGCATTAACTCAAAATAGCATCTTTTGAGTTAATACTAGGGTCCTAAATAGCTAGCTATAGCGGCGCTATAGCTTTTCCGGACCATAAACGCTAAGCTATGAGATAAAATTGCGCTAACTCAGCTACGACCGCTATAGCTATAATAGCTGACCGCTATTACCGCTATATGAGACTCGCTATAGCTACTGCTATGCTACATGGTTTTTTTTTGCAATTTATATGGACTTCTGTACTTCTATTCTTATTTCTAATGCTACATGGTCTTCTACGATAAGTATACTAAACCAAACTATATGCTTCTATTTTTATTTGTGATTTATTCTATCATTCTATATCGAGAAATATTCAAATACTAATTCTTCATTTTGATTACTCTTTTTATAGTATTCATTTGTAAAATTATTATCGTTCGTTTCAATTGAAAACTGATTTTGATTATTATTATAATTATAAAATGTTTAAATATGTATATTGACTTCATTTACTTTATAAAATTAATTGCTCTTTGTCTATTATAATATGTAATACCATGAAGTATAAACTATTAAATAATGTTACTTTTTAGATTTTTTTTCCTTCTTATTTGCATAATTGATAAAAGTATAGACTTAGATTAATTGTCATTTAGTTGTTACATCAATCTCTAATATTGATTATGTTGATAATTAGTAGAAATATAGAATATAAAGTTTGAAAAGGGAAAATCGCTATGTGTGATAGCTTCCGCTATAGCTACGCTATTCGCAATAGCTTTTTTTTTTGTCTCCCCGCTATGCCGCTATAATCGCTATTTAGAACCTTGGTTAATACATATAAATCATATGATTGTAAACAGAGTCCATCCGATGTCAGCCTAAAATATAGAGGATCTTTAATATTAGTGCAGATCTAATTAGTACAAATCTCAAAACTTATAGGACAGACCAGATGCATTAACTCGTAAGATTCCTTTTTGAGTTAATGCAGAGGATACGAATTCACCGACAACAAAGGTTAGAATTGAATGACTCCAAAATCCAGAGCACTCGCAGGTCACAGCCTAGCTCACTGTGTCAGTTTTCCATGTAACTGGCCCACCTCATTCAGCCACCTACCTGCCTCTAAAACCTTGCCTCTGTTAACGCTCTTTGTTTGCAACCGTAGAAAATGGGATTCGCAGTTCAATGGGCCTATTTTGCGAGAAGGGCTGGAATGTGTTTTCTTCAATGCTGCTTATCCAACTGCGCTTTGTTTCGGTTGTTAACTTGAAAGTGAGATATAGTGTGACAAGTGCAAGGTGTGGGATAGTCTTGTTGTAGGAAGCTGTAATTAATTGAATGTATGTAGTATATGCATCCAGTCAATTGCATGAGGAAGTGTACTAGATAGTTTGTATTGTATTCATTAATGCAATTATTCTTGGTAGCATCTACCAAGCTTTCTAATATATAAAAAAAAAACCCTGTAATTTAAAACGGATGCCAAATGAGATATACATAAAAAAAACATTTCAATGACGTCGGTAGAAAAATGCAGTGTGTAAATTTTTAGGAAAAATAAAATGATCCCTGCATTTTCAAAAACCCCTCTGTTTTGAAACTAAATAAATATCCTCTTATGCTTTCTAAATAGTGGTAAGTACTTTCTTCCGTTAAATTTTTTATAAATGGTTTGAAAATTTTAAACATAATCCCTTCTTTTCTATTAGTTCCCCTTTTATTAACATTCAAACATAATCCCCTTTGTTAGTGTTTTTAGGGTTTGAGAAGAGAAAGAGAGCAAGATACAAGGAGACAACTGAAATTAATTTCATTAGACTTAATTTCTCACTCTTACAAAAAGTTATTACATAAACTACGTATTAAAGATACAAAGTCCTACTGGCCCAAAAGCAATTTGAGTCAAAACATAACAATCTCCACCTTGAACTAAATTGCATCTAAAACAAACTAAAACATAAAGCAAAAATAACCTAAACAAAGATAAATATAAAGATACACTAGCAACGTGTTAGAAACAAAACTAGCTTAAACTAGCTAGAAACAAACCGATATCAAACTTGAACAAAACTTGAACTTTGCATTTGAAATAGGTGAGTATGAGTAAGGTTTTTATTTCGTTAGCTTATTGGGTATGGGCATGGGTAAGAATTTTTTTTCGTTAGCTAAACGGGTAAAGATACTGGTTAAGCTTTTCTGTACCCGTTACCCTAAATTATATGATAATGTTTGAGTAATAATTAGTGATGGTGAAACTTATTTGGGTGATATTTTATATGATCGTGTTTGAGCAATAATTAGTGATGTACTTTTGCTATTTAGTATATGTTTTTTTTTGTTATAAGAAAAATGTTAAACATGTTACTTTTATTTGCATGTTTTGTTATGTAGTTAAATAATCGAATTTGTTTGAATAGATATTTGTGTTTTTTAATTCTCTTATTTTATAAAAAAAAATAGTTAGAATTGATTACACATTTATTTTTTGTTTTATTTATTAGTAATATAATTGCATGTGTGAAATAAATGAGTTTTGATGTTCTATTTGTAAAATATAATGAAACTAATTAATATTAGTATTATTCACTATTCATCCGTTACTGGGTCATTACCCGGAAATTTTGATAGGTAGAGATAGAATAAAATAAGATCAATTTTTAATAGATAAGATTAAAATATGCATAAGATTAATCTTTTAATGAATATGAGTATGAAAATTCTTTTACCTACTCATATCGTATTTATTGACACTTCTACGCTAAGTGGATATAACAACATGCCAATGAGCTAAAATGTCTTCTCAAGTGTTTGTGCCAACGTGTATTGTCGAATCATCAAATTTAAAGAACGGCCTATTTAAAAATTAAATGATTTAGAGGAGGTATAATGACCATTTCAACCTTTGTCAATACTTCGCTAGCACGGTTCGACAAATTTAGAATAAAATCTGAATTGTTAGTTTTAATTTGACATGAATCTCAAAACGGGACTCCTATATCTAAATAGATACTAAATTCTAATAATTTGGCAAGAAGTTTGTCAATGCATGTTGTACTAATTTCGGTATCTAAGACTGTGCTTCAAAAAAAAAAAAAAAAAAAAAGTTGTCATTAAAGAAAAGAAAGGAAAAGGAGATGAAGAGCGATCACCACAAAGTGCTCGAGCTCTTTCACCCACTTCATAAAAGAAAAATCAAAGAGAGAGCAGAGGAGGAGCGGACACTATATGGAGGTGACGATAGCACAATTATGTGTATTTTGCTGAGATTTGTTACTCTCAAATAGATATATACGAAATATTGTGCAGAGATGAACGACACCCTGATCACTTCCTTCTCGTTCCTCATATTGTTTATGTAACACAGCCTAAGAGGATATGGATTCCCGCCCGGCCCTATGCTCACTTGGGCCGTTAATCGTTATCTTTAAATATCAGATTTAACAAACATTTTATCTTTAAGGAAGCGTCTAATTGTCCACAGTCTTTTGTCCACCATTTGTCCACAGCTTTAACTTGCGCGAATATTGTAAAATTACTTCTACATGTTGTATAATTATACAATATATCACATAAAATATATCAGTTAATCACAAAACATCCAGCAACAATTTGAAATGGTCCCATGATAGTTAGAAAAAGATTGCAACGAGAAAAGAAATGTACTTTCAAACTGTACTTTCGGAAATTGTAGTTATAGGAAGTTATTGGCAGTTAGAGTTAGTTATTAGCGTCTGCACTGGGTTGAATCTTGTATACTGTAAAATTGAATCTTGTATACTGTAAAATTGAATCTTGTATATTGTAAAATTTTCAAATAATACTGTAAATTTTCAATTGAATCTTGTATACTGTAAAATTTCTAAATCTATACATACATCCATCATCTGTTCAACAAAAATCTGTCACCACACAAAAAATATGTCATTTCACTTGCACCAATCATGTAAAATTCATCATTCAATGCTGTAACTTAAATAACAAATCTTATAAAAAATGTCATTCAAATTTTCAAAACATAAAGAAACTTTCATAACAAATTGCAAAATGCACAAATTCACAAAACTAACAGTACAATATGAAAACATTTCAATATGCACCAATACCGTCGGTGCAGGTCGCGAAAAATCAAGTCAGATGTGGTCACCGCCGGTTCTATCTCAATCGTGTTAGATAGATCAAGCGAGAGGTGGAGGCGAGACCCGTCGGAGAGGAGGCCGTCTTTCCTCGCTGCCGAAGCAGAAGAGAAGAGATCGAGAGAGAGAGAGACAGAGACAGAGAAGCTGCTAGAGGAAAAAAGTAAAGAGGCGGAGATTTGGGAGAAAAAAGATCTGATTTATAAAAGAAAGGTAGAGTTCGTTAAAATTAGTTAAATAAGGCTCTGTGGACAAATAGTGGACAAAAATCAGTGAACAAAGACCTTTTCTCTATCTTTAAATATCACAGTGGGACCTGAAAGATCAAATTTTTAATTAGATAGTTCCCTCAATTACGACACGTGCTGTCCCAGTAACCAGGACAGATGATGCAGTATCAACTGTTGTTTTAAGTGATGAATATCGTATCAGTATCAATTCACATGCGATTCTAAAACGAAACAGTATCTATGAACTATGGAAGGCCAATAATAATACAAATTTATAATCAACAAGTTTTGAATAACTCGTGTCTTTCATAACTCATTTGTCTCACATTCTCGGCATCATGTTTAAAATTTAAAATAATTAATCTAAATCAGTCAATATAATTTTCATATTAAAATATACTTAGAGACTAAATTTTATATTATTTGTTTAAAACTTTTTATTATTTTTAAAATAAGTACAAAATTATTGTATTGTAATGGTTCAGAATCTATACAAAGAAAAATTGTACCTTTTTAAGAATAGCATGTGAATTAGACTGTTTTTTTAACAGTCTAATACATTTCGATACACAGATGACAGATGACGTGGAATAACTCGGATTGAGTCTTAATAGATAATCCTGAATTATATATTAATTTTTTGTTTGTTAGATAATTAAAGCACCTCGTCTAAACTCGTGAGTAATTATAACGAGACATTTTAAATATCTATGGATGTCAAACCCGTGGGCTGTCTGATCATGGATTTCACATAGGATAAGATGAGAGAAACAACAAACAAATATCTATAGATATTTCTAGTCACTTTCACATGGCAGCTGTTTATACGTAGCTCGATCGGGGATAACTTAAAGCTGGCTTTATTTTTCTAATCCGCGTTGCGACTCCCTTTTCTCTGCTTGACTGCTTCCCAAACCTATAAATACCTTCCTCAACAGCTTTCACTCTAGACTCTACTCATACTCACCTCCTCTGCTCTATTAATTCACTATTTCAATTGCCAAATGGAATCCTCTTCTAGCAGCGAATCAGACTACATGACCGTATGGTCGGTGCCTCCGAAGAAACCGTCAGGACGTACCAAGTTTAAAGAAACAAGGCATCCGGTCTACAGAGGAGTTCGTCGCAGAGGTACCTTAAACCGGTGGGTCTCCGAGGTCAGAAACCCCAATAATAAATCAAGAATTTGGCTCGGAACTTTCCAAACTGCTGAAATGGCAGCACGGGCACATGACCTTGCTGTGATGGCACTGCACGGCCGCTCTGCTTGTCTAAATTTTGCCGACTCAGCATGGCTGATCATCCTCCCTCCTTGCTTTTCTAGTGTGAAAGAGATGAAGCAGGCAGCAGTCGAGGTCGCTGAGGCGCTCCATTCAAATTCAAGGGGTTCGTCATACTCGTCAGAGAATGTCTCTGTTTCTACATCATCTGAGATGGTAGAGGAGAAGGAAGTAGCTTCGCCATGGACGCCTGAATCTACCATCAGTTCGGTTGTCTATGATCAATTGCAATTTAATTGGGATGGAAATGGAGATATGAATTTGGGACTGTATTATGCGAGCTTGGCCGAGGGGCTGATGATGGAGCCTCCTGTTGAATGGTTCAGCAATTTACATGACGATATTGAATGGGGAGGATCCGTGTCTCTGTGGAATTGAGGAAGGTTTTAGGGACATTTTTTTTAGTTTTGAGAGACTTTTCAACATGCTCTGTTTTCAACATTCTCTGTTAGAACAGAGAATACTGTAATTCCATTTTTATTAGGAAAACGGAAATGTTGATCTTTTCAATCGTTTGTTTGTTTGTATATAAACCGATTGATTGCTGGAAGCTTAAACTTTTATTCTGATGTATAAATTCTTTTTCTGGTACTAGATTTGTAATTATAAGAAAAAAAATGTAAGTGTATAAGTGCATCGTTCCATTTTTAGTTTTTTTCTTCGGTACAGTGATATCATTTTCTCTCTTGTCTCTATTTTCTTAAGCGGAGAAGAGAATAAGAGAGAAGGGAGTCGAGTCGAGCGGAGCCGATTTGAGCTGAGGGCGCGGTATCATCGAGGCTCAAAGTGTAGAGCCTTTATCCTCATCTTGATCGGAGGGCGACAAATTCAGCTGTCGGAGCGCGGTGGCTATCAGACGAAAGCGAATCTGATCATAGATAGAGATGAAGAAAGAGATAATATGGTGTTTTTTAGAGTAGATAAATATGATTAGTTGATTAGAGTAGTTTACGTGATTTCATGAGAATAAATGAATTTAGATCTAGGATTGTAACATTACGCAAAATTACGTATATGAGATTAATATATGAAAATGAAGTACAAAATGTCTGGATATATTTTTCAGTCAAATATGTTACATTCAAAGAACAAGTGACATTTTTTTTAATATATTAGTGAGATAATTAAGTTGCTTTGAAATTAGTTACTATTAATCTGATTATTTAGAATTTTGTTTGATTAATAAAATATTTTTATTGGTTTGGAATTGTAAAATATTTACCAGTACAAAAAAAAAAGTTGAAACGTTAGAAATGGAAATTTTATTAGATACAAAATATAAGACTAAAACCTTGTAATTTTATATTAGGTCTTCTTTGAATTACTTTTGGATTGATTTACGAAACTGAAAATGTGGAGGGTTAAATATATGAAAATGCAACATTTAAATAAAAATTAATAAAGACTTAATGGCAGTATGGCACAAGGCCACGCGTTGGTCAGGTGAAACACCCACCTGTTTAAATTCACTTAACTAAGAGTTAAATAATAAAAATGAATTTATTTAATATGACTAGTGGGACCCACATAGATCTATTCTCATTTCCTATTTCTCTTTTGATTTTTACTGCTTATCTTCTCCTCCTCTTTCCACTGGAAAGTTCTTTTTCCTTGCGCAAAGAAGAAAATAGATGAGGGTTTCTCTCAGTCGGTTAAGCAAACTCACAAATGGACTTGTGTTTGCTTTGTCATTCCTTTCGATTGAGGTGTACATCCTTAGGTATTTCCCTTGCCCGTTATTTTTCTGTTTTGGTTATCTATGAATCAAATTTAGGATTATGAGAAAGATTGGTTTAACGGATTTTGACCTATATAATTAAACTTTGTAAAGATTTTATTGAAAAACTTACTTAGTAATGTATGCTAATGAATTTGTACAAGGCCTCTCTACTTTCAATTGTTCATTTAATAAACTCAATAACCATGGATGATTGCTATAGATTATTGTTTATTATCGGTGGCTGAATTTCTGATTTAGAACGCAACCCGAACCGTACTTGTCGGTACCGAGCAGTCCGAGCTCCACCATGGCTTGTATTAGTGCACTATTACCAATTTCCTTTCTTGAGGTTTGACATCTTTCTTATGGTTTATTTTGTGCTTGTTGGGTTGACCATTTAACGTTGAAGGTTGTGAGCGCTGGTACCAATCAGTATCAGTCTCTTTGGTGTATTGGCATGATATATGTTGCTAGCAAGGACTTGATTGTAAAAGAAATATAATAAGGAAGGTATAATATGTAAAATACATATTAATTGGTAAATTGAACCTGTTAGAGGGGCCTTAGTGCAAAACTTACATGTATAAAAGCTATCTTGATAAATTTGAAGATAAAAAATTATTTGAATGACTTGGACTAGAACTGTTGATTTTAGATTGAAAGTGAATGGGACATATAGAAATTAATAAACTAGAATTAAATTAAGTAAAGAGAGATTAAGAAAATGGTAAACTAATTAATAAAAAAAAATGCTAATCATTTTAAATGAGTATTTCTATTTATTAAATAGTGATTGAGAATGACTATAAAAGTATGTAAATATGTATATTATTTGACATAGGAGTAAAGAGACTGACGAGACAGAATGTTTGGAAGAACAGACTGCTAGTGATCTCACCTATTGCTCTACGATATCAGGTACGAGATTATTGGATTAGTCTGAGATTCATAACTATGAATTAAATCGTAACTCACTGTGCATTTTGAATATTTGATTGACTGCATTGATTGAACTGTTGCATCATATGCATAGCCTACTACAACTGAAACTGAATTACAGGTAAGTCCATTGACCGTCATGTTGATATTGTTTATCGATTGCTTGATTCTTATTGTAAATGATTGATTGAGACCATGGTGACTGAATTGAATGAATATGAAATACTGTAATCCTTGAACCTCCATATAGTAGAGAAAATTGATTAATATATCGTAAAGTCTAGCTAGCTACTAGACTTTACTCCAGGACCCCTATGCGCATATGGTGAATGGCCCCAACTGAATCCAGTACCGGTTGGATAGGGGATATTGAATAAATGTGAATTGTGACTGTAAGACTAATGAACTGTGGTAACTGTCTTATCATTGATTTTCTTTCCGATAATGATAGTATTGTGATATTGATTTCGTATTGTTTCCGTTAATCAGGTGTCAGGATATTTAGAATGGTATAAGCCCTGACACGATAGATACATGTATGATATCTTTCAGTGCTACCAGACTAGATATTGTAAAGTTAAGAAACCATACGTTACCAGACTTAACGGTTCTAAATATTAGGTTCCAAACATTACCTGACTTTATGGTTTAAAATATTTTGACCCAAACCATTTATTTTGATAAGATTCTTAGAGTTCTGATTTAATTATGAAATATTTGTTATTCAATTGAATACTGTTATTGAGCATTTGCATTCGTCATTATGAAATAAACTTGTTGTTTCTCGTGCAATGATTTCATTCTGAATATGGATTTCCTTCGAATCCAATAATCTGAGTGGCAATCAGCACTGAGAAATAATTTATTATTTCTCACTCGTTTCCCCTTGTGGGTTACAGGTTTATTGTACGAAGATAAAAGCGCTTCCGGATAATATTTGATAGTAGGGCCACCTAAAGGTATGAGATTTGGGTTTATTATATCGGACAAGATGCAGAGAATATATCTCTAGCATCATCCATTATAAAATGTCAGATAAATTTTATAAATAAATTGGGATGTGGCAAAAATAATGAATGCTATTGGCAATGCATAAAAAAAGATTCATACCTTATGTTACGTATATTGTTATGGTAAATAGACGCGGTAATAATCGTTGCACCTCCGGATCGGAGGTGTGACAAGGATGAAGAGTCATTTGACCTGTTGTAAGTCTGTTTTTTATCAATGAAATTGTTAGTGTGCATTTAAAGTTACTGACTTTTAAAAAAAAAAGTGTATAAGTGCATCAGACAATTAGTAGTTCAAATGAAACCACGGTGAAGAGACAGACAATAAAAACGTAAAATTTTTAAAAACAACACACTACTGAATTGATACAGAAAGATGGCCTAAGGGCGTTCTAATGATGATAAAAAAAAATGACATTGAAAGAGAAAGAAATATTGAATAACATATTTATCTTAATTAAAATAACTCACTTGTTTATCTAATATAAATTTGAGTAGAGTTAAAATGCAACCCCAACTATACCTCATATCTCTATATCCATTTACTAATTCAAACAGTCAATCTAAACTGCTCAACATGTTATACATATTAAAATGCACTTAGAGATCAAATTTTATATTTTTTTGAAAAAAATTTTACTATTTTTTTAGATAGATACAAAATCACTATTTTTGGATGGTCTAGATGCAGTGATTTTGTACCTATCTAAAAAAATAAAATAAAAATTCCAAAAAAATATAAAATTTGATCTCTAAGTGCATTTTAATATGTATACATGTTGAGCAGTTTAGATCGACTGTTTGAGCTTAGTAAACAGAGATAGAGATATGGAGTATAGTTGGGGTACAAAACCAATGATACATTTTAACTCTACTCTATAAATTTAATGTATATCAAAATATTTTAAAAACACAGATCATCCATTTTTTTTAAATAAAAATAAGTACAAGATAAAAATCAGTTTTTGATCTAATAATACATAGAAATCATAGTTTCGAAATTCGAATAAGAAAATCTTTTGTTATAATATAATAATAAGGGTATTAAATAGTTGGATAAATTCATCTCAAACTTTTATTAAAAAAATTAAGTATAAGTCGGCAAAATGAAAGCAGGAAACATTCGAACCTGCTCATTTATAATTCATGTAATTACGTTCCTAATAACTTTGTCGTAGCCTCGCAGTCGGAGGCTTCCCACTACAAGTTTTAATATTATTTTTTCCCACGTCTGATCCAGTGATTCTCTGTGTACTGTCTCCCATTGAAATTCGTATCCTCTGCATTAACTCAAAAAGGAATCTTTTGAGTTAATGTATCTAAACCGTCTGATCAGATTTAAGATTCGTGCAAATTAGATCCGCACTAAAAATAAAGACCCCCTATGTTTTAGGTGGGAGGCCGGATGAACTCCGTTTATAATCGGACGGTTGGTATCTATTAACTCAAAAGTTGCTCTTTTGAGTTAATACAGACGATGCGCACTCCTCCCATTGCTCCTTGTCTTCTCTTTCCCTCTCCCTCTCCTCCCTTTCCACAGGAATCTTATTCCGATCGCAAACCGTTCAAATTTTCTCATGCGCGAATCTCAACGAAGATAAACGGTTGGGATCATAATAATATGTTCCTGTTATTCCTTTCGAATAACAGCAGATTTATTTCATCATCTTCTGCTTCCCATCTGATACACATCAGTCGAACGATCTTCTTCCCATCTCCATCTCAATCCTCCCCCAACAATGGCTTCTTCTCACCACCATCATCAGCACACACACCAACAAACTCACCACACTCACCAATTTAACCCCTGCAACTGTACTTCCTGCTGCCCTCCTCCCTGCTGTAACTCTACCTCCTGCAACTCGCTTCCACCTCCGCCTCCTCCTCCGCCTGCTAACCCAGCAGACCAGCTCCTCCAAGCCCTAGCCACATCGCTCCTCCTTCAATCGCAACCACAACCCCAATTCCAAACCCCTATCCCATCCTCTATTCCTCCTATTCCACCTCCCGTTCCCTTTTTTTATTCTCCTGAACACCTCGCCTCTAATCAATACCAGTACACATTTCCTCACAAAGCTCATCAACCACCTTCTCATAAATCAAATGAGCCTCTTGCCTCTCTCTTCGATCGGGTAGCAGCGCTCGAGTCGTCGCTTTTCTCAAATCCAATCGCAAAAGCTATCCCTGTCCCGATTCCACCTCAAAAACCCAGCTTTTGTACTGATCCTAATAAAACCTATTCCTCCAATACGAATAGACCTCGTGCATCACTGAAAGATTTGGCGGCACGAACCATACAAGTGCATTTCAGGCAATACCTGGTGCGGCGATCTCAGATTTTGAGAGACTTGAAGCGACTAGCAGTGATGAAATGCCACGTGGCAGCTCTCAGGTCGGCTGTTTCACACAGAACTGACATCGACCCGAAGAAGGTATCAGATCAGGCAGCTGATATGCTTCTCCAACTTGATTTCATAAAGGTTAGTTAGAAAACGGTTTATTACACATTTTCCATCAAAAGATTGTGATTTTATAGTTACTGTGCTGATTTCATAAGTTTACTGGTAGTTACTTTGAGCTAAGTCTAGTTAATTGTCATCTATTGTTTCAGTGTAACATTTAACAAGATATGATATAATACAGGTTTTGACTGTAGGAAAAACCAGTGGCGTAGCCAGGATTTGAGTCAGTGGTAGGTACAAAATTTCGGGTTACCGGGTCAGTGGGCAAAATTAACTTATATACTTGAATTATTTTAATCAATGTTACCAAATTCTAAATTAGATTTAAACAGAAATAAAAAAAATATTAACACTTAATAATTTTAGTCAATTATCAGTCGCAATATGCAATTTAATTCATTCGATTGGATTGCAGTATTGAATTGTCAAAGGACAGGGGTAAACAATCTAATTTCCAGGAGTGGGCAGGCCAACATATTTATACTACTTCATACCTGATTTTAAAATTCTAGAGGTAGGCATAACAGATTGAACAGCATGGTGGCTCCGCCACCGGGAAAAACCATACAGATTGAACAGCATAACTGATTCGCTTATGTTTTTGGTCTAACATTGGTATCGCAATAATAAAATTATTGCAACAGAGTGTTTTAATTTGCACCCAGACGGGGAGATGCAGTAACGGGTAACCTGTTGGCATGTATAGATTAACTTTTCCTTGTTATAAAATAGAGCAGTACTCTAATATGGTATGTCTTTTGTAGAGTGCTGATCCAATGATATATGAAGGAAAGAGAGCAATTGAAAAGGAACTGGTACGCATTATAGAATTTGTAGACAAGATATTTTTAAGAGAACAAGATATCATTTTAAAAGAAACAAATGGGAAAGAAGAAGAACATGAAGGAGAAGATGAAGAAGAAGAAGGAGAAGATTCTACTGAAGAAGAAAAAAGGCCGAAGAAAAAAGTGAGCTTTGAGGAGAGCGGCCAGAGATCCAAGCATCACAATAGTGAACGTGAATTATTTAAAGAAGTCTTTGAAGGACGCGGTGGTGAATCTTTCCAAATTCCAAAAGGGATTTTTGAGCTCGGGGACGAGATAGAATTTGATAAAATGGAGAGGTATTCAGGAAGAAAGGTTGGGAAAAGGGGAGGTGGCTCATCAGCTCCAGCGGCTGCACAAAATGAAGTGAGATTTGATGAAAGGAGATAAAGTTGAAGTGTTTATTCCTTTTAGTTTGTACTGCATTTTGTTTTTGCTTTTAGTAGGTTTGCTGTTAGATGGTATCTGTTAGGTCTGCTAGTGGAAATTGAAGAGTTCATTGTTTCCGGTGTGCGTGAATTTGATGCTTTCTGTTAGTATTTCATGTATTGCTCACAATAACGAACTGATTTGTTTTATGCATTTGATTAGTGGTGTGAATTAAGCCTTTTTAATATGGGTTCAGAATATACTGCATTATTATGCAAAATACTGTTATGCTTTCTCTTACTTTTCTACTCTGAATTTTGTGTTGTGTTCCTGATCTCTAAACTTGTAAAAACACTTATTAAATGTACCAATCTGATACTTCAATTATGAATATACTTTGGTTTACCTAACCCAAAAGACAACCATATGAAAATTGATTTAATCCCTGGTTCATACAATCTCATCTGACAGAAAAATGTCATAACGTGCTGGTAATAAATTATGCAAACGCCACAAACTGAACTGCACACTCTACTCCATTTCATATGTACAGAGGAACATTTTACAAAAACAATAAATAAAACACTACACAAGACAATACAAAACCCGAACACAATACAAAACCCGAACAGACAAAACTGAGAAGCTGCTGAGATTGAGCAAGAAGCTTAAAATATCTACAATGTTTCTAGTTCTTCAATTTCTTCACTCTTAACTGGAGTCCAGGTAGGTTGCTTAGTTTCTCTCTTCCATTTTGTAAAGAAACCGAGCATATAACCCAACAACAATGCAGCCATGCCTACACTGCCGGCTTTGATATAGGTACTTGATCTCGGCTCAACAACCACCTCCTTTCCCTTCTTTAAAGTAGCATTCGCCGTACTATTTCCAGTGTTGTTATTGTAGTTACTATTATCCAAATATAGGTCAGAGAATATTTCGACCAGGTCATGCACCTGACCATCATGGTTCCCTACATATTCCATTCTAAGTTTCTCCTTGGTAGCTACAAGCCTTGTGTACCCGAACTCGCCTCCTCGGTACATGGACCGTACTGGTTGCGGGAAAATGGGTACGTCTTGGTGATCAGGTCGCGGCTCCCAAATGGGTTGCCAATCTTGACCCCCCATACCAATGACCATATGCACCGGAGCACCAGCATATTTGAAGCTCGATGAAACATTGACACATTGAAAATTCTTCAATGGACAAAATCTCTCATATCTGTGCACATGGCCCCACAATGCAAGGGTGACCTTATATTGTACCAAAAGGGGCTCTAAACTCTGCACCATTTTCTCTCTCAAACCAGCATCTCTTACCTCATTACTAGTGGTATACATCGGACGGTGACCTTGTAGAACTATAAAAGGGGTTTTCTCTCTATTAACTCTCTCTAAATCAGATTTTATAAAATTATACTGATCACTCCCTTGTTCGAAGTTTGTTTCAGTAGAGATGTAAACAAAATGGACAACTCCACTGTCAAATGAATAGTATAGATTCTTAGTTGCTGGAGCTGAAGTTCCAGTAGGTACAGATGAGTACCCTGGCATATGAAATTTCAAACTATATGGAATTCCACATTCACCCCCACCGTCTTTGTTATACGAACTGTAAGCCCACCAAGGTCTCCAAGGCTGGTTCGGCCAGTCATACTCATGGTTCCCTATACAAACATGGTATGGTGTTGATGCAGCTATTGGTTCAATCTGGTTAAAAAATTCATCCCAGATCCAGGAAAAACCGCGTGCGTAGCTGATGTCACCGATATGAGATATAAATACTGTTTTGTTTTCTAGGGCTTTGAGGTCGCGAAGGATCCATTTGACAGTTGACTGGCTCTCATCTTGTGTGCGGTAGAAGGTACGGTATGGAGTGTATGTACCCATGTCACCAAAGAGAATTGCAAAGGTTTCATTTGATTGGCTCTCTCGAGAGATGAAGCTGTATGTGGAACTCCAGCCAGTTTTGTCACTACCAACCTACAAAATTAAGTTCCTTATTTTGAGATGGGGAAAATGTAATATAATACAGGGCCAATTGTAAGTTTCATTTATCAGTAGGCTTTTCTTTTCCGGTTCCATGGGAACTCGATGCTTAGATTATGCAATAATTCTGAACCTCATAACTTAGAGTGTGGGTATCTGGTATGGACAAGTGCTGTCCCAGTAGAAGGGGGAGCCTATGTACACTATTGATGGGGAAAATGCAGCCTGGTATTTTAGCTACCAAGACATATAGTTGGTACCAGTACCAATTACACAACTAATAAGCAGACCTTAGATGAGTGTCCATATAATCTTCTACACAGAAGGGAACAAAAAAAAAGGAACTTCTTTCTTATACTAAATAGTTACCTTGTAGTAGTATCTCTTTCCATTCTCTAATCCCTTCATGATTCCATCATGTATAAAACCAGGATCTCTCCATCCAATACTATGATTAGCTGGGTAGTCACACATATGTGCCTGTTCGTACCGGTTCACCTCTGTACCAGCTGTCTGGTTCAATGTCCCCTCATCCAGCCCATACCTGTCATGATTCCAATTCTGTATCAGTTTATTGTTGCATATTTCCAAAACTCTTCAAAGAGCTTTTCAATTTTCATGCGCATTATTTCCAACATTCTGGTGAAGTTTAGTAAAGAAGTTTGATTGGCAACGTGAATGGAAATACTAATTGCATTTTGCCTATTCCTGAAAAGCAGGATATAATTTCTTGCAAACAACTCAGTTCATTTTTTTCCAACTTCTACATAAAACCTGATCATTCAGTGAAAACGAATCCAATGATTTGCAAAAGCCGATACTTGAAATCTACCTCAAGCTATATCTAACGAAGATTTGGGCATCCAACAAACTACCTCTCTAATTCTTAACCCTTAATCAGATTTAACATGCCCCTAACCAAAAATTCACTTAACCAGATGACAAATCACATTCCAAATAGCTAATTATGCTTATGGTCTATGTAATTAATCTCAGTATATCATAAATTGCAACATTACCTCACAACATTCTCCTTCCCATCAGCCATGATAAACATAACCCGCATCTCGTCTACCTTATCAGTAAAGGACAGATGGATCTGTTCTGGCCCCAGACCCGATACAAACCCAATTTCCTCTGAAACCGCAAGCCTGTGCTTGGTCTGAGGTAGCGGGTTTCCATCATGGTCTTTATGCTTATAATTAACCTCATCATATGACCATCTGAAAACCCGAAACACATAATTGGACCTGAGATTTACTAATGGAAGCTCAACGGATCCATAACCTGATTGCCACGTAGAGGATGAATTGAGAAAGAGATAGCCTATGAAGTGCTTGTCACGGGAGCTAGGTGGGGAGTAGATACCGACCCAATCGAGCTCGGATGGGGATTCGACTCCTGACCATTGGATACGAACTGTGCGGTTGGATCGGGTTAGGGTTTTGGGGGAGACAGAAAGGGTGACTTGGGAGGAGAGAGAAGGGGAGAGAAGAGAGAGGGAGAGCGTTAGGAGGAGGAAAGCTTCCAGGGAAACCATTGGAAGCACTGGCACGAGTCCGGTGGTGGGATATTTGGTATATGCGAATCAAATACCGCGACAGATGAGATTAGTTACTGTAGCTGATCTTGACCGTCTGATCGCGAATTGTTATGTAATCAATGGGACCTTCCTTTTTCTTTTTTCTGTTTTTTCGTTTATGGGTTCTTTTGAGTGAGTATATGGTACTTTGCATAATTGCATAGCACGGTTTGGTCCGTAATACAAATTAATATTTTTGTTTTCAAAATTTTAATGATTAATCTGAACCGTTCATTATGATCTATATATAAATATGTACTTGCGGACCGAGTTTTATATTTTTTATAATTTTTTTACTTTTTAAGATAGGTAGAATATCACTTTTTTGGATGTTCATAATTTTCAAATCAAGTGATTTTCTATCTATCTTCAAAAATAGTGAAAAAATTATAAAAAATATTAAACTCAGTCTGCAAGTACATATTCATATGAGATTATGTTGAATGGTTCTAATCGATCATTAAAATTTTAGAAATAAAAATATTAATTTTTATTACATATCAACCCATGATATGCTCATATGCATATGCATAGTTCCATATATTCACTCGGTTCTTTTTTAGCTGCTTCGGCCCGTACATTTCTTCCCATTTTGTTAAATCAAAAGATAAATTGTTTGATGTCTGAGTTGACTAATTTTATAAACAAAGTTTATACACAAATTAATTCATTAAATATGCAATCAGTATTTCACAAAGCTAGCTCGATGGCCATCAAATCGTTCCATCAGTTTATTTTTAAATGGTTATTGCCGATAACTTTATCCGAATAAACCGAGTCACCCCGTAAATAACTCTTTTATCTTTTATCAAGTCTTTTTTCTAAGAGAATAAAACACTGAGATGGGCATCAAACCGTTTCATCAGTTAAACGATGACTAAAATTAATCTGAATAAACCAAGCCATCCTCTAAATAACTTAATCTATTATCAAGCTTAAAAAAAAAATCAGAATTCTAAATAGCTAACTATAGTGCAACTATAGCTTTTTTGGACCTAAAGCTAGAATGCTATCATCAGCTTTCCTTTTATCAAGGTTCTAGATGGCTAGTTATAGCTACGATATAACATTTTCAGACCTTATAAGCAATGACGCAATAATCGCCATTTAAAATCTTGAAAAAAACCGAATAAGCATGTATTACTGCAATATGTAAATGTGTATTAGTGTGATATTCAAGTGTATTTTAAGAAATCTGAAATAATAAACAAGTCAGCTCTGGCATTATCAACGTTCCGAAAGATGAAATAAAAATGTAACCACAACAGTAACACAAGTACACATCCATTTTCAACAAAATTGTAAGTTGTAAGAATATGCAGAGGGTATCTTATTGGAAGTTCCAGTGCTCATCCTTGTTTTGGTACAATTTAAAAGGCAGCACAGTTGTCCTATCGCAAATTTCAATCTCCAATCTTCAGATTTGCAGCAAGAAGAAGCTGCAAGGTAAAAAAGAGGCACTCCAATTAAACAAGCCAAATAACTTAAATAAATCATAAATAAAATATGCTGCTGTCTGCTAACATGACATAGTTGCTTTTCATATGCTAAAAAATAAAGGCAAGTAGCAAATTTTTTAGGGTAAATATTGTTTAATTTGTTGGAAAGTGAAGGAAAATGGAGAAAAGTAGGCCATTATTTCTTCATGTTGTTTTCTCCAAGAAAATATAGATCCTAGAAAAGACTTCTTACATTTTTCTTGGATTCCGTCTTTCTCCCACACATCAAACGGATCCAAGGTAATTACCATTACCTAACATGGTTTAATCAACCAGGATTAATCATTGAAATAAGGTGCTCTACAAATTTCCCAAGGTAATTCCTAATTACAAGGTTGTGAAAACAATCCTAGGAGGTACATGCCTATCTCGGACTCCATTTATTTCTCCTAACCTTAGTGAGGAATCACAACAATATAAACACGGGCTAACAAGATGTGTAAGTGTAGCTAGTTAGTAAGAAAGAAATTTGAAACAGACACGCTGATGACCACAGAAACAGTACCAATACACCAATACATCTTAATATATTTGGCAAAACTCCAACAATGGAATTACCCAATTGATGGATCAAGTATCATACACTTTTCATCTTTTGCAGAAATTTGATAGTTTTGGTTTTGGTCCGAGACATTCCAATTCGTACATTCTGACCTAACTCCCAAGTCCTAACGGTAGTCATTTTATAAAAAACGGGCAGTGATCCCAGTCGCAGAAATGGTACTAACCATTTTTTTACAACAAGTCAGTTCAATATCAGGATTCATTTCACACTGGCACATTAATGTTTTGACCAAAAAAATACTGGCAGTGGCCAAGATAAAACATATAGAACATTCAGGGACCAAAGTGAGAACTTTTTAAGATTTTTAAGTAAAACAGTAAATGGATGATACTCTCCGGACCATTTCAGATAATATTTGGTGTAAAGAAACCTGCATAAACCGTACTACTCTAATACAAAAAGGTGCAAATTTTAACATCACTTCATATCCAAGTTAACAGGAGGTTTTCAACAATTACAGAATAACAAGTCCCAATTGTTAGGTAACTATGCTGGGAATTTCAACTTCCTGAGATGCTCAATTTCTATGAATTTTAGCGTCAACTTCATTACAACAATCCCAAAATAAACGATTGAAATCAACAACGAGTTCTAGATATTAGTACATACGCACAGAGATTATTTAGGTCTTCAGAGCTGCTTGATTTCCATAATACTCTTGATCTTCGGAGCATAGAGTGAATAAACTACCGCCTGCCTCTTCGCAACCTCGAGCTGCGCCTTGCCATCGGAGAAAGAGGATGCGAGCAAAGACGGATCCGAAAGAGACTTGTTCTCTCTGAAAGCGTCGAGGGAGCGCCGTTTGATGTACTCCCTTATGTTGTAATCGTTGAACTTGGAGGCGGTGCGAAGGAGAGACCGGAGGAGGGAGAGAATCTCCGCTCTAGATGGTGGCGCCACCATAGCTGTCGCCGCTGCGCTTGCCATCGAGAACTGACTGGAGGAGAAGCGCGAGATCAGAATTCTCTGGTGATTTCCTGGAGAATGGAGATGCGTGACTTGGTTTAACAAACATCGTTAGTTGCGAGTCTCTGGGCCGCGTTCTGGGCCGAGAGTTGGTTTAACAAAGATTAGTAGTTGCGAGTCTCTGGGCCGAGTAGAACTCTCGGCCCATGTTTATGTTCTTCACTGACTTTTCTACTTTAATTAATTAAAAATCTCTTTCTTTCCTATTTTTTGCAATAGTCGGAATGGTACTTTTCAGATAAACTATTAATTTTGGGCTTATTAGAAATATGAGAAGTACCGACACGGCGACACCTGTGAGTGCGTGTCTTCTGAGATATCTCATATTTTGCGTGACCGACGTGTCCGAGGCCTATTCGGGGATACCGCAGGGACAGTATTATATGAGCTTTGAGATTCGTGCAGAATGTATTTGAACGGTTGATATTCTCTAAAAAGTCACGCAAAAAATAAGTTATCTCAGAGGTCCGAGGTTCGACATTTTTAAACTAAATCTTTAATAATAATAACTATGTTTGAGCCAATTTAATAAAAATGTCCAAATCGTGAAAAATTTTCACGTTTGAAATTAAAATTCCAAACCGTGGAAATTTTTCACCGTTTGGTTTTTTTTTTTTTTTTGGCAAAACAGAAATTTTTAATTTTTTTAAATTTTTTGTATTGAAATATTAGAAATGTTGAATATATTTCTTTGAAAATAGATGGAATACAATATAATTTGATTTATTAGAAAGACTTTAACAAATAACCCAATCAATATTTTTCAGGCCGGATTTTTCGCGGCTGTAAGAAAAATTAATATATTTCTTTATGTGTTATTGAAAAAAAATAAAAATGCTTGGATTCAGAGTTATTGATCCCGGTTCAAAAGTCACTTCTGGGTAATACATAAAATATTGTCATCCTTCTAGTACATTTAATTTCTAAAAACTTGTATCTATTTTTGAAAAAAAAACTTTAAGTTATTTAATAATTGTTATTCAAAAAGAATTCTCAAAATAGATACAACTTTTTAGAATTAAATGTACTAGAAGGATGACAATATTTTTTGTATTACCTAGAAGTGACTTTTGAACCGGGATCAATAACTCAAAATCCAAGCATTTTTTTTTTACAATAACACATAAAGAAATATATTAATTTTTTCTTACAGCTGCGAAAAATTCGGCCTAAAAAATGTAGATCCGGGTTATTTGTTTCAGTCTTTCTAATAAATCAAATTATATTGCATTCCATCTATTTTCAAAGAAATATATTCAACATTTCTAATAATAAAAAAATATGTTTTGTAAAATAAAAAAAATAAAAAAGGCAAAACCGGTTTCAATAAATTCATCCAGTTACATTGAAATCGTTTTTTTTTTTTTGTAAAACATAAATTTTTTATTTTTTGAATTGAAATATTAGAATGTTGAATATATTTGAAAATAGATGGAATAAATATAATTTGATTTATTAGAAAGACTGCAACAAATAATCTGATCAAAATTTTTCAGGCCGAATTTTTCACGGCTGTAAGAAAAATTAATATATTTCTTTATGTGTTATTGGAAAAAAATAAAAATGCTTGGATTCTGAGTTTTGATCCCGGTTCAAAAGTCACTTCTAGGTAATACATAAAATATTGTCATCCTTTTAGTACATTTAATTTCTAAAAAGTTGTATCTATTTTTGAAAAAAAAAACTTTAAATTATTTAATGATTGTTATTAAAAAAGAATTCTCAAAATAACTCATAATCCAAGCATTTTTATTTTTTTTTCCAATAACACATAAAGAAATATATTAATTTTTTTTACAGCCGTGAAAAATTCGGCCTGAAAAATATTGATCGAGTTATTTGTTACAGTCTTTTTAATAAATCAAATTATATTGTATTCCATCTATTTTCAAATAAATATATTCATCATTTTTAATATTTCAATACAAAAAATAAAAAATTTAAAAATTTCTGTTTTGCAAAAAAAAAAAAAATCTAACTGTGAAAAATTTTCACGGCTTGGAATTAATTTTCCACTGAAATTTTTTATTAAATTAACTCAAACCTAATTATTATTATTAAAAGATTTAGCTAATTGGATATTTTTAAAAATGCCGGCTCAGAGGTTGCGAATTGCACTAGAGTGTGCTTCTACAAACAATTATGTAAATATCTGGGCTAAATTGCACAAAGTTGCGAGCACGAAGTTTGCCTTTGGTGAACCGGACAACGCAAAGGTTACTACTGGAGCGAGCAAGAGCGAGAGAAATGGGATCGAAGGGGGAAGGGAAAGGAGAAGAAATGGAGGGGATAGCATCCATAGCACTACTTCCGAGCGGATCCATTTCTGGCCATTTTATTCGCCTCCCTGATTCCACCTGTTACGGACTCCATGGCACTGGTACCTTCCCTTCCCATGATTTTCACTAGCTAGCTCCGTACATTACACATTTACAATGGTAACTTAAATTATTTTTATTGTCTTATTGTTAAGAGTATGAGAATCAGTAAAATAAACTAATTGTTTTAATGTTCTTTTTTATGTTTTAAGCAAGATATTTACCGTTTAGTGTTTCTGAATTGTTAGAAATATCTTGCGAGAGGGAATGCAGCCGGGGAGAGGATTACCGCTTGATTAAGCTCTCGATCATAGATTACTCTGTAAGACTAATTTTACTAATGTCTTGTTCTGAGTTGGGCTATGGTGCATTGCAATGTATATGTCATTTTGTACATTGGACAACAAGTCATTGGATTTGATTTTCAAAACAACCGATCCAAACCGTTCAATTTGATATCCATGTTAAAATGTGCTTGGTGACCAAATTTTACATTTTTCGGAATTTGTTTGCTATTTTTTTAGAATTTTTCAAAATCGTTGTTTTTCTATGGTCCAAAATTTTCTAAAAACAATAATTTTCAAAAATCCTAAACAAATAGTTCAAAAATCCTAAAAAATATAAAATTTGGTCTCCAAGCACATTTCAATATGGAGAACATATTGAGCCCGTTAAATCGACAGTTTGAACTTTGAATCTAACGTTTTACATCCAATGTACAAGAGGACCTATACATTGCAATGCACCATAGCCCATCTCTCTCTCTCTCTATATATATATATTGTGCAGTTTGCAATTTTGAAAAACTTCTTAAGTTTAGCTCTGTCTGTCTTTTTAATGTTACGTGCCACTAGAGCAAGAGAGAGAGGGTAGTGGTGGTCGAGTGCAAGGGGCATGATGCTGCTCGGTTACAAAATGTCGATCATGTTCATGGGTTAGTTTCCTTTGGATATTTATGCACACTAGTTTGTCTCCTTATATGTAACTAAACTTGTTGAATTTTTAATTTTAGAAGGAACTTTGAGTTGAGAATTCTTTGTGCTCTCTGAACCAATTTAGCCTGTTCCTTTACGGTATCTACCAGCTACATTTGTTTTGCAATTTTTGAAGGATGTTTCAACTTAAGGAAACTTATCTCGACTTTCAGTACTATTTTGGTCCAACTGAAGAATTTGTCCATCCTAGTAAAAATTTTATTTAGTCCAAATTTTAGTTTAAACCTTTTGTTGTCTTAGTGCTCAGTTACATCTTTTAACTTCAATATCGCCAAACTAGTGCCGTGATCATGTTATCCACAAAATGCTTCCCTTTCTGTTCACACTTGAGGTGTAATATTTTTTTGATGTATGGATGGTAATATTTATGGAGAACTGTACCAGTATTATGTGATGATTAAAAATATTGAAATCTACAGGTGGGAGGAGGATGTAGTTGGGATGTTTGAAGACAAACATGGAAAAAACCAAAGTATTTTAGTAAATTTTGAGTGCGAGACTCTGAAAGCTGAAGATGCGGCCGAAGAACACATCAGAAAATTTATGCCCAATTTATCTGGTCTTGATGCTGTTGGTACGTTTATTATGTCTTTCTATCTTCTCTCTTTTCATTGAAAGAATGATTGGATGTGATCGAAAACATTACATGTTAGTCATCAAACCAATAAAGGTTTCAAGTCATATATCTCAATGTTTTGGCATGATATCATCTAGTGGCAATCTATGATCTACTTCAAAAATGTGGGAGAAATGCTTGTAAGATGTTGCCACTTTTGCAATTTTCATTTCTAGGATTAAATAAAAGATATGGTAGTGTTTTGGTTTCTTCATTTTCATAAAGCATAAGAAAATCGAAAGATTTTTATATGCTGTCATATTTGTGCCTATTTCAATGAGTCTCATTGAAAAATCTATCGTCAGAACCTCTTGAGACAGGAAACAAAAATCTGAAGTTTGGTATTTTTCATATGATTGTGGTGTACTTGATTATTCCTGATGAGTAGATTGCTTCAAATTGCAGTGAATATTGGGAAGATGAGTATTTCAGGCATCAGCTTCAATGAAGTAGATGATGAATCCACTGATAAAAAATGAAAGATAAAAAGGGCACAAATCTCAAAGCAAAAATAATACTGCCTCCTCCATCATCCCGAACAGGCACCGGCTGATATTAGATATGGACCGTCCGTTTCAATTTTTTTGAGTCAGCCATAGAGCCATAGACTGAGGTTCAATGCTGTAAAACATTTTTTCCCTTTATTAATACAACACTTGGCAGCCCCTGCCGAGCTTTTCAAAAAAAGAGATTAGAGAATATTATGCTTAACCTTTATGTCCAAGATTTCGAAGACAAAATATGCTTGTCAATTATTCCTGTAAAGAATTTCTTGTTAACAAACTCTTTCCTTAAAATCACTGTAATTTTCGTTGGCAAACTGCCAGTTTCATATCTAATGGGCATTTTTGGGCCCTAAAGTGGAAACGTCACCAATCAATGCATTTTAAAGCCTGGCCCAACCCCTTAATATCATTGAAGAGGAAACTTTTTAAACAGAAACAACAGAATTATGTTGTTATCCTCAAGGAATAACAGGAACCTGTTATACTTCTGATCGTAATCGTTAATTTTCGTTGAAATTTGTGCATAGCAAATATATCTTTGAGATTCGCGCATTAAAAATTTTGAACGGTTAAGATCGGAATAACAGGTTCTGACTTCCTGTTATTCCTTGAGAATAACAGCAGATTTATTTTCAACAGATTAAGACGATAGACACTGACTTGAGAAAGAAGCAGCTCAAAAAATTTGCGAGGGAAGGATAGAGATAGCCATGGCGATGGAGATAGACGAGCCGAAGCCAGAAGACCTCTTTCGCGCAGCTGAGAAGGGAGACGCGTCACTCTTCCAGAACCTACTAGAAGATTCTTTCGCTCGCGCACTATCCCTGAGAAATGAGGACGGTCGATCTCTCCTCCACGTCGCCTCCTCCTTTGGCCACCCTCAGGTTACCTCTCTCGTTCTTATTCATATCCTTCCCCTTTTTTTCTCCTAATATTTTCTCCAGTCTTGAGAATCTTCCATCTGTGCCCTTCAATTTTTAAAATTTAAGTTCAAAATTAAGTCACTATAGTCATACTGCACATGTAATTCAGATCAGATAAGATAGTAACTACTGCAATAAGCTTGAAAAAGGTGCTGCTAGTTGTTAAAGGAATAATTTGTAACATATTTCGGTATTAATATGAATGGATCCTAAATGATTTATTATGATTATATTTGTTTTAATTTATTTTTCTTCATTATATAACGTTTGGATGAAACAAAGAATAGAACTAATCTCAAGTTTGAGAATAGTAGCTAACCCAACTTTTGGTTGGGTTAGTAGAATAGTGAGCTAGACAAACAAAGAATAGTAGGTTAGTGCTATTCTTGCTCCATCCAAACATCGAATAGCTCAAAAGAATAGTACTATTCTTGGATTAGTGCTATTATTGTTCCATCCAAACGCACCCCTTTTAAGCTTAAGAAAATATCATTATATGCCTTAAATTATCGTCTATCTTGGTTATATATCTGTACGCTTCGAGCTGTATCTTCTATCAATCAACCAAACTAACATGAAAAGGTTTTTTTTTCCTCTTATTTGTATGTATTTAACACCAACAAGACTATATGATGCGATCATTCTCTGATTTTGCAAAAATGCGCATTAGAAAATGAGGTTGAGCTGGCCATGGTACAAACTGCTTTATATGAATTGAATGTGTATTAGATTGAATATTCGAGTAATATTATTGTCATGAAATAACCAGGCCTGTTTTGTCAACTTAAAAACAAATATGCTTTGTTTTGTGATTCTGCATTGTACATTTTTTTTATTAATGAGCAAATAACAGCTAGGGAGTTAGGGAAACTCATGCAATCCCTTCTACATGTACATTTGATCAATTTAAACTGTTATAGCTGGTACTGTTATTTCTAATAGGTAGTAAGTGTGCTCTCAGCTGCTGATCCATCAGTGAATGGGGTCAACGCCACTGATGACGAGGGATGGGCACCAATTCATTCTGCTGCGAGCATTGGAAATCTGAAGATCATGCAAATTTTGCTCGAGAGAGGTACGCTGATAAAATCTCATATTACATTGCAAGTGAGGTATTTTGTAGAAATTCTTCTGTCAGATCATAATTTTCTAATCCTCTACAACTGTAACTGTCTTTATAACAGGGGCTGATATCAACTTGGCCAATGATGGTGGTCGGACTGCTCTTCACTATGCAGCTAGCAAAGGGTGGCTAGAAATAGCTGAAATTCTCATTTCACATGGTGCAAAAATCAATAAGAAAGATAAGGTAAATATTGGACTGCGTTTGTGTACCCTATCTGACTGGCATTGTACCAGGTAAACATGCCTAAATCTTAAGTCTTTTTTAATAGGATGGGATGCTGAGCCTCCAGTGGAGCCTTGGTTAACCCTCAATTGCTCTCCAAATCATAGCAATATAGAAAAGTGGTTCTGAATTTGACTGGTATGGTTTTCATGTTTAGTTTGAAACTTTGAATGCTTGATAATTCTAACATTAGGGGGTTCTTTTCTTTCTTATTGTTTTTAGGTTGGGTGCACTCCTCTTCATAGAGCAGCAAGTACTGGAAACTCAGAACTATGTGAGCTCCTTATTGAGGAAGGGGCAGAGGTAGATGCTATAGACAAAGCAGGACAAACACCTCTCATGCATGCTGTTATATGTGACAACCACCAGGTACATTTGTAACTGTTTTTTGGTTTATGTTGGTTTAGATAGGAAAAGTAAAAAAAGTCTAAAAGATATTTACTTGTCCTTGGCACGTGGCATCACAGTATCAGTTTTGAGATGAATTGATCAACATTTTGTTGAAGAGAAGGCATATATTGAGAGCTGATTTTACTGATGTCAAAAATTTGAAATTTTGAAAACTAAAATCATAGATGTGTTCATTATTAAATTCAATAGGTTGTGTAATCTAATTTTATGTATATTAGAATCATTTGGTCAAATGATCAGATACCAATAAAAACTGGAAAGTAAATTTTAAAATCATTTGAGAATGATCGATCATTTCTGAAATGCACCAAATTTGATGCACAGTATCAGCAATTATACCCATATGTCGATTGTCATGATAGTCAAACAAATTGATATGTTAATATAACCTGTGCTTTATCAAATTAAAGGTATTGATGAAACAAGAGCAAAATTGTAATTATCTCGTGTTCTTGTTTTTGCAACTGTGATATATAACAGGTGGCCCTTCTGCTGATACGGCATGGAGCTGATGTAGATGTAGAGGACAAAGAGGGGTATACTGTGCTAGGCCGAGCATCTAACGACTTTAGGCCTTCTCTAATAGATGCTGCGAAGGCCATGCTTGAAGGCTAGGTTTCAGGCTGTATCAAAGAAAATATATAGACTAGTTTTAGAACTCGTACCATTGAAAGTTGAATCAAATTGGTGTAATTTCGTTACTAGTTTTGTTTGTGTAATCTTCAGTTACTCTGTACTGAATCATCAGTAAAATGCAATGTTTTTATTGGATGATTTACTTGATTGATATGGGAGGCCATGGTGTCTTTCAAAGTTTACCTGTGATTGTAAAAAGTAAACATATAACGCTTTTATAAACTAAAATATGTCTAAAATTAGTGATACCGATCAAAACTGACAGAAGGTATTCGATCGGAATAAAAAAATCATGAACACATGACATCCAACTGATGTGTTCTTTTAAATCCAAAAGGCTGATTTAACAAAAGAAAAGAATACTGCTTGGGAGTTGAGAATGTGAATCAGCTCCCTGAGTGGGATGCAATTACACTTTTTCTTTTCCATTTTTTGCTTTGAAATGCCCGTAGGCTTTTAGATTGCAAATCAGAATATTGTAGTGTTACATATTACATACATAAATCAGGGATTTGAAAACAAAGGTAGGTATATCCTACATAACTCAAACTACTAGACCTAGCCGAATTTGCTATATTGTGGGCCTGAGTTCCAGGTACCTGACTCAACACAATTAAAACGGACGGTCCAGATTTACTCTCAGCCGGTCCCTATTCGGGATGGCGCAGGGACCAGTATTATTTGTTCTTTGAGATGCGTGCCAAGTTAAAAGAACGATCCTGAACCGTCCATTTCAATTGTACTCAGTGAGGTAATCCGAGGGGATTTGTTAGGTGTGTTGTGGTCGGTATATGGATTTGTCAGGGTGCTGTTTGCAAAGGTTTGAAAGTTTAGTTTATTCAGCTTGCGGCTTTGCGGGCTTTTAAAAATAATCAGGAGGGAACTCAGGAGGGAACTGGGGATCTGTCGAATGGTTTTTCTGGCATGATCAACTTTTACCAGCTGTATTGATGACATGCTTTTGAACCCATTCCTTTTTAAATATGTTGACGGCAGAATCCTGCTTCGCTTCTATTATAAGAATAGGAAAGTTATGTTAAAGAATAAGATAGCGACCTCATTAAATGAGGGACTCCAATTTTCTCCTTACTTGAAGTTGGGAGTTACCACTTACCAGGGTTTGATACTTTGATTGAATATCACCAATTTCAGTATTTCGCCTTTAGGAAAAAAAACAAAAAAAGGGAAAAGTAAAACCTAACAAAAGTCACATAACAACTAATTTTCACGCTCCCGTGCATGTGATTCCAGCTCGGTTCCACGTTCTCTCCTGTCTTCCCATAATTCACTCAAAACCGTAGCATTAAATGTTCTAACTCACTTATTTAAAATATTTTTTTTAGATAATAGGCATACGAAATTCCATAGTAAGAACAGAACAGAACAGAACTATTGTGAGTAAGTGAATGATTCTTTTGTCACAGAACAGAACATGAAGAATTATAATCAAATAAAGGAGCAAAAGAATTTGTTATTACAGGTTAAATAGACCGGGTATTCAATATTTCAATGATAATCAATTGTGAAATTTGTATTGCCGATGAATTAGTGATTAAGCAATTTTTATAAATTTACCAAACTTAATGCATGATCATATAAATTTTTGAAACGTATCTGTGACTTTAGTTTTTTTTATTTTGATAAATATTTTATAAATTGTTACGGTTGTCAAACTTATTTAATTGTCCATAAATTCCTTCTGTTTTAAAATGTCATTTTTTATCCCCTTGTATATCTCAGACCAAGTTCTTAATTAATGTGGGTATAAAAATGGATCAGGCTAATTCTTTCATTTTTTTTTCTTTCTTTTGGCAAACCATGCAGTACATGCCTAGCAATAACAATCAACTAATTAAACACTGCTCTGAAAATTGAGATTGAAAAATACAATTAAAAATATACCAAAATTCTTCACATTTAGCATCATGGATCAATCACAAGTATTCTAAAGGCTCTCATATCTCCAAACACACTAAAAATCACACACAAATCAAAACACTAAAACCAAAACAAATCCTGATCAATCAATCAATCATGGAAATTATCAGAACAGCCAGAAGAAAATGACCAGCCCAAAGAACCCAGCAATCGACCCAACAAAGCGAGATCCAACGACGGAGAAAGCATCCGACTTGTTGCCCTTTGGTGGAGGAGACGGTGGCGGTAGAGCCTGTGCTTTGATGGCCAATTTCATGCCACCATAACAGTACCCATAACTGCAAATGAAATAGTAATGCTTGGTTTGGTTGAGTTGAAATGCGTAGCTACGGCCCTTGCTGTAGTTCGATATCGCATTCGAGGCGTCGCACTTGTTGTACCCGACTTCATCAACTTGTACCACATCAGCCTGTCCCGACTGGTAGTAGAACACTGCACAATTTCAATTTTGTATAACAAAATGCTACATTCTGAGCTTATATAGGTAAAGATTTAATATTTAGGAGAAATTGCATGCTGAAGAGGTGATGAAAAATGAATACAAAAGCAGATCAGAGCAAAAGGCTAAAGAAATATTATGTATAGATACCAATCCAGTCGCCAACATAGAATGGTCTGTGCTTCTCCTCCCAGATAGTGTAGTTGACATTAGGGTTCCATCCATGCTCGTCTCCTACTGTGAATTTGTTCGCCGTTGCCAAAGCCACGGCATGGATCAAGAACAATAACACAACAAGTTCTCTTCTTGCCATTTGTATTCTTCTCTCTTTTCGGAATAATTTCTGTGGATTTGAAGAATGTGAAAAGGTGATTGGAGGTGGAGAGCTCACCTTTTCTCTCTCACTCTAGAGAGTAAAGATGGGGGGAGAGAAGAGAAGCGGTGATTTTGTCAGATACGGACCCAACGAGGCACATGGGAAGGAGGTGACATGGTGATCTTCTGTTGTTATAACGATACAACCTTTTGTGCAACGAATAATAATGTGGATTTCGTAGTGTTGTTTTATCCATAGAAAGAATGGTTATAAATATTGATTTATATTATTAGATTATGATTTTAATTAAATTCGTTGATTTTTTAAAATCACTATTTTCATTAAAAAAAAATAGATCTACCAAACTCAGCCATGTATTTTCACAGAGAGACTAAGATAATCATGATTCGAGTTAGATTTACGTTTCAATATTAACCAACAATTAATAGATAATTTTAAATAAATAAATAAATAATTTTTACGAATACCATAATTACATTCATTGATTTTTTAAAATCAATGCTTTCATTAAAAAAAAAATCTACCAAACTCAGCCATGTTTTTTCACAGAGAGACTATGATAATTATAATTCAGATTAAATCTACATTTCAATATTGACTAACAATTAATAGAGAATTTTTAATAAAAATAAATAAACAACTTTTACAAATACCATAATGTTTTCATACATTTTACAAATTTTCGTATCTCGTAAATCAACTGAGCATGCATTGAATATTAATTTTTGACATTAAAAAACAGTTAAATATTCATAACAAGTATTTAAAGAGTAGAACACAAATAATAAATTATCATGTTTTCATTTAAGAGAATACAAATTTGCAGAAGATACAAAACAAAATCACTAAATCATGCTTTGCTACTTAAAAATTGGCAACGCATGCTCTACTATAAAGAAGTTGCCACAGAAGACCGCTTCAGATACAGCCAGGATGCGGGGCCCACTGCCCAGCCCACTTGAATCGGAGAACAGAAGACCGTTGTCGCCTTGTCGGGACTCGGGACTCGGGAATGAGTGACGTTTCTTTTTAATTAATTAATTAGGGACACTTTTTCACACTTTTGAACTTTTGACCAAGCCCCAAATCAGATCCTGATTTTGTACCAATTAATTAACAGGCCCCCAATTCATAAGCCCAGTATATTAGGCCCAATAATTACCCAATAGACTGAGAGAAGGCCTGGTTATAAAAAATAGTACACGCCTTTTCAGCCCAACTAATCCTGTTTCCTGTTAGCATTATTTTGCTCTGTACTCCAGGAAATGTGGGGTGTTGACAATGTGTCTGTGTGTGTGGGTCAGTGGGTGTGGTTACCGAAATTTTTATTATACCATATTCTAAAAAAAAAAAATTAAAAAACCGTGTTGTATGTGAAATTCTAAAAATATCAAGGCTGTTAGTTCAATCTGCGATTTCATTTTTTGAGGGATGCAGATTGAATTAGAGGTCTCCAAAAACTCAAAAATGCCCTATAATATACTGATATTTAGGTTTTTAGGAAGCCTCCAATTTAATCTGCAGTCTTCTAAAAATGAAGCTGCATATTGAATTAGAGGCCCTGGTATTTTCGAATTCCCAAATTTCAGGGGTGTTTTGGTTTTTTTTTTTTTGGAAATTGTATTAATAAAAATTTCGGGGTGTGATTAGAATGATGCAGATAAATACAAATGGAACTGAATGCTTTGGATTTATTGATGTTGAAAAAATGAAATTAAAAAAAAAAAAATACACGTTTGAGATCTTACAGAGTCCCCCCCTGTTCTGACTGTCCTTTCTATTTTGATTCCTGTTTTGTGTAGCGTTTGGCAATTTTACCTGATCAGCTAGCAATAAATGTGATTGGTGAATAAAATACAAAGTAGGATGGGCACTGGTTACTGACAAAGAGAACTCAATGATTTTGTCGTACGGATCAAATTACGCCTAATAGCATTGTTCTCGGAATCCAAGGAGTGGCAAGGAGGTAGCTCGTCACGAGCTGCTTCGTTTGAATTACGAGCGAGTTGATTTTGAAGGTCTGAGCTGAAGCTTCACCTTGAAATCTTCACAAGTTATATCAAGCTTGCTCATTGAGTTTGGCTGGATCTTAATTTCTATAAAAAAATTTGGACTGAGCTGAACTGATTTGAACTGTGTTGGACAGTATAAAATGCGCACAAGTTCATACAAATTCACAAATTGATGTCGAGCCGGGCTAGCTAGGTCCCAGCTTGAGCTCATTAATTCTAGATCGAACTAGTGGTGAGCTGGTTCATTAATAGCTCGGTCTAATAACGAGCGAGCTATTAACAACAGAGTCAGATGCGAGTCACGATTGAGCCACGAGCCACGAGGGGGGGGGGGGGGGGGGGGGGGGGTGTGGGGGCGGGAATCTTTGAAAAATAGTTAAGAAAAAGGACCTGGTTGGAGAAATAAATAATGAGGGTTGTTTGTGAATATTTTGTTAATCAAATTAATATGGTTAGGTAGAAAGAGGGAAGACATGGACGACTACAGAACAAAAGTTTAAAAATTGCGGAGCAAATTTAAATAAACAGTTCCAGCGAAGCTTTGGCCAGTGATTGTGCATTTGTGCAAACCTTTTCAACGCTTCGATTCTAAAGCATTTAATTAATTCACGCTGGACAAATTAATTACCATGTCTTGTTGACCTAGAACTAGTCAAGAAAAAAATATTAAAAAAAAAATGTAGATCGCTTTTGTTATATAAAATTCGTACATGATTTTTGTTAAAAAATAATAATTTAAATTACATCTATTTTTTTCTGGTACATTTAATTTTTATAATCTATATATAAAGAATGTAGATCGCTTTTGTTATATAAAAATCGTACATGATTTTTGTTAAAAAAATAATTTAGATTGCATCTAATTTACTGGTACATTCAATTTTTATAATATATATCTAAAGAATATTATTTAAATTAACAAATTAAATTTGAAAGTATTTATATAGGACGTGTATCAAATTTGAGTGCATTTGAAATTTAATTGATTATTCATCATAATGTTTTTGAAACTCCACTGTTAGAAAAATAAATTGTTTGAGGGGGTTTGAATATCTTTCTGATCGTCTAAAATCAATATATGTCCTATCTAAATAAGTGACGATTTTAATTTTAATTTGAAATATATTTTTTAAATATATATCATAAATATTAGATGAGGAGGGGTCAAATGCTGCATTACTTCATGCTCCAATCGTACTCCAACATCTTTATTTTTTATTTCAAAATTCAAACAAAAGATCTGAACTGCTCAAATGATTTCCACATTAAAATATGCTTAGAGATCAAATTTTATATTTTTTGAAAAAAATTACTATTTTTTAAGATAGGTACAAATAATTGTTTTTCAGGAAATTGGAATCTTATAAAAACAATGATTTTGTACATATCTTAAAAATAGTAAAAAAAATTAAAAAATATAAAATTTGATCTTTAAGCACATTTTAATGTGGACATAATATTGAGCAGTTCAGATCTTTTATTGAACTTTAAAATCGAAGATAAAGATGTGTGAGTTACGATTGTGGCATGAAACAACGAGGCATTTGAATCCTCCTCATATTAGATATATCATAAAAGTTTGATGTATGTACGCTAGAATTATTTTTATCAAATAGTAAATTTGTAGTTAATTAGTAGCGTGTGTAATATTAGTAAAAATTAATCCACTAGCAATATCAAACTGAATTGTGAAAAGCTGTGCAGAGAGATTTACTGAAATCTCATTGATTTATTATCACAAATAGAATTATTCAAAATTCCGGAATTGGTGAAGTCAGTGTTGCAAAAGACATCTGTTTAGGCCGACTAATCGGCCAATTAATTGTTGACGGTGATCAAACTGTTACGAATTTTTCCGACTAATCGGCCAATTATTCTTGATTAATTGCTTGGCGGTACCATGTTGGTCCGATAATCGCATACTGTTATTTACAACACTAGATAAAGTCGATATACCGTTATTTTCGTTTTTTTTGTTAAATAGAACTAAATTTAAATATTTCAACTAAACAAGTGCGTTGGATTTGATTTTTTATAAAAAAACAGCTGATCGATGGTGGCAATTTACTATGCATGCAGTAAGCTTAGCGGAACAAATGTATTTATGTCTCCACCGATCTGTTTTTCATAAAAATCAAATTCAATGTGATTATTTTGAAGAGGAGGGTTCCAATGCCTCATTTTTTTATACTTCATCATACCTCATATTTTACATCTTCATTTTCTTCATATTCAAAGTCTAAATTGTCGATCCGAACCGTTCAACATGATATTCATACTAAAATATGGTCAGGGATGAAATTTTATATTTTTTGAAATTTTTTTGCTATTTTTTAAGATGGGTAAAAAATCACTGTTTTTTGAACGGTTCAAAAACAGTGATTTTGTACCTATCTTAAAAAATAGCAAAAAATTTCAAAAAATATAAAATTTCATCTCCATGCATATTTTAGTATAAATATTTTGTTAAACGGTTCGGATCGACAATTTGGACTTTAAAAACGAAAATATAAAATATGAGGTAGGATGAGATATGAAAAAAATGAGGCATTGGAACCTCCTCAATTTTGAAATACTTAAATTTGGTGCTATTTAAAAAAAAAAAAACCGTTATTTTCTCTCACATCTTAACAAAAATAACTTTCTCTGAGATTCCACAAGTTACAAGTGGTTGGTGTAGACTTAATATTTGATCTGAAGAAGCAAAATCACTTGCAAATCGCCTGAAATGTCACACCATGAGCGCGACATAAAACGAGGCGCTCTACAAGTACGACCATAACTCCAGCCGTCTGATATTTTCAAGATGCGGGAACGACGACCAGGATCAGACGGCTGAGAATGCGCTTCATTTCTACGTGTTGAGCCGCTGGAGAATCAGACCTGATAATGATATGATATCCACTGAAACCTATCACGTGATAAGGTTTTTAATATTTTAAAACCTATCACGTGATATGAGAGGATGCGACATTGATAGATGGGGAATGAGAAGAACATATTCTTCAATCTTCCCTTCTCGTGTTTTTTCTATCTTTTGGTTTTCTGCATCTCTTTTTGTGTGACTATCCGTGTGGCTTCTGAAATCCGAAAAATCACTGAGGGGCAAAAGCCAAAGGCTATGTTTCGATGTACTGAGAATAGCACTGTTCCGATCCATCCAAACACACTCAAATTGCTATTCGGAATAGCGAGAATAGCGTTGCTCCGCTATTCCTACAAAAAATCGGAATAGCAATTGGTACTGTTTCAAATGTTCAATCATTCCATCGCTATTCTAAATGTTCAATCCAAACAACATTTTCGCTATTCTCACACTCTTCCAAAAATCACTATTCTCATCTACTATTCTCAAATAGTAGCTATTCTAGCTATTCTAGAGTGCATCCAAACATATCCTTTAGCGGACGAGAAATTGTGACTATAGTCTAGAAAGCCTATTATAATTTAGGATCCGCCAATTGCATATTTGCTCCACTGATATAGTAGACCTAGGGGTATTAACGGGTACGATACATATTGGGTGGAGGTATTTTCATACCCGTACCCGTTATAATAACGAAAAAAAATCTTTATCTTTACTCATTTTTTCAAATACGGTACGGGTCGTGTAAATGAATTAAAAGTGCTATTGACATTTATTTGATTTGTGTTTTCGATAAAATACTTTTCAAAACAAGAAATAATAATAATAATGAATACAACTAATTTGTATTATAAAAAATTAATAAAATACAAAAATTTATTGTATCATGTATTATCTTCTTACAAATATATATTTATATATATTTTTTTTAAATTATTTTATACAAAAACGGGTAAGATAATAGAAAAAAAAATCATTACTCTTAGTCGTACCTGATAAACTAACGATTTTTATTTTTTTATTCTTATTCGTGCTTTCAGATACAATACATATCGGATAAACGGGCAAAGGATGCCATTGACACCCCTAGTAGACCTCTGACTCGGAGTGAATAATTAATAAAAGCAAGCTTTTATTGAAATACAAAAGACATTAATATTTTAGGAGATGTATGACGTGGCATTATTAGTCTACAACGACGACTGTATTCCGACAAAAACGATGAGCCAAACGATAATGTAAATTCAGAATTGAGCGTTGAATAGTAATATTGAAAAGTGTTTAGAGATGGAGAATAATTTGTGTGTGTGTGTGTGTGTTTTTTTTTTTTTTTCTATTTCACAATTACAATCTACGTGCTTTATACAAAATGTTTAAAATACTTTTCTTAATAATTTTACAACAAATATTTTCCAAACATTGTATCAAATATTCTTAACCTAAAATACCTTTCTAAACAGCTTCCAACAAATCTTTCCTAAACATTCTACTAAATATTCTCAACCTAAAATGCTTTTCTAGATAACTCACAACAAATCTTTCCTAAAAATTATACCAAATATTCTCAATATTATATACCATAAATTCAAGTTCTCTATAAATATGTCTCTATTTTGCTCTATTTTTTGTGGGCTTGTTCGGTTGGGATAAGAATATTTTGTACAAACATTACCGTTCTTCTAATTCACATTTATTAAAAAACATTACAATTTTTTTGAATATTAATAAAATAAAATAAAAACTTCCACCAATCTTATAAACAGCACTCTTCAGTACTTGACAACTTAAATCTTGTACCACTGCCGGAAACTTTTATATGAAGCTTAGGTCATGTTTGGTTGTGGAGTAAAGTTAAACCGGATTAAATTTCTTACTCCAAGCTAAACCGGAGTAAGTTAATCATGTTTGATTGAGTAAGCTAAACCACCTCTCTAGATGGTGTAAGTTACTCCGGTTTAGCTCAAATCTTACTCCATCTTAAACCGCCTATGTTACTCCTCGTTTGGCTCCTTAAGCGTGGAGTAAGGGGTTTACTCCACCTCTTACTCCACAACCAAACATGGAAGTGCTTAACTTAACATTGACAAGTTGATAAATTTTCATATCATGTGAAGCTTAATATGGACTAACTGTTGCATAGTTTGAAAATTATTGGATAAGAACAAAATGAATATAATTATGATATTACTAAAAAAATAAAATATTACCTTGGCAAAATCTACAATCCATCATGGACCGTGACAGCAGCTGAACTAAAGAGGATTTCTCATTTCTGGCGGACTTGATTGAGAAAGGATATAAAGCATAATATTAGAATGAGAAGGGGGGTAATTGTGAAAATGCAATCGAAGATTCTGTGGTCCCTGCTTCAAAGGTTCTCATAGTATATACAAATTTCTTGCGAGAAATTCACGTTACCGTATTTTTTAACATTTTTTTTTATTATACCGCTCGATGAGAACAAAGTTGTAACGATCCGAAATGTTAAGGTCATGTTTGGATGGACATTGAATTATAAAAAATTGTGAAATTTTTTTGACAAATAATTAAAAAAATATATTAAATTGGTTTGAAATAATGAATTTAAACCATTGAAATTGAACTGCTTCACGAGAGATGCGTGTAGACGCAAAATTTTGAAAATTTGGTATTCCTGTAATACAAAATCTTGCGTCAAAAAATAAAGTTTTATAAGTTATTTTAATGCATTTTTTTATTATTTTTTTTTACCACTTGACATACTAAATTAATTCAATTTTTTTTTTAAATCTTGCATGTGTACACATCACGTGATGTGAAGTAGTTGAGTTTCAACAGTTTTGATTTGTCATTTAAAGTCAATTTAATAAAATTTTAAAATTATGCTAACCAAATTCTCTTAATGAACATATATAATACATAGCAACTTTATTCGGATTTATTCTCTTTATTCTCTTAATGAACATCTCTACCATCCGATCAGGCCAATCCGGTTCAAGTAGAATTCACAGAGCTCCTCTAACATTCGTGTAACCTCTCTGATCAGATAGTCTGGATTCATTACACATTAACTCAAACCTTGAGTTAATAGTTAATACAGAGGATACAAATTCCTTGATCGGTTGATCGGTCGCCTAACTGAATTCGGGGCCCCACGTAGTAACTCAAATTTCTGTTTGGATCCGGACTATCCAATCTACTCTGGTATTAATATAAAAGAAGTTTGTGCATTCAAACCTCGGAGCGGACTGACTTGACCTCTAATCGGACGGTCCAAATTATAACTAAAAAATTGTGTTACTCTAGAGAATCTGGACCCACGATCAACTTCGCTAGCTTTCTCCTCATTTTTGTTTCCTATATAATACCCAGTGCAGCCAATTGTTGCAACAGATTTATACAAGAGCAAATATAACCCACTACCATATTGACAAATAAATAGTTCAGATTCAGTTTGATAAGGTCAAAAATTCATGATTCGGATATAATTCGGAAATGATTTGGTACAACAAATAAGTCCTAATAAAAAAGTTCATGCTTTTTTCGCGTTTTTCTCTCTGGTAATTCTTGACTCGCGTTTTATTTGCGAATAAAATATATTATATGTTTTTTTTTGCGTTTTATTTAGTGTTCGATTCAAAAACATTAAAAAACGAATAAAACGCAAATTATTCGCGAATTTACCGCGTATATTGTTACTATACCTACTACTAGTCATACACAAGATCTAACCTAAAAGCGCCCATTGTCTTTTTTAAAAAAAATATATTTAAAGAATCTATAAAATCATAAAAAAAAAAATCAAACTCTCGATTTCTAAATAACCAATAATTTTAGGAGTGCGTATCCTCTGGGATATCTCATATTTTGCGTGACCGACATGTCCGGTGCCTATTCGGGGGTGACATAGGGGGCGGTATTACTTGAGCTTTGAGATTTGCGCAAAACGTACTGCAACGGTTGAGATTTTCCAAAAGACGCAAAATATGAGATATCTCAGAGGATGCTAATTCTAATTTTAGAATCTTTTCTAATCAACTATGCTACATTTCTTTTCCTCTATTCAATTTCTTTCACTTCAGTCGTACTTTTTCTTTCTATAATCATCAGCGGACGATGCTACCATACAATGCGACTTATATCACGAGACACGGAATGAACGGTTTAGATTTCGTAAAGTATGCATGATGCGCAAGAGTGGATTGATTTGCCTATTTTCATTGTAGCCCTTTTACTTTTTTTAATTATTTCTTGCAAACTTTAGGGATTATTTGAACTCCATAAGTTATTTTGATAATGATTTCACTATTCTTGGATTGAATAAAATTTGGTCCATTATACTTTCATGTTTAATTCATAGTAAATTTTATCACACTAAATTCTTTTAATCTCATCTCTTAAAACAAAAGATTAGCTTTATCAACTTTTCTATTTATTTGAATTTCTCATAGGTATGGGTCTATGCTTTTTTTTTTTTCAAATAAAGAAGATATAGGAGTTTGGCTAGTATAACATTAGGGTCATTTAAGCATATATAATATCAACTTCAAACCTTATGTTTTAAACTGAATTATTTGCATGTCAAGTACCGTATGTACAATTATTAAATCCAGATCGTTCTTCAATTCTTGCACGAATCTTAAACGGATTCTTTATGTCTGTAATAGGCATCAAATTTTTTTTTTAAGTCGGCCGGTATTAAATCTAGACCGTTTTTTCTCATAATAGAGTTGCGGTACATAAAGGGATACAGATTCTTGAGACGATGTCTTATATGTTCCATGTGCAGTGAGGAGTGAGGTTTATAATAATGTGTATATTATGCAACGGTTCGCTTCATGAATTTAAAATTATGTTTTTAAAGTTCAAATAGTCAATTTGAACTATTAAATATAATTTTTGTATAAAAATATAATTATGAAAAAAGTAAAGCAGTCCAGTAAAACAAAAAGAAAAAAAAAAGTGATAAAACAATAACCGGCTCCTCCTTTCTCCACTCCATTTTGTTCCTCTCAACTCATTTAGATCTTATTTATTGACAAGTGATATCATTCCCTCTCTTTCATTTCTACCTCTTCGAGCAGAGAGAAGAATGATGGAGAGGGGAGAGATTCGAGCTGAACGGAGCCGAGAGTGCGGTATCGTCGAAGCTCGGAGTGTAGAGTTCTTATCTCGATCGGAGCATGATGATGAGTAGATCCAGTTGTCGAAGCACGGCGGCGGTCAAAAGAACGGATTCGGTCGTGAAACGAGATGGGGATTAAAGTATTAAGGTGATGGTGAGTGTATATAGGTATGATTAATTAGAAGAGTAGACATAGTACAAGAGTTTATCTAGGAATTTAACTGGTGATTCAAGGTGATTGGAATAATTTTAGAGGATTTTGTGAGAATAAAAGAGTAGATTTAGAAACTAGAGTCATTTGTTGTAAATATATTTTTTATCGATCGAATTGTTAGTAGATATTAAAGTCACTAAATTAAAAAAAATGTAATTACAAACCATTTTTTTTAACCTTTTTTATTTTTTTAGATAGATAGAAAATCACTAGGTTTGAAAAAAAATGTTAATTCTGACTATGTATATATATTTCATACAGAGATCATATTTAGTCATTCAGATCGACTTTTCGATGTTCAAAAGATAGATCCACAGCATGAGCCGACATTTTTATTTTTATCCAAATTTTAAAATATTTTAATAAAAATAACCAGGTTTTTGAAAAAATTTTAAAAATACCCAAAGTGAGGAAAAATTCCTCACCCCGGAATAAAAATTCGGGAGTGTGGAAAAATTCCGCACCCCGGAATAAAAATTCGGGAGTGCGGAAAAATTTCGCACCCCGGAATAAAATTGTTTAGACCTTTGGATTAAATTCAGCACGGATCTTGAAGCACCCAATTAATCCTCTCTCCCTTCTCTCTTTCTCTCCTCTCCCTCCCTGTCCGTGATTTTCCTGACTCGATCGAATTGCTCGAACCCCCTCTAGATGACCTCCGTTATAATATTGGTAAAGGCATAAAATTTAAATAGGGTTATTGGTAAACTTAAATAATAAGGAGGGGTGTAATGCGAATAAACTTGAATTGTGTAAATTAATCAAGTAGAGGGGCCTCTATGCAAATCTGAAAATTTTGAGTTATTGTTATATCCCGAAATTTTAAATAAATATTAATCGTGCTAATTTAAAATTTTCACTCAAATTAAAATATTACTAATTAAACCAAATGATCGTTTAGAAATTTTATTATCAATTTAAATGAATCTAAAAATTTTGAAATATAATTAAACTATGAAATTATGTATATTAAAATTTGAGATTTAAAAAAAAATAAAAAAATAAAGTATAGTACCTATAATAATTTATAATTATCCACGAGATTCATAAATCGAAAATTCGTTACAAGTTCGTAAAATTTAGAATAGAAAATTAAATAATTTGTGTAGAGAAATAAATAAATAAGAGTTATAATTAGGAGAATAAATATACAAAATTCTCGTACGAATAAAATTATATAAAAGTTACAAATTTCGTTCATTTTTGAATTATAGATATTTGATTTGATATTTATATATATATGTATATACATACATACTAATTGATATCGAATTTTTCGAATTCTAAAATCGAATTATAAATACTTGAAAATATTCATTCAACATTATGGAAATTTTACGAAGCCTCGATTTGAGTTCTGAATTGAAGAATGATTTGTGAATAATTACATGATATGAAATATTAAACTTTGAAACTCATATAGAAGAAAAATTTATAACAATGTTAATTAAAAAAATTATAATTGTTTGCTTCCCGTCATTGAAAATATTCGCACCATATATATATATATCAATCAATGAATCACTTGATTCTTTGAAAAATCTCCACCGTTCAAATTTTGCTGCACTCCAGATCCGTGCTGGATTTATTCCGGGGATTAATTGGGTGCTTCAAGATCCGTGCTAGATTTAATCCAAAAGTCTAAACAATTTTATTCCGGGTGCGAAATTTTTCCGCACTCCTGAATTTTTATTCCGAAGTGCAGAATTTTTCCGCACTTTGGGTATTTTTAAAAAAATTTCAAAAACTTGGTTATTTTTATTAAAATGTTTTAAAATTTGGGTAAAAATAAAAATGTCGGCAGCATGAGCCGTGGTAGAAATCAACTAAATTTACAAAGTACTGTATTCTTTTTTGGGGCCCCTTTTGCTAATTTCTTGTGACAAATTACTGATACATTCTGACATGATTAAGACTTCTTTGGAATATGGCTTACTACGTCAGAGTCAGGCTAAAAATTAGTTCATTGGGAATATTAAAGTTAAGTGAAGTTCCAGATCTAATTTTAATCACAAAATCAGAAACAATGAAATTAGCAAAAAAAAAATTTGAAGGTTATATAGTGGCTTTAAGAAATTAGCAATTTTGAAATTCTAATTCTTCAAGACGACCTAATCCAACTTTTAGAAAAATAATAATAATAATAAATAAAAATAAAGGCTCCCCTAAATTCCGACATCCATTTATTTTTCTGATGTTTTTTTTGCGAAAGCATGCGCTTCTATGTATATATATAGATAGAGAGAGAGAGAGAGAGAGAGAGAGAGAGAGAGAGAGAGGTGAAACCATCATCATCATGTACATGTATTATTAAGTCTATAGCTCACCTAACCGAATTATATATTAAACAAAATAGATACACGTAAAAAACAATGCTTCTTGACTCTTGAGCAACTAACGTGTAGGATTTGGTTCATTTCTAATTTTCTATATTTTACCTAATTATGGTCAGAAGAAGTACAACAAGATCCAGACCCAAATTAGGATTTAGGATCCGATCAGACATGCTGTTCTCAATATAATAGTACGTTAAAAAAGGTAATAAAAGAAAAGTTATTTAATTTAATCACGGACACCGTCTGATGACAGCATAGCATAGCATAGCATAGCATAGCATAGTCTCTCATTATGAAAATTCATGATATATTCAATTCTAGCAGGGACTAATTGTAACAATTTTGAGGCGGATTTAGTAGTAGACAAAATGGTAGAAATAAGAGAGCTGATATATATATCGATATTTGCAATTATTCTTATTATTAGTGCATGTTATGATTAATTTTAAGTCCAATTTATTTGAATAGGACTTAATCAAGACGAAGGAGGCTTTAACCATTTTCGAAAAATATAAATCCATAGCGCATATCCCGAAATTTTTATTAATATCCAAAAATAATAATAAATTTCAAATTTTATCCACTTCTGCGCAGGATTTCAAAAATTGCTCAAACCGGTCAAAATCTCACCGGTTTTCCAACTTCTTTCTGGTTATTTTCTCACTGGTTCAAGAATTGAGACTAGTGAGATTCTTGCCGGTTTCAAGAAAACAAACCGGTGATATTCTCATCGTTTTTTGTGTTTTTTTTTACAAAACATATAATTTTATAATTTATTTATTTTTTATACTGAAATATTATAAATATTTAATATATTTCTTTGAAAATAGATGTAATACAATATAATTTGATTTACTAGAAAAATTGTGACAAATAACCCGGATCAACATTTTTTAGGTCGTATTTTTTGTAGTTGTAAAAAAAATTAATATATTTCTTTATGTGTTATTGAAAAAAAAATGTTTAGATTATGAATTATTGACCCCGGTTCAAAAGTCACTTCTAAGTAAATACATAAAATATTATCATCTTTCTAGTACATTTAATTTCTAAAAAGTTATATCTATTTTTGAAAAAAATAAAAACTTTAAATTATTTAATGATTATTATTCAAAAAGAATTTTCAAAATAGATACATTTTTTTAGAAATTAAATGTACTAGAAAGATCACAATATTTTTTGTATTACCTAGAAGTAACTTTTAAACCGCGATAAATAATTCAAATTCAAAGCATATATTTTTTTCCAATAACACATAAAGAAATATATTAATTTTTCTTACAACCGTGAAAAATCCGATCTGAAAAATGTTGATCTTGGTTATTTGTCGCAGTCTTTATAATAAATCAAATTATATTGTATTCCATCTATTTTCAAGGAAATATATTAAACATTTCTAATATTTCAATACAAAAAATAAATAAATTAAAAAAGTTTCTATTTTGTTAAAAAAAACACACATACAAAACCGGTGAGAATCTCACCAGTTTCTTTTCTTGAAATCGGTCACAAATTTGAGAAATCGGTGAGATTTTGACCGGTTTGGGCAATTTTTGAAATCCTGCACAAAAGTGGGTAGAATTTAAAATTTATTATTTTTTCTGGGTATTAATAAAAATTTCAGCATATTATCAATTCTCACCGATTTCTTTTCTTGAAACCGGTCAAAATCTCAACGGGCCCAATTTGAGAAACCGGTGAGATTTTGATCGGTTTGGGCAATTTTCGAAATTATGCACAAAAGTGAGTAGAATTTGAATTTTTTTTTCTTTTTGAATATTAATAAAAATTTCGGCATATTACCATGGGCTCACTCTTTTATTTAACAATCATGCCAAATGAATGACTTAAAATGGACTGGATGTGAGGCGGCTTTTGTCTCCGACAATACTCATGACATGGCATCCACATTTATTTATTCTGATGTCATTCATATCCGAACCACATATTAGCCGCACTAAAGACTAATATCACCTTGATCCTAAAGACGCCGTTCGGTAATATATATATATATATATAGAGTATGGCTTGGGTGCTATGGATAGCATAGAGGCCTCTATGTTACGGCTCAATATTCGAGTTTTCAAAATCCAAACGGTCGATCCGAACCGTTCATATTATTCTCCATATTAATATCTGCTTGGAGACCAAATTTTACATTTTTCTGAATTTTTTTACTATTTATTAAGTATTTTACAAAATTGTTGATCCAACGGTGGCTGCACAAAACAGTAAAACCGTTGGATTAGCGATTTTCAAAGTGGCTTAATAAATAGTAAAAAAATTCAGAAAATTATAAAATTTGGTCTCCAAGCAGATATTAATATGGAGAATAAGATGAACGGTTCGGATCGACCGTTTGAATTTTGAAAACTCGAATATTGAGCCGTAGCATAGAGACTCTATGCTATCCATAGCACCCAAGCCTTACTCTCTCTCTCTATATATATATATATATTATCAAAACCTTTTCAGATTCTTTAGTGGCTTAATTTTTCAACTATTGATTTCTTAGTGTAAATTAAGATTATGTCCTTTTATCTTGCTTTTGTTCAAAATCTTAATTATTATCAGGTTCTCAAGATATTTCAAGTTCTCAACCCTTGCTTTAAACCTTCTTAACCTCTATTTAGAAATTAAATGAACCGAACATGAAAGTTCTAACATAAATTCATATTTATTTCATTTACAAAAGGGTGTGAAATGCCATAACATCTTTAGGTCGTATATGATTGTGGAGTAAAGTTATTCCAGATTAAATTGCTTGCTTCAAATTAATTAGATATAATGAATTAATCATGTTAGTAAGTTGATAAAAAGAGAAAAAGTAACAAGTTTGTTGTTATTCTAACTACAGAAGAATCTACAGATGAAGTAAGTTACTCTATCTAAAGAGGTGGAGTACCTTATTTCGGATTAACTCAAATATTACTCTATTTTAATCTTTCAAATTTACTTATGATTTTGCTCTTTAAAGGTGAAGTAAAGAATTTACTCCATCACTTACTCCACAACCAATCATAACCTTAATCGCTAACCACCTTACCTTAGTCAATAGTTTAGTAAAATCACATTCACGTAGGATTGAAATTTTTAAATTTACTCTCAACCAACAAAAAAACATCAAAAAGACCATTGTTTATGTAGAATTTGATATTTATTCAGACTGCAACTGAGGACTACCATTTATCGTTGCGGCTCCGAAAAAACCAAAAAATTCAACGTTTCCACCATTCTTTGTTGAATTTTTATTGATTTTTTTAATAATTTTCAAAAAAATAGAAAGAACAACTAATAATTTAAATATGTTAGAAAGAACATCAAACAAAATAAATCAAACATCTTATAATTTAGATGTACTAAAAGGACTTCAAAACATTTTTTAGGCATGATTTTTTCTGATTGTAAAAAAAAAATTAAACTTTTCCTGGGTGTTACTAGAAAAAAAATAAAAATGCTTTGGATCTGAATTATTGATCCTGGTTCAAAAGTCTCTTCTAAGTAAATAAAGAAATTATCATGTTCCTTCTAGTACATTCAAATTGTAAGATACTCCATCTATTTTTGAAAAAAAATTGATTTGACATTTTGTAATGATAACAAATTATTTTTTTTCAAAATAGATACAATATCTTAGAATTTGAATGTACTAGAAGGGCCACCATAGTTCTTTATTTACTTGACGTGACTTTTGAACCAGGATTAATAATTCAGACCCAAGACATTTTTAATTTTTTTCCACTTACACACAAGGAAATAATTTAATTTTTTTTACATCCGGAAAATTTTTTGTCTGAAAAATATTTTCAAGTTTACATCTAAATTATAAGATGTTTTATCTATTTTATTTAATATTGTTTCTAACATATATTCAAATTATCAGTTGTTCTTTCTATATGAAAATTATTAAAAAAATTAATAAAAAATAACTAAAGAATAGCGGAAACGCTGAATTTTTGTATTTTTTGCGGGGCCGCAACGATAAATGGTGACCCCAAAAATAAATCTACCATTTGTTGTTGCAGTTCGGATAATTCTGAAATTCTACACAAACAATGGTCTCTCTTTTTTTTAGAGTATATCTAAAAATTTCGGCACATAGGATGATAAAAATATCGGAATGATGCATGCATGTGTGTGTGTGTGTTTGCGTCATTGCGTGTGATGTATATAATGGAATCATAAACCACAGAAAATCACAGTTAGACATAAAAGGTTCGGAAAGATAATCATAATAAGTTAATAACAGTAATTGCATTTATCTGTTTATCCGTATAAAAAAAGAAGCGTGAACTGAAGCAGTGTGTCACATGGGCCCATGGGCCATGGTGGCATGCTCCTCCCATTTCCGTAATTTATCTCAATATTTGTGGCATTTCAATTCCCCAGTCGGCTTTCTGTATCCTCCGTTACTAACCACGTGGGTCCCACACTGCCCACCATATCAGCATTTTGGAATTAATTCCTCTCCAGTTTATTAAATGACATCTGCCTCCATTTCCAAACTGTTTGTATGAATTGACATCCGCATATTTTTTATGTATGAATTGACAGCCTCAATTTGTATGAATTATTTAAAGTATATAATTAATTTATAAGACGAGCAACATGTCTATCTTTCTTTCCTTTTCTTTTTAAAAAAAATCAGCAAGTTAATTAATAGTTAAATAGTTAATGAATCTAAATCCTATAATTAATTGTATACATTGTTTAATTACAAGATACGATATTGCAATTAATGCATTTTATTTTAAATAAATGCATGCCGCAATATAAAATTAAAAAGTTTCTAAATCAAGAATTGCAATTTATTATTTTTTTTTTGTTTGAAAGTCCGTAGGTAATTGCATTGATCCGATGATTTATAAAGTAGCTATTACATATAATTATTTTGTTTAAATTGAAAAGCATTTAAACCTATACATTGAGCTACTTGTACAATCATCTAATTTGCTATGTCTAGAAATAAAAGATACGTGAAGTCAGAGAATGCGAATTGATATATTCGCGCCCGCAATTTATTGTGCGAGTCCGTGCAACAATTGATTTGGTTTGATCTTTTATTTATTTTATTTGAGTTGACTGGGGCTTCTCATTTCAGTATTGACTGGAGAAGAGTGAACTCACGTTGGATCAAACAAAGATTACGGGTGCCCAATAATTATTATTTGCAGAATATAAAAAAATAGGTACTTGGTACCAAGAGTTCATAATATAATGGCTTTTATTCTGTTGCCATGGGTACCACTAAATGTACCAAATTATTGCATCCTTAATTATCACAAATAATTATATACTAGTTTTAATCTTAATTATATAAGTTGAAGAATAGAACTGTAGACTCTACGTCAGTGTATTTTAACTGTCAGTGATATATTTTAACCGTCAAAATTTGAATCGCTCTTGGCGGCAACAAAAAGGCGGATTTAGTCGATTTAAATCTACCAAATACACACAAACTGCAACAAAAAGAACGTTTGGATATTTTTGAACCACACATGAGTCTGAGAAAAAAATATAGACTAAATCTTAACTAGAACTATCAAAATCTTACGGGTTTGATAATTAAAAGATGGTCCATACTTATAGTACATAAACAATATTTCAATCTTAACATGAGATTACGCAGCTGTATGAATACAAATTCTGTTTTAAACATGATATGATAATTTTGTCGAACAAATATACACTTGTTAGGAAAAAATATACACTTCAATCTTAACGTACAATCAGTGTTGTAAAAAATGTCCATTTAAGCCAATTAATCGTTCGATTAGTTGTTGGCGGTGACCAAACTGTCACAGATTTTTCTGAATAATCAGCTGATTATTTTCGATTATGCCCAATTATTTTCAAATAATCGGTTAGCGATATCCTATCCATCCGACAAACGCATACCGTTATTTACATTAGTGCGTACAATAAGAGGATCCCAAACATATTGATAGACGAAACTACATACCAAAAAAACCAGAAAAGATGCCGGTTTTGTAGATTTGAAGCCTCCTAGTACTGTCCTCGTGGTATATGTGGGTGTGTTTTGCTCATTCCCTTTCTCTCTCCTGTAGCTTTTTATTATTATTACCAATTTCCTTTCCAAAGGTGAAGAGGAGAGAATATCTCCTCTCTCTCAAGCCTTCAACTCAATAAAGCCCCCAAAAAACAACTGCAAACTACAAAGTAAAGAAAATTCATTTTAGAAAAAATAACATATTAAACAGAGAAGAGAGAATAAAAGACCAGATGTTGACAAATTTCCTGTCACTGCTCTTAGAAGGTCGTTTGTTCCTGTGAGAACTGCCCCTCTTCTCTCTCTCTCTATCTCCCAAGTTCTATCTCCCTTTCTCTCTCTATCTGGCCCCCATCAGATCGAAATCTCTCAGTTTAAAATCTCGGTATTCTTCCAATGGCTGTTGAGATACAACAAACCGCTGTTTTTGCTTTTTGATCCCTTTCCTTTCCTCATTTTCTGAAAAATACAGCTTTTGCCATAATATATCGGGGGTTACTGCGGGGTTTATGGTAGTGGGGAAAGTCGAGATCTTTTTGGCTTTTCGGTGGTTTTTTTTTTCTTACTAATTCTCTCTCAATGGGTAAAACTTTGAGGTCCAGTCAAGTCATCTCCAAGTTCTCATGCAGAGCTCGTTGAATTAAGGTAATTAATTGCTCCTTTTTAAGTTTCCTGTAGATTAGTTTTGTTGTTTGTTTGATTGGATTTAGAAGGATCTTCCAATTCTTTTTTTTTTTTCTGGGTTTATGGAGGTTGAGATTGTGTTATTTGGTAGAATTGTGGTGTTTTGCATTTGAGATTTCATGGTTAATATAAAAGTTTTGGATTTTCTCGCTTTTATTTGTCTTTAATTTATGCTAGTGCTGAGAATTGGCCCAATTTGCTGCTCTTTTTTAAGGGCTTAATATTTTATATAATATTATATTTGCTACATTAAGGTTTTAGATTAGATTGGTTTTTAAACACTTGGCATGAATTTTTTTTTGTCTTTCTGGGAGTTTAGCTTTTGGGAAGTGCGTTAATCTAAATTTGTTTTTCAACTACTATTTTCTTAGAAAAATTCTATATTTGAGGTGAAAAGGCTTTTAAATTTGCCATTTTCTACATTTGGTAAGGCTTAGATTGTTTCAGTTGTGCCTAATTCTCTCAAAATATATATTTTTTTCTATTAAGTACTTATTTAATTATCTGATTTATTTGGTCACCTCACAGTAAAAGATCTTACTTCCAATCTGAATTTTTGACAGTAAGCATGATATATGAAGTCAAATACTTTGTTTCAATTGGTACCCAAAATGCTGCTACAATACCTTAGGGTTTCTCTTGTTTATTATCAATTGGATTCCCAGCAAGTCAACTTGTTAAATGATGCTTTCTAAAATTTTCCTTGGTTTTGTCATTGCATGGCAGGTTTCCTTAGTGATCAGAGAATCTCATTTTATCTTAAGATAAACTACTCAAGTAAAAGGGGGATCAATCGTGCGTGACCTCTATTCTTACATAATCTTCCTTTTAGCATGCTGAACAGCGTGTAGAAACAAGCTTCTCCTATCTACATTTCCTTGTTGATATGGTAATTGGCTTGTTATCATGGCACTTGCACAAATTTCATTTGCTTCTTCCCTTTTTGCTCTTGCATAATTTTGGATTAAAAGATGCATAAATTTCTGTATTAGGTACATTCTGTGTAGAAATGGAGTATTTATGTGAAATGTCACGTAATATTAAAATAACAAGGCAGTATTAATTGACAAGACAAAGATGTAGTCTAGACTTTACAGTTGATTTATCATTGGAATGCATAATATTAACAATCTGTGCTATTATTGGATATATGTTTCGTTGTTTATAGCCATGCATGGAGTTTATGACTGCTATACGTAAAACTGTAAGCTGCATGCATGTAACGCTTGCATGATGTACATTTAATTCTTATAGTTGCAAAATTTACATGGACTTAGTCGCTTGGCTGATTTACAAAAATGCCCTTTACAAACTAATTTGCACTTTTTAATCGAAGTTTGCCGAAGTACTTCCATCCCCAGTGTTTCTGTGTTGGCAAGCATCTAGCTGCTATTTTTTTTTGTTAAATTCTAGTTGTCCAATCGAGCATACTCGTAAAATTGAACTTATCGGTGAAGCTTGTCCTACCAGTATTGGTGATGTATATTAAAAAAAAAAGCCTACTCAAACATCTATACACGGTGTGCTTTTTTCTGTAGAGAAGAAGTTAAATGGGGAGTAGAGCTGATAGCGAGGGCTACGTACCACCTGCAACTTATGGAATGGCGGGGCCCATGATGCATCTGTGTTATGATGAGAGAGGAGATCTTTTGCATGGTTATTCAGACCATGAAAAGGAGATGCTCAAGAGAATTATTCTCGAGCATGAAGTTGTTTTCAGAGGCCAGGTGGAGTAAAACTCTGCTCTTGCCTATCTATTTCGAAAAGAAAAAAGAAGAAAAGAATATTGGGGAAATTTACTCGTAAATCCTCAATATATCTTTCATAGCATACACAAAAGAAATATTATTGCTACCTCTCTCTTCGCCATTTTCATAAGTTGCCCAAATATAGACCTCATTAAGTCATCCTTGCTCTTTATGGCCGTGGAGATCGGAGTAGTTTGGGCATTTATTGAAAAGAAATTTAGGAATGTAGCATATGTGGATATTTCAGCATATGATAGGGTCTATATGTAAATTTCTTATGCAGTGGTGACGTGCCTTTCTGTTCAAGTCGAAAATGAACAGCAATATAGAAGGTTTTAAATGGTTTATTTGAACACATTTATTTTTGAATAAAAACAGATTCATATTCGCATATAAAATTTGCGCAACATGGACATTCCTTTGAAATGTTATTCTTTATAATGATGCATTAACAAATTAAATATATTGAACCTCTTAGTTTGTATTGTTCAATTTTCAGGTGCATGAACTTCATAGGCTGTGGAGAGTACAGAGGGATTTAATGTTGGAGTACGAAAGGAATCCATTGCAAAGGAATTCTTCTTCATCTCCAGTTCCTACTAATCAGCACAGCACCAACGAAAACAATTCTGTATTTGATTCCAACCAGAACCGACCCACTTTCGAGTTCGTCAGAGAAGGGAGTGCACAATCTTCCGCAAACATTGTTCCCGCTAAAAAGCCCATGTTTGACCTTCGGCTTCCAGCAAGTGATTACATTGAAAATGGAAATGGATTGGAAGGTGGATTTGGATTAGGAAATAACACTGTTTCTTGCTTTGGTAAAGGTGGTGTGTTTAGTTCAGCTAATGGGGCAGGCACTAGTGGAAGTGAGAGGAATTTGGTATCTGACCTGAATGAACCTGTTGAGGAGATAACGGGTTTGGACTTCTTAGGTGTGAATAGGGACCCAGTTTGGCATAGACGAGTTGACGAAGGATCTAGTTTGGGTTTGTTCAGTGGAAATAGGAAAATAGCTAATGAAGAGTGGTCTCTTGAGAAAGAAAAAGGTACGCATTTTCCTACCATTTACAAGTGTCTGGCAGTATATCCATACAAGGTTTTTACTATTACATCTCAAACTTTCTTATTTGTTCTCTTTTCACTGTATTGGTGCTTTAGTTGCATGGTTGACATTAGTGTGAGATTATTTTGATTTGCAACTCAGTATAAATCCTGCAAGATCAATTCGTTTTTTGCCTGTTAGCTTGTATTTAGTATCTCTGTGTAAATATTTATTCATGCATCTACTATTTGTTCATGTAGTTAGTATGTTTGCATTTTTATTGAGGTGGATTTACTGTTTCTCAAACACTACTAACTATATCAATTTAATTCTTCAGGCGGGAATTCATCAGGAGTAAATTTCTTTAACCCAGATAGGTGCCACCCTAATTTCACCTCTAGGAATTCACCAGGGGTAAACTTTTTCGCTACCTACAGAAGCCACCAAAAACCTTTCAAAGACCAGCATGCCATTGCGCCTCAACTATTTGGCCAAAAGCTAACCTTCAGTTCTGACCCCTCTCAAGCTCAATCAACCCATATTTTTAGCTCTAATAACAGTAGTAATAATAATTACAATAATCATAATTCGGTGGCTCCCACTTCTTTCCCTGTTCTTGATTCAAGCCCCCATTATAACATCTTAAACAAAAATAAAGGCCTCATGGCGGGTTCTATTCATCCCCTAAACCCATTCTTTAATAATGGTTCTGGTACTGCTATGAGAGTTACAGGTGACAATTCTGGATATTTTTTGAATGCGCCTCGTAATCTGGTACTAGGGAATTCTGGAGGCCAGTCATTCGATTTATCAAAATCGAATTGGGAGAAGAATTTCGCTCCGGGTACCAGTATGGATTTGAATGAACCTATTCCAGAAGGAAATCGAGAAATTAAAGGCATTAAATTATTTGGATCTAATTGTGGGGGCTTTGTTCCTGAGGCCGATTGGAAGAAAAATGAAATAAATTTAAATAACACTGCAAATGAAGATGAGCTTTCTCGGAAGGCCTCCAGTTCTGCAAGTGTAGTTGCAGGTGAACCTAATAGCTGCAATATGAAGTTACTTGGGTTTCCCTTGTTTGGCAGTTCTTCTTCAAACAACAAGTCTGCACTGCATGCCAATGAATCAAGCAAGAGTGAAAGAAGGGTTGATTATGAGCATGTGGAACCTGCCAAACGGGTATTAATTGACCTTAATGAGGATCTACCGTTAGAAAATGACCTTAATTCTTTAAAGGAAAGAAATGAAGGTAAAATTACTCGATATGTGATTGATTTGGAAATGCCAGCCTCTCAGTTTGACGAAGCTGACGTTGGTATGCAACATGAAATTGAGATCGAAAGAGAAAGCAGGCCCGATTCGTCAGATACAGAAGCGGCTAATACTATAGTTGCCATTTCACAACTTAAAATAAACCCAACACCATCATTCCATCAACCTGATGCACTCGTATGGTTTGCAGATCTTGCTGTATCTGGTTGTGACAAACGGGGCTCTGAACCTGACTCTGATAGTGAAGATCTTTTTGAATCGATGACCCTTAAACTAGAGGAGGTTAAGTCTGACGATCGTTTTGGAACTGGTAATTTCTGCGAGAAAAAATTCGAAGGAGAGAGCAGCAGCGTAGCAGGCGAAACAGGGTACACTTCGTTGCTTTTTACCCGGGGCAGGCGGGGCCCAGCCAGAAAGAGGCGTCAGAGGAGGGATTTCCAGAGGGATGTGTTGCCTACCATAGCTTCTCTCTCTAGAGTTGAGGTTACAGAAGATCTGCAAATGATCGGTGGTCTGATGAGAGCATGCGGACACGAGTTTGACTCCATTCTGACAAGGCGGGTTGGCCGGGGTACCTCCAATGCAAAAGGGAAGAGGCAACAGAGAAGCCCTCAAGTGAATTCACCTCTGAGGACACCTCAGGTGAAACAGCCAGATAAACACCTCCCTCAGACGTCCTTGTCAAAAGGAAACCTACCTCAGGCGAACACATTACAGAACCCTTGTGTTAACCCATCACAAAGGATTCCAAAGGGGAGCAACCCACAGAGGAACCCTCCAGTAATGAACCAGCAGTCTGGAGTCCCTATGGTGAACCAGCCTCATGGAGGGCCTGTGATGGGCCCACCACAGAAGGTCTCGCTTGAGAACCAGCAGCAAAGAGCCCTCCAGCCAAACAGGCCACAGAAGATCACACTGGTGAACCATGCCCACAGGTTCACACTCTTTAACCCGAGGCAGAAGGCTGCTCCAATAAACTTGTCACAGAATGGAGGCACTGAGGTCGCCCATTCAGACATGGTCCTGGTAGCTAATCAGATGCAGAGAAGCGAGCAAAATAACCAGCCACGGAGAAGTGTGTACATGGGCCAATCACACACAAGTGCGCAGGCAATTCCGCAGCAGACAGTTAACCAAAGTTCTGACATGGAAGGTGAAGGTCTGAGTGTTATTGGGTGGGGCCGGACGACAGCAAGAAGGAACCGGAGACCAAGGGGCCTGCCACTGGCTCCGCAACAGCAGCAGCCAGGGAATAATAATAAGCACTCGTGCCTTTAAATTAAGGTGATTTTGAAACTTTTTTAGAGGGGTTATTTTATAAAGAGGGTATACTTTGGTTTAATTGGATTGGGGGCCGGGTGTGTGTGTGAGTGTGTGGTGGGCGTTGATTAATTGGGTTGGCTGTAAAGTGGCGCTGGAAATTTGACCGCTCATTTTAAATTTTTGTATATCAGGTAATAAGTGAACCTTTTTCTCTTTCTTTTTTTCTCCTTTTCATAGACAAAAACAAAGCAGTTTCAGTTTAATTAGAGAACAATGGAACATAGTTTGTAGATATTAATGGGTGTCTCTGCTTGTTGTGATGCGTGTATATTGTTTTGGTGGTTCTGGGTTCATGAGTATATGGCTTGCCCTGTTCCAAATATACCATTGTATATTGGCTGGTGCTAAATAAGGCGGTGAAAGTTCAGTGAAATTAAATTTTCACAAGGTGGCAGTACAGTTTCTCTGGCATTCTTCAAGCCTAGCAAGTTGTACATTGTGCAGGAAAGTGATAGATACTCTTATTAGGGTTGAAAGTTGAAACCCATTGTTAGCTGATACCATTTGCTCAGCTCATACAAAATGCTTCAGGGTTTGACGCATGGTGCTCTGAAGTAATTTTCATCAGTATTTTTATCTTTTCAATTAGAAATGTTTAAACATGCTTAGTTCTGTTTGCATGTGGCCAGAGTTTTGTTATCATCGCAGCCACAGCCACAGGTGATTATGCTTGGATAGCAAGGGACCTTATATTTATATTTTATTATTTGTTTGTCATATCTCATATGCGCATGGGAAGTCCATTTCATATATGATATGGTAGCTGCAAGGATTCTAGTGCTAGTGCACTATCTTTTGTTTTGTTAAGCACTTTGATTACAAACCGGTTTAATTAATGAGTAGGGTTAAAATGCATAATTGGTTTTGTGCCTCAATCATACCCCGCATCTTTATCCAAGCGATCCGAGCCGCTCAACATGATCTCCATATTAAAATGTGCTTAGAGATCAAATTTTATATTTTTTGAAAATTTTCTACTATTTTTTTAGATAGGTACAAAATCAATGCATCTGGACCATTTAAAAACAGTGATTTTGTACCTATCTAAAAAAATCGTAAAAGAAGTTCCAAAAAATATAAATTTTGGTCTCTAAACACATTTTAATATGGATATCATGTTGAGCGGTTCGGATCGACTGTTTGAACTTTGTAAATAGAAATAGAGACGTGGGGTATGGTTGGAGCACAAAACCAATGGTGCATTTTAAACCTACTCTTAATTAATTGCTTACTAAATATATTATATACACATTTGTAAATATCTTACTTGTGTAATAATCTTCTACAAAAACCGGTTTAATTAATCATACCTACTTTAAATGTTGAAAAAAAAAATTCTAAGGTCAATATTTCAAATAAATGTCCTATAGTATGTGCCTACAAAACATAAAATTAGTATATATGTGGTATATGAATATGACCATAATACTCTCTTGCCGAACATAGACAAACCATGAGATTTAACTAAAAAATATGTCACTAAGAAGGTAAAAAAAAATGACTATTGCCGAGAGTACACTGACCGAAATTGTTATTTATGAGCATATCTATATTACTTCCGTGAAGATATTGCCAGCAATAAGCGTAGGGATAGATTTTTATAGTCACTTTAATTTGCTTTGAATTGGAATTGATTAGAATAATTTATGGGGGGAGTTGTATCATGCGAAAGCTGGAATCATTTACACGTCATTTACAATGCATGGGTTTTTTCGGTTTTTTTCTTTATCATAGAGAAAATTCAAGAATATAAGAGAAAAATGTAATGACTAAGAAATGGTCGTTGAAGTCAACGTAGAGAAACCACACAATCAAACGAGGACAGGAAATGGCAGGCTTGGCAGGGCAGCTGCAGAAATATTGGAGGGGCAAAATTGTCCATAATTTCAGAATCTTAGAATTGTCGTGTTAATATCAACCTGCCGCTGTGTACTACAGGGGATAAGGATCTAAAGGGAAGATCACACCACACGCTCTTATTCTCAGAAACTGTGAGGGCTGATATAAATAGTTTTACTTTAGATTTGGCAGGAGATTGGCGCATTTATATCCCAACAGGATTGCATTTAATCGAATTTAATTCCACCGTGATGTGATCAATGCGAATAGTTGTACCAATAACAATTTCAAAGGACGTACAAGAACATCAGCATCGAGCAGTTATTACAGAAATCAACCAAGGAAATGGAGAATTGGAGATGTATACACAAATTAAGTTGGGAAAAGGCATTTTCGTCGCCCAGTAAAAACGAGCAAAGGATTTTTTTTTAATTTTTTGTTGTTATTGTTGTTGTTGATAAAAGCAAAGGATTTTTTCTCTGTTTCATACTCCGTTCTCTTTTGGATTCAAATCTACTCATTTTCTTAAGAAAAACACCATCCTATTCTTCAATCTGAGCCGTTCAAAATCAATCACACGGCTTCAATTACTTTTTTCTTTTATATCAATATAATATCTTAAAATGAATCATATGTAATTGAAGCTCGGATTTGAACAACTTGAATTGAAAAACAGAAGAGTGTTCATTTTCTTAAGAAAAAGAGCAGATTTGAATCCATCCCCTTTCAATAAACTTTATTTATTTTGACTCAAATGATCCTAAAAAATATTACTCTTCTCATATTATTTTTCTAGAGGAGAATTTTTTTTCCAAGAGTCTCTAATGGTGGCACCAAACTCCAGTCTATGAATTTATTTTTATTAAAAAAGAATTATGAGAAATCTCTTAACCCAAATTCGACCATTCTTTTTAACTATAACATTAAAAAAAAAAAAATCAAACATAATATCATATTGCAAAAATCTCAGAAATGCCACTACTGTAGACATTATCTAGCACTAGCAGTATGATTGGAAAGAGGCAGAACTCTCTTTTCATCGTTGATTGGTGGCTTCTTTCTTTACTCGATTCCTGAACACTCTTGGTCCACAAGATCTATACATGATATATATCTGAGGATGAATTAGTGTATAACCACTCCTTTTTATTTGATTTTTATCTTTTATTTCTGCTTTGATAAATTTCTTATGTAGTCTTGCATATCAATTAGTTTGTTGGCTTTAAAGAAATTAAGATTTTTTTTTTTTTTTATAAGATAGGGATCTAGTCACTAACTTGTGAAGAAATGAAGAAAGTTAATGGTAGATGGTATTTTCTCATATTCACAATAATTAAAATGAGAAATTTCTTATCTTTGCATTGGTACATAATATTGGGTATAAAACCGTATTTGTGTTGACACTTGTTATGACTAAATGATCTTCAGGTGTCTCTTCTGAGTTCTGACTGAGAATGGAAGTAACAAATTAAATATGATATGAAGCTACCAACTAATGAGAATCTTGTCACTAGGTTTTTATTATTGTAAAATTTACTCTAGCTGTAACTTGTGAGTTGTGACTACTTAATCTGAGTATCAATTAGCTAATTATGTTTTGTACATGTAAATTGCAGTTTAAAGATGAATTTGCAAATGAAAGAATTTGGTGTTTTTTTTTTTTTTGAAGTCCTAGCAGAGGCTGCTAGGTTAATTTCATTTAAATAAATAGAGTTACATCAAGCTGCCTACATACCATCAGTAGCATGCAGGCCAATAGGGCTATAGTTGCAACTAACTAATATCTATAAGTTTCGAGAGTAAATTCTAATTTAGCAACTACTTAGCAATATTTGAGTCAACTGCTCATCTCTTGAATGCACCGGTTAGTCAAAATCTTTGGAGCCAGCCATTTTGTTTCAAAAATTACACGATTCATTATCTTCCATACATGCCAAACTACGCATATAAATCTTGAGAGCCACTGTTTGTAGTCCATTCCTCCTGCATTTCTGACCATGCTCCATGATTCTTCCCAAATAGCGTGAGACCTGGTTTCATGATTTGTTTATTCAACCTATTGCCCACATGAAGTCATACTTCCACGGTATATGGACATAAAGAGAAAAGGTGTAGATATTGGTCTCAGGGTTATTTGTTTAGGCATTGGTGAGAAGGAGATTTGCAGCATCAAAGATATTGGTCTCAGGGATCTTTGTTTAGGTTGGAGGCTATAAACTTTATGAAATATTAGAATGATGTCGATCTAAATGTTATATATATAACATGTTATCCTTCTTTTTTGTCGACAACATTTGGTTGGTCAAATAAACATTTGATTAGGAAAATATTAGTGTGTTGAGATAAATCAAATCACAAATTTTAGACAAAAATATGTTCAATCATTGAATGAAGTTGAGATAAATTTAGATAACTGATTAATGTTTGTTCCTACTGTTAATTAGAATAATAATAAAATTTTAGCGTTTGTTGATTGTCTCTGATCTCTCATTGCAATATACATAAACATACATAATATTAAATGAAGAATTAATGAAGACATGTTTTATTTTGTTATTTGCTTTTACTAAAAAAACAATTATAGTTATTTGCTATTGATTATTTTTGTTTAGACAATAGGTCATTATTAATATCATTTGCTTTAAATAAGAGATATTGAAAATAAAGAATCAAGTGACAAATACATGATATATCATGCAAAATTCATCTCTTTTGTACACATACAAAACTTGTTGTGATGTTAATTTGTAATGAAGATATGTTGTATTTTGATATTTCAAATGCAATTGTACTGAATCGCACGATTAAATAACCTTTAAAAATGCTTGAGAGTCGAGACAATAAAAAAAGTATAAGAATATCATCTCTGAAACCAATTTAATAAAAATATGAATTTAGCGTCACAACACAAATCAAGGTCCTGGTACGTTAGTATTCAAATAAACACATCATTTATTTAGATTAAACATCAACTTTAAAATATTCCATCAATTATCAAAATAATGAGAATAATACAAACCATAAAAAATATAAGAACAAATTTAAAATGAACAAGGAATGAAGATTTCGAGATTATAGAATTTTTCATAACAGCACCAGTTTAATTTGGTCCCAGATCAAGTGTTTCATTCGCTTAGAATAAATATAGTCCCAGATCAACAATTTTAAATGAGTTTTAATAGAAAAGATATTAAAATGAATAAATTTGTGAGTTTTTTAAGTTTAGAAGAGTAAATATGATATTATGAATTTTAGAGGGGGAAATACGTAATTTCCAAGTTTTTGAGGGGTATACATGAAATCCCCCCTAAAAAAAAAGGTTAAGGTTACATAATGATTATTTAATAAAAAAAAAAAGACTAAATGTAAGCTATAATTTTTAGAGCTTGTTACTTCAGGAAAAAAAAAAAAGGATTATCAGCTTCATGTTTATTTTATTTTGTTCAAATTGTCTAAACAGGTAACTAAGGATCTGGTCCTGAATTCGGAAAAATAAAAATAAAAATTATAGTTAAATTAATATTTTTCCTTCTTCTTAAATTCACCTAACCTTTTAAATTCATAAACAGACCGTAAAAGATATTTCCTGTTGGTAACTGTCAAATAATTACTACTGTGATGTCAACATATAACCGATCTGTATGACTATGACATCAAAATGTTGACTTAAAACTTAAAACGAGAAATTGCCTTGCTATTCAGGAAGCGTATTCTCTGCGGAGCTTTTAATTTGGTATGTTTTTTTTTATCGGACAGACCAGATTAGATCTTGCAAATTTTAAGAATATATATATTTTTTTCAATTCGAATAAGATCTGATTTGATCTGTCCAATCCGAAACGAACAGATCAAATTAAAAACTCCGCAAGAATTGGGAGAATACACTTCCTTGCTATTCAACCATCTACGGCCAGCAAGCAATATTTGAACCATCAAAATTCACTTAAGACTTCTCCTGATTTCTTTTTATTTTTTAAATATCATTAATTTAATAGGTAGAAAATCATCTAATAAAAAATATTTTAACTGAATGTGATTTTCTATCTATCTAGAAAATAGCAAAACGATTCAAAAAAAATATAATATAGATTTTGTTTTCAAGTACATTTTTATTTGAAAATTATGTTGAATGATTTAATTAACGGTTTGAATTTTAAATGCAAAACTATAGATCCATAATATGAACCTATGTACGCATTAGAAGGGGTCCGGATTTTCTAAAGTAATACAATCTTTGGATTTTTGATCGAGACCGTCCGATTCGAATCCATTGTTCGAGATTGCTTCGTAATTCGAATTCATATTTTGGGACCTCCACTTCGGATAGACTGTCACGGATTCAAATCGAACGATCCCGATTTAAAACTCAAAGATTGGGTTACTTCACAGAATCTGAACTCCATTACAAGTACCATGACCTCACTTATCAAGCAATGCAAGGTAATATTTATCTATTTTTAGAGTAAAATATTGTTAATGAAACCTAAATTTAATTAACTGGAACCTCAAATAATGTGAGGTTATGAGGCGCCACAGGTGTTTTGAAATTAAATAACATCACTATAATTAGCTAACTCATCTTCTATATATATATAGATAGATCAAATTAAGAATCGTGACTATGAAAGACATGAATTTCATGGATTCTGAAGACACACTCTCTCGGTTTGCTTCCTTTTTGACCGTGTCTATGTTGAGCTTCCAATATGTGACAATTGGCTTTTCCTGGCAAAACGATCCACAAAAACTAGTATCCTTTCATAATATGTATAATCTTGCTGTTTGTTTTAGCCTGTTGCTTTTTGAGGTGTTTCTGATAGAAAATAATAGTAAGAAATCAGAAGAAGATCATGATCAGGAAATGGAAGCAAACAATCAGACAAAATCAAAATGGAGGGGTCTGATGATATTTCTCATCTTTGATGTTTTGAAGCTAGTAATAGCGATAGCTCCCATCGCTTTTCCAATTAAAGCTATTCTTACTGCTGTGTCCAAACACAAACTATCTGTATATGATGAAGTTAAGTTTTTCTTTATTATTCTGACATCTCCTCTCTCAATTCTTGGAATAACTGTTTTTTATAGCATTTTACGTGCTAGAGGAGCTATTGGAATATGTCGACTCAGATAATTCAGATTATTTATATTTATTTTTTATTTCCTATTGTACCTTTATATATATATATATGTTCCTTTTTTTTGACAAATATGGATGAATCCACCTATTTCATTACGAAATTGAAATAGTTTGTTTACAAGCAATTAGTGAATTAATACATATCACTAAGTCTAAAAATATAAAAAGACTCACAATACTAGAAAGTCTATCCTAGATCAGTAGATCTACTAAATTTTTTTTTCTTCTAATAATTTTGATCTTCTTTCATAAGTAAGAAACTGAAGATGTAACATCTTCAAAGATATATATAAAATTTTCTCAAAAATAAAATAAAATAGACAAGGTGCTTCTGAATTTTAGTTTCACTTTAAGAAATATATTCTTCATTGAAAAATGCATAAGAAGAGAAAAGAAAGATAACACAGTTGGTTAGGAGAAAGTCATTTCTGTTACACAGTAAAAACTAAGGATTTTTATTGTTGTTGTTGTTGTTGATAGAAGTAGAAATTATTCACCAATTTCATTAGAAATAAAAGCTACTCATAGATGCTGGCTAGTAAGAAATTTTATAATTAACTTCGTTCATTTTAAGGTTTTGTTTGGTCTGACATAGATTTTATGATATGGAGTTCAACATTAATCTCATCATTAAAATATAGAATAATCATTTTGGTATCCGCATTTGAGTATCCACATCATACCCGTACGATATCGTGTCGCGATTAACTTCCATAGTTGTACACAGTGGTCCCCATTAACTATCGACGTAACTAACACTAGTATTAGACCTTCCATTTTGAAATTCAAAACTTCTTTTCTCTCTATTTTTTTTTTTCCTTTTTCGAATCTAGAGGCAATTTATAGGTGATTTCGAAACAGTAGGCCATTTCCATTAGATTTTGAGTCGATCTATCTTCTCTTTTGTGACAACGCTCTCTTCTCAATTCTCTGTGGTTAATCAGTGATTTTTACTAGTGATCAACGAGGTTAATATTTGTTTTTTTTATTGATTTCTAGTTTGTTTTTGTTCTAGCAAATCAATAACGATAGATCGTATCGTTTGTAATTCATATACACAATAGATTTTTAGTTTTAATGAATTTATATGAAAGTGTGAGATGTTTATGATAATTTGATTTGTGCCAAACGCTATAATTTTTAGAGCTTGTTACTTCAGAAAAAAAAAAAAGATTATGAACTTCATGTTTATTTTATTTATTTTTTTCAAATTGTCTAAACTGGTAAATAAGGATCTAGTCCTGAATTCGAAAAAAAGAAAAAGAGTTAAATTAATATTTTCCTTCTTCTTAAATTCACCTAACCTTTTAAATTCGTAAACAGACTGTAAAAGATACTTCCTGTTGATAACTGTCAAATAATTACTACTGTGATGTCAACATATAACCGATCTGTATGACATCAAAATGTTTGCTTAAAACTCCGTGAAACAAACGAGAAAGTGACTTGTTATTCAACCATCTACGGCCAGCAACAGCAAGCAATCTTGTACCGTTGTACGTACCAAATTCAGTCTGGATCTCAAATCAAACCAGGTCCGAATTGGCTCCGATGCAACCCGACCCGCAAGTGCACGGCAGCATTATGGTAAAGATTTTAACAGAGTAGTTTTGACTTTATGCAGCGCACGGCCTATAGAATCAAAACAGCGCTACAAATGGTTAGTGCGCTGCATGAAGTAAAAAATACTCTGTTAATAGATTTATCCCAGCATTATCCCGGGTCCGGATCCCCTAAAGTAACCTAATTTTTGGATTTTCGATCGAGACCGTCCGATTCGAATCCGTCTGTTGAGATTACTTAGCGATTTGAATTCATATCTCGAGATGTGTGCGCTCTACTTCGGATAGATTATCACGGATTCGAATCGGACGGTCTCCATTGAAAACCCTAAGATTGGGTTACTTCACTGGATCCGAGCTCGCATTATCCCCAAGCCCAAGCTCGACTCGCTCAGATTACACTTTCAGATAACGCTTTTAAAGCCGCGAACTCAAACGAACGCGCACACACTGACTCTCTCGCTTGAGCAGTTGGACAGCCTCCATTTTTATTTTTTCTATCATTTCAATGGCGGAAGCAATTGGCGCCAGATTTACTCGAGCAGTTCCCGCTTCTATCTCAAAGCCCAGACAGAGACTCCTCAATTTCTCTAACCAATTCCCCACTTCTCCTTCGTCAATTTCACTGGCTCGTTTCTGTCCAAAGAAGCGAACTCGGCTCAAAACCACCAGCTGCGCTATTGCTGAGACGGCCCAGACTGATAAATCAAAGCTCGAGGAACAAGTGATGAGCATAGATAATTTGCACCGGTTCTTCGACCTCAATATTGGCAAGTGGAATGGTTCTTTCTATGTTAGTCTCCTTTCTTTCTCCCGCTCAATTTTTAAAGTATAAATTATTCGTCTCCTGATTTGTTCTTGTTTTTGGTTTTTTTTTTTTTTTCGAAATTGACTTTTCTTCAATTTCAGCAATTCGATGCGAAAGGGAATTTGTTGCAGAATGTGAGCACAAAGCTGTCAGTTAGCTCATATGGAGAGGATGAGCTTATCAGCCTCATTCAAACGTAACACTTTCTTACCTTTCTCTTATTATACGACAGTACATTTTTAGTGAATGGCAGTGCTTCTTGTCTAAACAGTACACAGTGTCGCTGGACCAGGATTTTCATCAGAGGAGGCAAAAAAAAATATCGAATCGGGTTTAAATAGCTAATTGGGTTTAAATCCATTAACTAATTAGGCACTCGATAAAAAACATTGCTTTAACTTATATTTTCCAATATTCTAACTTGTAATTTCTGATTCTACCTATAATTCTAATTACCAATCATAATTCAAGAAATTTATTTCAATTTTAACTCTAAATTTAACCCAAATTATAAATCAAACATCCAGAGGGGGGCAAAAGAATTGTCGGGGGGGGGGGGGGGGGGGGGGGGGGGGCGGTGGGCAAAGTCGATCGAAAAGTCCCGATCTCCACTAAAACTCAAAATCCAGAGCTGCCCCCCTGGGACCATGTGGGTCCGCCCCTGCACAGTGATATAATACATAATTAATATCCATTGACAATGGACTAGTAATCAAGCAAAACAAGTTCCAAAAATTGATGTGTTTATAGCTATACAGGTAGCTTTACATATGGAATTTTATGCAATGTAGTATTATTTTAAATGGATTATTGGCTCTAAAGTTAGACAACTAAAAATTCAAATTCGTTCAATGGATGGTGAAGCATGCATTGAATCTAAATTATTGTATTTCAGATATAGAATTCATTTAGAATGATTTTCAAATAGTCAATGGATTCTAACTGTAGTAATAGTAATTCATTTCTTTTGTTGCAATATAACTTTATATCATTTTATTTATTTTATTTTTTGTAGGTTGTACATAAAGCAACATCCATCCAGTACATCAATAGCTGGTCAAGAAGAAGAGCCTGACTGGACAGAGTACAAAATCAAAGAGACCAACATGTTCACTGTAGATAAATACCAACAGGTGCTATTGACATTTCAATCTCTATTTGTTTTCCTTCAATGCTTCTTTTTTCTCAGTGCTAATGATCTCTGTTGTTTAGAGCACAGATTGGATTCTTTCCAAAAGAGAAAGCATTCTCTCTCAGGTACCAAACGGCTGGTATGTTAGAGACAGTGCTTCGAGCCGGAGTACTTGGTGAAGACGATACAGGTGAAGAAAATCCAAGGTACGTACTACCTTTGTCTCAGCAACTCTTTGTATTTACCAGTACCAAGCATAGCTGGTATGGGATCAATCCAGCTTATGGTACCAGACAATCTTCAGTGGGTTCAGCATGAATCAGTACGTGATATTACTGAAATATCACTGTTATGATGAAGTAATATGTTATTTTACCATATACGAAAAAATAAGAACATTGATTAGGGAACAATAAAAAAATTGAGCGTGAATCAAGTGAAATGAACTAAATTTAATTCTAGGTTTTTGTGATGTCAACTCAGGAAACATTGTAATACTGGTTGAGTGGTTGTTATCAACTCAGAAACCAAAATATCGGATTCTTGGTTTGGTTTTATTTCAATTTGAGTAATGTCCTTCATCATCATCATTCTTTTGTTATAGTTAGTTATTATTTGGGAAAACAAGAGCTCACAAGTTAAATCCTCTATTTTTCTTATATAGAAATTTGAAAATACCGTCAAAGATTCCATCAGTTGTTTGTGAGAACTGCCTTTATTCTCTCAATAAAGATAGGAGAATCAGGGCATTTCACATATTGGATCCAAAAGGTGTCGTTGAGATGTTTCTCCTTTTCATTGAAGATCGAGGCAATGAGGCACCATTGATTTCTGACTTTCAGGTCTTTCTGTAAATTCTACAATTCATCAAATTTAGTTTCTTACAATTTGTAACTCATTAGTAATAACAAATTTGATGGGTATTCTTGGAATTTGGCTCCTATCGACAAAAAGAACTCCAAAGAGACATGCACACAACAAAACAAATTTGGAGGAAATGGTTGCAGATACTTCAACACTGACATAAGCCATTTCTAACTATGAGCTAAAATTCATGTAAATTTGTGAAAATGGCAGGGAAGCTCAGATAGATTATCTCCGTTTCTGGGGAGATGGAAGGGGCACTCAGTAACAAAAAGGAGTGGAGTCTATGGCGCAACGATTGCTGAAGCAGATACTGTTACTCTTCTTGATGTGGATGCCGATGGTAAATTGATTCAGGTATTTATCCTTATTGTTTCCTTGTACCAGTGATGGTGGTAGCACAACCCCATGCTTGTTCTATTCTGCTATAGATACTAATCTGCACACTAAACCTTTATTTCTTCCTTGGAGTCAGAAAAGCTGGTAGCATACTCTTTCTCTTCTTGAAATGGTATCAATGTTAAATTTGTTAAAGTGTGAGCTTGACCAGTGCATTTTGGTACAGAACCTAACCTGCACAGTATAAACTCATAAATTATAGTCCTTGCTATTTGTACAAAAAGGCTACCATCCTAGCACTAGATTTAACTAGAATTGGAACAGAAATTTGAGTATCTGACTGCTGATCAGGATTCAGTATTGACATCCTATATTGGGCTCTTTGCTATCAGCACTGAAAATATGGAGAGAGTGGAGAGATGCCGAGTATTACAAATATTAATCCAAGATAATATTTTGTTCGTAGGATATTAAGTCTACAGGGAAAGGTAGCACGGCAACAAGCAATGTGCCCTGGACAGGATCTATAACTGGTAATTTAGTTACCTTTGATGGAGGTTATAATATGACGTTATTGCCTGGAGGAATGTATATGGGATGCCCCTCTGATGTCAGCAAGAATGTAGCTGAGTCACAGTCATTCCACCTTGAGTTTTGTTGGCTGGAGTCACCTGATAGGCGTCAGAGACTGGTACGCACCTATGACTGGCATGGGCTTGCTGTCTCATCAACGTACTTTTATGAGGTCAAGGTTTGAGATGAATAGCAGTGAAGTGTAATGTTGTTCTTTGCAAATTTTATGATACAAGCAATGGAAAGATTATTTTTACAACCTTCTCTTAAACAAACAGGGTTCTTTGCAGATTTTAGTTTTTCCATGCAGTTGATTACTGCATTGTGCATAAGTGGTGTGCACATAGCATATGCATATGCGATATGAATAAGTTGTTTGCTCTGGGCAGGGATTTCTTTTAACAGTAATTGATAGTTGAGGAGGGATCCAATACCTCATGTATTTCAATCCTCATCATATCTTATATTTTATATCTTCGTTTTCAAAGTTTAAACTGTCAATCCGAACTGCTTAACATGATATCCGTACTAAAATATCCTTGGGGATGAAATTTTATAATTTTCGAAAATTGTTTTCTATTTTTTAAGATAATTGCAAAAATCACTGTTTATATACAGTTAAAAAACAATGATTTTCTATCTATCTAAAAAAAATAGTAAGAATTTTCCAAAAATTATAAAATTTCATTCCCAAGCATATTTTAGTATAGATATCATGTTGAGAGGTTCGGATCGACACTTTGGACTTTGAAAACGAAGATATAAAATATGAGGTATGATGAGATATGAAAGGTACGAGATATTGGAATTCCCCTCTTGATAGTTTCACGTCTCAGTTGTCTAAAATGTCATTTAACATGCTTGAATAGTGTAAAGAATGTATAAAAGCGTAAATTAATCATGAAAAAAAAATCGTTTCTTCTTTTCTAATAATTGTAAGATTATAAACTGGCCCAGTAGGCATAATCACCAAAATCTGTATAAAAGCAAAGAACCCAATAGGCATAAAATGGTTTTACATTTTTACCGACAACAATTTATAGTTTTTAATACATAAGGACCTAAATTAATTATAAAAAAATACTATTTTTTTTTCCAAATCTTACATTTTTTTTCACTTTCTTCTAAAGAGTTTCCAAACTTGGTGACTATTTCCAAGCTTTTTTTTTTTCTGAATGTGTGCACTTGATTTCTTGTTTAATGAGGAGTATGACGTACTTACAAATATACAAATGCTAATATAAATACAAGTTGAAGTCTTTAAATTTTTTTTAGTAAAATAAGCTTGAGAGGTTATGAATTTTAGGTATAACTTAATCCAACATCCTGTTCTTCTGTTGGTGGAGAAATCCAGAGTCAAATGTCGATCCACATTTTTTTATTTTTTTCCTTTTGTAATTAAAATTGCAACTATAATTAAGAAATTCGATTTTGCGAATAGAAAATGTGACTTCTGACAAATACTATTTTTAGTTGTCAATACTTGGTCAAAAATATTATACAAGTATTGGTTGATATTAAACTATGATCAAACCTTTTAGCCTACTATTCTTAATATATATATAGGCAAAGGCTTCTATGGACATAAGGACCTATATATATTTTTTTTGAGAAAGCTTAATGAAATATTAAATTAGAAGTATTATTTTCCGTAATATATTATCACATAAAAACTTGATATTACAATGTCACTTCTAGACATAGATACTATCCTATGTTGAACTTGATTTTTTTTTTCTTTCTGGTTGAAACGAAGATAATGAAAGAGTAAGGTTAAAATGTATTATAGGTTTTGTTCTCCAATCATGATTCACATTATTTTTTTCGTTTCCAAGGTTTAAGTAGCTGATTAAAACTGCTCAACGTGATTTCAAAATTAAAATGTGCTTGGATATCAAACTTTTTTATTTTTTTTAAGATAGGTACAAAATCACTGTTTTTAAAAGATTTTGGATCATCCAAACAGTGATTGTGTACCTATCTAAAAAATATATAAAATTTGATCTCCAAGCACATTTTTATACGAAATCATGCATGTTGAGGAGTTCTGATCAACTGCTTAGACCTTCAAAGTGGAGAAAATAATGTAGAGCATGATTAGAGCACAAAATCAACGATGCATTTTGAACCTTCTCTTATCATTATCTCTGTTTCAATTTTCAAGACTACTATTAGAATTGTGTATACTTCTAACCTTAATAACTACAACTAATTAAGTCTCGACATGTTGCAACAAAACACAGCAAAACTAAGTAATTAATAATAAAAAATAATAAGGTACAAAATACTAGATAATAAAATATGTAAGAGTTATAATAAGATTTTAGGGGATTTAATGTATAAGAAGAGTTAGAATAAGGTTTTATTGGAGCACTAAATCATGATGCATAATTAATTAGCAGCTTTGATTAGGATTTAGGGGGGCATTTAATTTGTTTGGCCTCCACTAACATCGCAAGGGGCCTTAATTATGTGAAAACGCTAAACAGAAAAATTAAGGAGTTGACTCTAACTTACTCTGCATTTTTTGCTATTTGGATATCTCCATTTCTACCAGAGAGACCTGAATTAAGCATTGGATTGATAGTTGGGTTTCTCACCATTTGGGTTTTAAATGGACGAGAGAGTAGCTAGCTAGGCTCAAACATGTCATGGTTTGTCACCCATGCTTGCGACATGCTTGGAATTAGTTGTACAATGATCGATGTAGGAAGAATAAATATACAAAAAAATATTACGCCAAATGAGTCGCGTCTAACTTAAGCTACTCACGATGTTATAATTAAATTATGTAATTAGGCGATGTTAATCTATTTATTAATTGGAGATCAAACATGCATGTTAGCTACTCAACTATCATGTCTTGCTTAATTTCAATGAATAACTTTGCAATTGAAAGAATTATCTTAATGAACTTTGAATAATAGTAACTATATGTAATTTTGACAAGAACCTAATTCAACCATACATAAAACAAAAGCAATCTTAACTTAAAAGTTGGTAATGAATATTATCGAAATTTGATTAAATAAGAATTATAACAAAACTAGTTTTATATTATTAGAGTATGGTTCAAATGTCTCACGTATTTCATATCTCAATCGTATCTCACATCTTTATCTCTAGTATTAAAATTCAAACAATCGATCTGAACACTCAACATGGTCTCTATATTAAAATCTATTTAACGACAAAATTTTATATTTTTCAGAGACATTTTACTAATATTTTATATTGGTACAAAATTATTATTTTTTAGAAAATTTTAGACCATCCAAAACAGTGACTTGTTAGTTCTTACCTATCTAAAAAGATGATATTTTTTTGCAAAAAAAATATAAAATTTGGTCTCCAAGAAACAACTATTAATATAGAGATTATGTTGAGTGGTTCATATTGGCTATTTGAAACTTGAAAATAGAGATAAAATATGAGATACGATTAAGGCATGAAAACACGAGGCATTTAAACCCTACTCTTATTATTACCATTGAATTTTAGATAATTGTAATAAATATTAAATAATCTTTTGATCAAATGAATATCAACCATCCAATAAATCGATGTATTTGACTTATTTTTATAAATTAAATAATAGATTTATATTTAATTAAAAGAAGCTGATAACAGTACCTGCACTCTAAGTATTTACAAAATCTCCACATTATAAATACCATAACTATCTGGAGGGGGCTGCAAAAACTCCAGCACTAATTTTTTTTTTAAAGTGCTAATATTTATATACGGAAATATTTATACCTATGCACTGAAGTATTTATACCTATGAGGTGAACATTTTGCGTAAATAATTGTCTCCCGAATCAAATCTCTCAAACGTACCCGCATCATTAATTAATATCTATGAAGGACCACTCAAACTACATGAGGGACCATACATGTTTTTAGAGGTTATTTTTTTTTCTCCGTTCAATCTCGTCCATATTTCTGACAACCTGTGAGAAATTCTGCAAATCTAAAACTACGAATGTCTGATATGCAATTTTCTCTTTCAAATAAGATCCATGATAACGTACTTTCGGGCCCATCATATTTATACCTCGTCGTGTAGGTATTTATACCTATACTTGTAAGTATTTTTTAAATATGATACTGGATGATGTTTGAAAGTATTAATATCAGGTATTATAAGTATTTATATATATATATATATATATATATATATATATAGGTTTTGGCTAATATGCTACGGGTAGCTAAGAGGCCTCCGTGCTACGGCTCGGATTTCGAGTTTTCAAAATCCTAACGGTCGATCCGAACCGTTCATCTTGTTCTCCATATTAATATGTGCTTGGAGACCAAATTTTACATTTTTATGAATTTTTTTACTATTTATTAAGCCACTTTGAAAACCGCTGATCCAACGGTAGTTTCTGGTTTTACTGTTGGGTTAAGCCACCGTTGGATCAGCGGTTTTCAAAGTGGCTTAATAAATAGTAAAAAAATTCATAAAAATGTAAAATTTGGTCTCCAAGCACATATTAATATGGAGAACAAGATGAACGGTTCGGATCGACCGTTAGGATTTTGAAAACTCGAAATCCGAGCCGTAGCACGGAGGCCTCTTAGCTACCCATAGCACCGTAGCCACGTCCTATATATATATATATATATATATATATATATATATAGAGAGAGAGTACGGCTAACGCGCTTCCTCTAGCATATGGGCCGAAATGCTTCCGGTGAAAATTTGAAATTTCAAAATCCAAAAAGTCGATCTGAACCGTTCATCTTCTTCTCCATATTAATATCTGCTTGGAGACCAAATTTTACATTTTTCTGAAATTTTTTACTATTTATTAAGCCACTTTGAAAATCGCTGATCCAACGGTAGCTTCTGATTTTTACTGTTTGGTAAGCCACCGTTGGATCAGCAATTTTCAAAATGGCTTAATAAATAGTAAAAAATTTCAGAAAAATGTAAAATTTGGTCTCCAAGCAGATATTAATATGGAGAAGAAGATGAACGGTTCAGATCGACTTTTTGGATTTTAAAATTTCAAATTTCCACCGGAAGCATTTCGGCCCATATGCTAGAGGAAGCGCGTTAGCCGTACTCTATATATATATATATATATATATATATATATATATGCATTGAAATATTTATACTTATGAGGTCATCTATTTTTGTTAGAGGAATGTTGACGCAGAGACGATTAGAAAATGTTGATGAAAGGATACAGGTCCCCATTACCTCATTAGAGGGAGGTTGATGTGGAAATGATTGGAGAATTCGAAAAGATATTATCATAACAAGTTATACATCAAAATATTAATATCTTATTTTTTATTAAGTATTAATATATTATATTCCAAGTATTTATATTTATGAAGGTTGATACGGGCACGAGTAGAAGAACTAAAAAGAGAGAGACCATATTAGTAGAAATCATAATATACCACTCATTTAATGTTGTGAAAATTTTGAGTGTACATATATATATTGAAATGCGGAAACTCTAATAATTATTCTTAATTAAATTTTATGTTCGTTTGTTTACAATACCCTTTAAAAGATTGCGTGCATGAGTGTACATCACAAATAATAGTGATATTTTCTTGTCTTATAATATTAAACTTTGGTGCTTTACCAAATCGTAAGAATTAGTAAGTATATTTTTATTATCCATGTAAACAGCGTTTTCCTACAGCTCAGGCCTCAGGGGATGCCGAAGGAAATAGGGCATGAAGAAATATCAATTCAACCGCTACGTGAGCAAAATTCTTCAGACATGCCAAAACTCCTCCAAGCTTGGGTGTGATGAGAAAACCGCAATTTCAATTCCCTGCCGACTTTCCTCTTTCAAACAAAACATCAAACCAAACGCTTCAATTTCCTTTGCCCTTTGGTCATCGTTGTCATATTTTTTTATTCTTTTTAAGGACAACTTCCCTTTTTTAAAAGGGAATAAAAATAAGAGGAATGGGAGCATAGACTTTCTTTCTTCTTTCTTTCTCCTTGCAGTTTGCACCCAATCACAACCCCCGTACTCTGTTAATGGAACACGGCAACCATGGATCAGGCATGAGAGATCATAGCGATTTCAGCGAGTTCGAGCAAGTTCCGTTCATGGAGCTACTATACAGTCCGCCTTCTGTGGATGATGTGGAGCATCATCATAATTCAAATGGCTCTTCTTGGGGACTTCCTGTAAGTCCAGTTACATGCATATAATGTTTTTTGAAGGTCAGTGAGAAGCCTCACCAACTGTTTCATGGATAAAAGAGAAGTTTTAACCTAACCTAATCTATTATTCTTAGAACAAAGAGGTCTTAGCATTGAGAAGTTCGTTTCTTTATACCTTGTTTGTTGTTGTTGTTGTTGTTGGTGGTGGTGGTGGTAATGGTGATGCTTCTGTTGCTATTGTTGTAGTTTAAATGTTTAAAATTAAAAATAAAATGAAGATAAGGGATCATCTAAGTTTACTGTTTGAAGAACAGAAGAGAGGGATCTTCCGATTTCTATTTCTTGAACCTTTTTTTTTCATATGATTACTTTGAAACTAAAATAAAAGTTTCTTATGCTTTTCACCATTCTTTAATCTGTTTTCATTTGACTAAATTTCGATTTCTCAAATTGTTCAATGATCCATTTCAGGCCAGTAACTATAACTTCTCTCACCAAAAATCGTCGCTTAATCAATTCATATCTCCAATTCCAATTCCAAGTTCTTATGCAGTTGCCTGTAATTACGCCCCGCTAAACCATCTGTCTTCGATCCCACCCCCAGATCAAAACCAATTCAATTTTGAGACCAAATTAAATATTTTGTCCCCAATTGAAAACCTCACTGTTGAAAAACCAGCAGACGATGGATACAACTGGCGCAAGTACGGTCAAAAACAACTAAAAGATGGTAAGTATCCAAAAAGTTACTACAAGTGCACCAGTCCAAGTTGCCCCGTAAAAAAGACGATTGAACGCTCGTCTGAGGGGAATATAACGGATATTACTTATCAAGGCCAGCACAACCATGGTGCAGTGCGTCAAATTGAAAGCTGTGAGGATGGAGAAGAAGAAATTGTTGTTAGCAAATCTGATCAAGAGAGGATGTCAGGTTCAGTTGACAGTGATGGATTGGGTAACAGCGAAGTGATCATAGACAGTACTGCTGATAGTGAGATAGACAAACATTCTAAGGTAAAACTATTTTGTTTCAGAATTGTATTTATATTTATATCATTTTACAAACATCTCCAGATTTATATTTTTTTGACTAATTTTTTTAAGGATGATAGTAGTGGATCAAGTTCTTCTGGTAATAAGAAAAAGGAACAAAAGATAATATTTGAGACGCGTAGTGAAGTAGATCTTATTGATGATGGTTTTCGCTGGCGTAAATATGGCCAAAAATCTGTCAAAGGGAACCCCCATCCTAGGTACAATTATATATATTCCCTGTTGTTATCAACTTGTAACCTTCTTTCGTGTTAACGGGTCGAACAAATTATATCGGTTTTATGTATCTTGTAGGAGTTACTACAAATGCACTCATTTGCATTGTAATGTGCGCAAGCAAATCGAGAGAGCCTCAAGGGACCCAAAAATAGTATTAACAACATATGAGGGAAAACATATGCATGACCCAACACCGTCTGCTAGGGCTATCAGTTCGCATGATGCGATTCAACCTACCATGGTTTCTGAGAAAACAACTAATCGCTTGATGAATGATGCCAGAGAACACGCGCGCTATGGATCTTCAGCCTAAAAAGGAAGCCTTTTTTGTTACTTAGCCACTTTTTTGGCTGATAATTGGTGAACTGCTCATTTTAACTGATAATTGGCTGGACTGCTCATCTTTTCTTTGGTGTGGATTTGATTGGGAAATCTTCAAGAGAGAAAGGAAATAATATACAAAATAAGAAAAAAAAAATAGATAATGAGTGAACTAGACTAGTGAAAAAAGAAGTGTTTTTGGAGAGGTTTTTGTCTATTTTTTTTTTTTTTCATTTATTTGGTTATAATTTCCGAGAGTGCTAAACTAAAGGTGGTTGTGAGGAACTTGTTAATATTTGTGGGATGGATTTGTTCATATTATTTTCTTAGAGAGCTCTGCTAATCTATTTTAAAGCTTTTGAAAAATGAATGTGTAAGTATGGTTCTGTAAAGATTGGAAATGTTAAATATATAGAAGAATGTGCACAAGTTTGTTTGGTTTCATATTTTTGGTTTTGCTCCTTAAACCCAGCACACTGCATATAAAAAGTAACTGAATTGAATCTGACAATACCCTAACCATATATAGAACCAAATATTTTTCTCATGAATACTTTGTATTTGATCAGTGACTTGTAATTGGATATGGGAAAGACAGTCTGGAAAAGAGAACTTGAACTCTGCATTAATATAAATGCTTGTATTCATTTTTTGACTTGTAATTGGACAAACGGGTGAAAAGGTTAACAAATTAATATTGGACGGGTTATGATACGAACAAGGTCCGAAGTTTGATTCATGTTCAGATTAATTCTTACAAAAAGAGCGGGTCTGAGCAATTAATGAACAGCCCGTTGAACACTTCATTTTCCTGTCCAACGAACAACCCGTCCGAGCTGCCCGTTTGAGTGCCTCTAGTTACTCCTCTCCCCCGTTTTGAGCCGCCTCTAGCCCGTCTGAACAATTAACTAGAGGCGAGCCACCTTCCCGAGTGCTTCTCTCCTCTCTCCCAGACGACCTTGGTACCAACCGTCTCCATTCTTGGTAAGCGCTCCCTTCTTCGCTCTCTCTTGTTCTCTCTGATTCGGTTGAATTACATATCAATTTTTAAGGAGTCAAAATGGGACTTTACTTCCTGACCAAAAAAATTTAGTGTGCTTGATTATATTGTAACTTGTAAGCAGGAGAAGCAAAAAAAATAAAAATAAAATTAGTGTGCTTGATTATATTCCCCAACAAATCATTGGACTTTTCATTTAGAATGACTATTTGCTGATTATTTTTTTCTGGATAGCATTTCTTTTATCTATTAAGTTGTTTGAATTTTATTTAAGATTATATTTTGTTGCAAAAAAAGCAACAAATCTGCAAAACAACTTATTATTGATGTTAGATATATAGAAAGGGCGAAATCAACATTGAGAACATGATAGGGTGAAATTTTAAGATATGCCATATTTTCAAATTATTTCGAAAATAAATAATATTTTTACAATTTTTGAGTAAAGGTATACTTGCACAAGCAAAAGCAGTATTATGTCTTTTGTTTGAGTATACACACAAAGCATGAATTGATTGCAGCCCAATTAAGCATGTGTTTTTTCAACAAAAATTATAATTGATGATTCTTAAATGCAAGTGCTTTAATATGCAGTTTCTCTTATATTGGACAGTATTGTGATGTTTGTTTAAGTAGGTTTTAATTACCTCAGTTAATCTGATATGGCAATCCTTGATTTAGTTAGAAAACCTTACGTAGTTAAAACAAATTAATGAAATGATGATTGATTATAATTGCTCAGTGAAGACTGGTACTATTAGTTTTCATACTGTCAAGTATTACTGGTATAGTTTCTATTCCTTACTGGTATGGTTTCCAAATAATATATACAGTTTCTCTGAGGTTTGAACTTTGAAGTGTTTTAGTTACAGTTTCTGACACCTTATGCATCAAACCCAGTAGCTTGGTAGACCTCATTATTCTCCTTTCTTTTTATATCTTTCTGTTTTTGTTCTTTTAATAAAGGTTTAGGTCGACCGAGGCTTAACTTTTACAGGGAAATTAAATTGTGAGAAAAAAAAAAGAGCCAATTGGTTCTCAATAAGCATATTTTGATAATTGAAATTTAAACATTTTATTCTGGTTTTGAATTCAATCAAAATGTTGAGTCTGCATTGTTTATGTTTTATGGTTCAATTTAGTTATACGGGCTTTTCTGAACTGATCTTAAGATGAATGGGCTGAGTCCGAAACGGGCTCAATATTGAACATAAATTGGACGGACTGAGTTCGGGCTTACTCTTCTTAAATACAGGCCGAGTTTGAACGGGCTTTACAGACTTCATAAATTAAGACGGGCCGAGTTTGGACTCAAACCCGCTCATTAACAGGCCTATTTCATAGAACTAAACCCTAACAACCAATTCCCCTTCCCACATCTCAGTTCCCGCCTTCCCCTCAATCAACCTCGTGCTCTCAATTCCCGCCTTTCCTCTCTCTCTCTTCCTCTCCCTCTCCCTCTCCCTCTCCCTCTCCCTCTTCGCTTAATCCGGTCGTAAATGGGGAAACAACCGAAAACACCCGAACCCGAGAGAAGAACAACCCGATCCACCGCTTCCATTTCTCCTGCGCCTACCCCATCAAAGCCCTCCGCTCCACCAAAAACCCCGGAGCTCTCCAGTTCTCTCCGCTATCTCCTCTCAGGTCTCCCTGGTAGAAAGTCTCAGATCCTAGACCTAATCCGCCTCATTGGACCTTTGAATTGCCCCAGCTTACCTCTCCTCTTGTACGGCAACGCCTCCACTGGTAAGACCAGCACGGTTCTCAAAGTCCTAAAGCATCTCGACCGTTCGTTCGTTTACGTCAACTGTAGATCCTGCCACAACCCGAGAATCCTTTTTGAAACGGTGCTTAGCCAGTTAGGGTCAAGCCACAAAAAGTGCAAGAAGATGCCAGATTTTTTGAATTATCTGAGAGAAGCTTTGGTGGAGAGAAATAAAGAGATGGTATTCTTGGTTTTTGATAGTATCGAGTCAGTGCGATCATGGGATAATGGATCGAAAGTACTTTCTCTTTTGCTTACTCTGTATGATCAACTTCAAAATTATGGGGCAGGTTTGCTTTATATCAGTCAATCCACACCTGATGCATATCTGTTGAGATTTGGTTCGTTCCAACCAATTGACTTGTGCTTCCCTGATTACACTTTTGAGGAGATTCATAGTATTCTTATGAGAAATCGGGCCAACCCCAAACTGTATTCTTCATTTTTAAGGTAAAAGACATGCTATGTTAGCATTTTTAATCAAAGTTTTTGGATCTTCTGCTCGATTTGTTTGCAAATAAAAAACAGTATGTTTCTGTATTCTTTGCACTTAGCATCCAGATTGCTTGGGTTTGCAACTGACACCTAATACTGTCTCAGATAGTTACCATTTTTACATCCAACTGCTAGATTGGGGTAATGGTAAAAGGTATCCCTTCAATACTGACAATCTTCAACTTAGTTATAATCTCAAATGGAGCTGAAATGGGGCAAACCAGATTTATTTGCTGCATTTCAATCTGTATAAACTCGTTATTAAGATATTTGGTTGATACAAGAATTGGAGTTGAGGGCCTTTCAGTACTTCATCATTGTTTCTGACAGTTGGGTTTTATTTGTGAGTGTCATAAAAAAAATTGGGTGCTAATTGCAAATTTTGGACGCCACTCATTATATACAAGAAAAGGAAAGGTGGGAGTTATCTGCCAACACATTAGATTATTGTGTTTAATTTGTAAAATTTCTCTATTTTTCTCTTTTAAAGACACTAATTTGGGTTCTTTTATCATTTATTTTTTAATTCTTAGTGTTGTTCTAAAACCCTTCACTCGAGTGACCAGACGGCTTGATGAGCTGGTGTCGGCACTTGATCCCTTGTACAAGAAATATTGCGAACCATTGACTGATTCAACCATCACACCTGACGAGGCCATGAAGAGAAGGTTATTTGATTATGTTCAGCCCCATTTGATTGCTGCTTTAAATCAGACATTTACAATTCCACCTAGGGCTTTGAAAGATAAGGGTGGTATAAAGAGGCAAGGAAGTGGAATTGGGAATGCAACTGGTTTGCCAGAATTGGATTTTCACATGTCAGTTTCTGCCAAGTATCTCCTTATTTCAGCATTTTTGGCTTCAAGAAATCCAGCGACGCTTGATGCATCATTATTCGATTCAACTGGGGGATGTGATGGTCGAAAACGCAAGAGAAAGTATGAAATTTTTCTCTCTTTTGTGCTATTTTGCATACTAGCACCTGCCTGAAAAAAAAAATGAGTTAATGAAGGAGAAGTATGTTTTTTCCCCCAATACTTGTGCTATTGACATATACTGTCATCAGGACAATTCCGGCATTACTTCTGTTGAACTGTATATCAACTACTTTCTATTGTAACTCATCTGAATAATTATTGTACAAGTTAATGCGATGTTTGTTCTAAAAATTAACATCCTATGAGGTACAATAGCATACCAAGCTGTTCTCTTACCAGAATAATTTATTTTTTGGTTTTCTGCGTTCTAGTAGTTTATAGCTGCCAAATCGTAATATATCACTAAAATCAACAAGAACCTAAAATATTAATATAGGGGTGATAATTAGATGACATTGAGATTTGTCTTGAACTTTTGTAATTGTATAACAACAAAGTGTTTTAAGATGGTAAAACATGGTCTTCTTTTCTTAATTAGGAGCTCTCAATCATCAATAGATAAGAAGAATACAAAGGCCGAAGAGATGCTAACAAAGGGACCCGGTACATTTCCACTGGAGAGGCTCCTAGCCATATTTCAGTGCATAACCTCTGTCTTAGAAGAAGAACCATCTCTGAATGAAGAAAAATCCCTAGAAAACGGTATCGGGTTGATGTCAGATGTGTTATTGCAACTTTCTACACTGTGCAATTCAAATTTCCTATGTAAGAGTGGAAATTGTCCCTTAGAGGGGTCAGTGCGGTACCGGTCTATGATCGATGAAGATATGGCCTTGAAGGTGACTTTTATTATAATTATCATATGGTACTTGTCAATGTCTGGTGGTTGCTTCGCCTACAAAAAAAAAAAATCTGGTGCTGGCATGCACAATACCAGTGAATTACCAATACTGTGGATTCCTGTTGCTGGAGTTGACATGCTGAAATGCATGCATTTTACCATTTTGAATTGCTTTCCAGAATTTTGTTATTGCAAAAGTGTTCCTTTTAGGCTGATTTATTTATTTTTATTCAAAAAATGTGGCAGGTTGCAAGGAGCGTCAACTTTCCTTTGTCAAACTATGTTTATAGAAGATAGCCTTTTGATTAATGAAGAGTCAATGTCCTTTCATTTGTACAATGTATCACCCCTTTACACTGCTCCAGAAATTGAATAGAAGGTGAAGGGGATGGTAAGGAAGGGAAGAATTGAAATCAAGTGAGGCACCATCCTTCCCAAAATGAACGTTTTATCTTACGTGATTTTTTTATATGTAAATAATAATTTCTGAAATTAAGTGGTACTGTATCATATTGGTACATTGGTACCAGCACATTTGCATCATGGTCCGACTTCTTGGAAAACACAAAATCTGCTCTTATTAAGAGTGGTACTTAACTGGTACTAGCCCAATCAACACTGTTTGCAATTCACAGTTTTATTCAGTATTTGAAAACATCAAAGTGCTTATTATCATTACAAATGCAAAGGTTAACACACCACATGCAAATTTTCAATTTTAGCCCGTAATTTACTCAACCATTTAAGATTGTTTTTGCAAACCGCATAAAACTCAGCATCCATTGTCATATGAGAATGCAAACTGAGATTAGGTGTAGTAAATTAGAACTTTCAACCACGTTATTTGAACTGATAAACAAAAAGGAATAACAGTATATGAATTCAACCAATGCCCCCAACCAATACAGTCATGAAAACCAAAAATAGCATAGTATAACTTTATTAGAAAACATATTCATTCCATGTATGCAAGAGTTACAAAAGCATTCAAGTCAAATAGTTAACAAAAAGAAAACGATAAAAGCTACAGTATCGTCATTAGTACATATGTTATACTATGAGAGTATGAGTACTCACGACTGACATGTACTGAAGTACAACGATTGAAGATTGAGAATTAGAATACACTGAATAAATTGTTTCTAAATAATTTACAAACAATTGCATGAGCATTTCTACTGTAAATTACAAAAAAGTCTTATTCATACACCTTCAAAACAAACAAAACAACTGAATATACGCAGAAAAAAATATATATAAACAATAGGAAAAGGACCCATAATTATGGGATCATATCATATGTGGCAATCACAAATGTGTGTGAGATGCATCGACTTTAAAAAATTAGGAGGAAAAGGAAAGAACTTTTAGGAACAAGAAGCACCTCCTCATCTCCCTTGGTCTAAAGGAGGAGGAATCTGGGTCCCGGATCTATCGTTGAAACTATCAAACCCTGTTAACCCGCTTTTTTGAGAAGTTGTTTTCTTTAAAGGCATGTCCATTGCACCACCACCAGCACCACTTCCTGAGCTCTCTGCTACTGGAGTAGAAGCCACTTGCAGTTGCAGGGCTGATTCAAGCTTCCATAAAACATCTCCCATTGTTGGTCGATCAACCCCATAGTCTGCTAAACATTTCTCAGCAGCATCTACAAACTTAATTAGCGAGTCTTGATTAATTGTACCTGCTATATTAGGGTCGATGATTTTTTCCAATTGTCCCTTTCGTTTCCATTGTAGGGCCCACTCAGCTAGATTGACCTGATCTCTTGGTAATGCGGGGTTTATCGCTGGTCTAGCACAAAGAATTTCGAAAAGCACAACCCCAAATGAATACACATCGGATTTGTCTGTCAACTGTTGACGCCGAAAATACTCTGGATCGAGGTATCCAAAACTACCTTTCACAGCTGTGCTGACGTGGGTTTGCTCGAGTGAGGGTGCAGTCTTTGATAGACCAAAATCTGACACCTTGGCCACCAAGTTTTCATCCAATAATATATTTGTAGTTTTGATGTCACGATGGATAATTCCTTGAGCTGCACCGGTGTGTAGGTAGTGGAGACCCTTAGCAGCCCCAATGCAGATCTCAAGCCTCTTCTTCCAGTTGAGCAGTGGCATACCAGTCTCACCCCCTCCGGTACCAACATATAGGTGGTCCCGAACGGTCCCCTTTGACATGTACTCGTACACCAATATCATCTCGTTCTTCTCATCACAACATCCGATAAGTGACACAAGATGTCGGTGCCTAAGCTTTGATAGCAATTCAATTTCTGTCAGAAACTCATGCATACCTTGGTCAGAGGAAGAATTTCCTCTTTTTATAGCCAATTTGGTGCCATCCTCTAATTCACCTAGGTACACCTTACCGAAACCGCCTACTCCAATCACCGCCTTTTCATCAAAGTTTTTAGTAGCCTTTTGGATTTCAGAAAATGTGAAGACTCGACTGACCGCATATGTCCCAGACATAAAGATTCCAGAAAACCCGTTTTTACTCTGGGCGGACCCAAACCGGCTTCTAGAGCTCTTGCTGTACCCACTTAAGAAGCTAGATGTTGATTGGCTTGCATTAAGTGGCATGAGCCAAGAAGAAAAGCTGCTTTTCCTCTCCCATCCTGGCTTTTCGCACCTTCTTCTACAGAACATCATAAACACAAGGGCCATCGCAACAGCTGCCATAGCCAATCCAATGGCAGATATTATCATTTTTGTCTTACTGTTATTCTTTGGCTTGGCAGCATAGAACCCATCTAAACTATTAACTTGGTTGCTTATCTTCATCATCTCTAGCCCATTTAGTATTGCGTTTGGCACTCCGGAACTTGTCGAGGTGGGACCAACTTGTACCAGGATGGTGGAGTTGCTGATACTGGAGGAATCTAGCACGAAATCCCGGTAGTAGGTAACAGCGAGGCCCGTGGTTAGACTGGATAGGTCAAGGCTTGACACCCCCATAAGACCATTTAGGTACACATTAAAGTAGAGGTTATTTAATGCCTTACTCACAATGTCGCAAAAGTGTAGCCTTATTAGGTATGAGAAGCCTGGCTCTGCTGGTATCTTCCAGGAAATGTTGAATCGGGCATTGGATGTGTTTGATTGTGCCATCTGTTGTAAGGATGAATACACTGTTGGTGGAGCAATCAATGGGCTCATTGAGCCATCTTCTGGGTACTTGATTGTGCTCACCGGGACCCATGCAGCGACTGCCGCTTCAGGAAGTATTAAAAATGTCGTGTCAGGTTGCCAAAACCGATAGAGCGTGTCATTTGCAGGAGTTATCAAGGGCCCACCCATGTTCAACCGGTACACGACTTGCAAGGCATTGCCCGACAAGTCAATCTGGTTATTTGTGGTGGTCCCTGCTGTGGCAGTGGTGTTTGGTACAAGGTTTGGTGGTGCTGATACGACCTCAATTGCATTCACAAAGGCAACCGAACCTTTTAATGGAGAGAATGAGAGTTTCATGGTGTTGCTTTGGGTTGTGATTAGATATTCTTTAATTACCGGTGACGGTGGTATTATGGGTAACGAAAATCCATGGAGAAGCACAACTGAATCAGCATTGACCGAAAAGGTGGCTGAGGAGAGGTTATAGTTTGAATTTGGTAGAGGGAAAAAATGTAGACGTACCCAATGCCGACCAGCTTGTGCGAGATAGAAACTATAGGTGGATTGGTCCGTAAATACTCGTGCAGATACGTATATGGGTGCGAGGGGCCCGGTTGAGGCATGAGGTGGGTTGTCAGCTGAGATTTTTATATTGGTCGAGGTAGATAAGTATGAAGCAGTGTCTGGGTCGGAACGAAAGGTACGTCCGTCGTCTAATTGCGCCGCGCCTGGTGCACCACAGCTGATCATGTATACATCTCTTGGCTCAAATTTAACACTCGGTGGAGGAATGGCATAGGTTATTGGGGAAATATGAAAGAGAAAGAGTGCTAGATAGGTTAACAAACCTCCAGCCATGGTGACCTTTGAGTGTGTTTGAGGAGAGTATTTGCTGGTAAGAGTTTTACATGGGTGTTTTGTGATCTCTTTTGTTTTGGGTTTCGAAAAGCACTTGAAGTAAAGAGGGAAGATGAAACAAAATTATGATATTTGTGTTTCTTTTGATCTTCTAAGCGGCTTTGGCTTTGTTCACCAAGTTGTAGTTGGTTGCACGTCGACGAAATAAATAAATACAAGGTGCAACAATATGTCTCCGCCGCTTGCCACCCCTACCTTGGATAAATAATAAGAATATACACCAGCTTTTTTTTTATCCCAGTTCAATTCAAACCAGCACATCCGTGGGCCCCATACGGGGGTCGATGACTGATCGATGGACCCGGTCCATGAAAATGAGTGGAATGCATGCAAGGGATAGGCCTGCAGACGTGGCTGTCATGTATATGCTGTTTTCCTTTTTTTTCTTTTTTCTTTTTTCTCTTTTTTTTTTTTTCTTCTATCTTTATAACAGAAAATTGACAGCTAGCTAGGTTGGCTCCCGCCAGCAGAGCAAGGAGAGGACGCCCACAATGCCTAATTTGTAAATATTATCATAATAATATCACCCAACGATTGGATTAATTAATTAATCAGCTTTGTTAATAAATCCTCTGATTTGGTCGTCTTAGATTCTTAAATGATAAATTATCGCCTACATATTTGGTCTGTCACTTCTTCTTCTTTTTATTTCTTATGCTTTATATCGTAACTATCGTATAAGATAATAAGACAGAGGCTTTGATGAATCAATATATATCCGCTAGTTGTCATTGTTGTGATCTTCTTTGAAATCTCTTAAGACCACATTGATGGATTAATTCAATTATATATATATGGAACTTTTTTTTATAAACCATAATTAAAAAAAAAGATTTTTATGAAACCAACATGATTACTTTTTTTTTTTACAAAAAACATAAAAACTGAAAAACTATTTTGGTCCGAATTTTTTTTTTCGGGACCGAAATGGCAATTCAGTCAGAGATATTTTCACAATTTTTCAACGTATTTTTTTCTCGAAATCTGTGAAAACGATTGGAACCAAAATGACATCTCGGTTCTTATGATTTTTGAAAAAAAAAAAAAAAAAATCAAGTTGGTTTAGTAAAATCTATTATTTTTTTATTCATGATTTTTAAAAAAAATTCCTATATATGACACAAACCTACCGTGGCATCGATGGGAGGCTATAATGACATCTTTAGGATTGTTTTGTGTTGGGCTTAGTGTTTTTGCTATTCTCCGTTTTTGTAGAGCACGTGAAACAGGCCCTGCTTTTCAGATAAAAAAGTTGCTTCAGAACACAGATTCGGCCCATTTAAATTTTCACCTCTGAGCAAATATGGTACATACAGCTTCAGCCCATTTCATTGCTTCCACACTTTTGATCTTTCAGCCCACAGATTCGGCCCATTATATTGCTTCTACACTTTTGATCTTTCAGCCCACAGCTTCAGCCCATTGGCAAGGACGAGATGTGGGGCGAATATTTATTTATGTTAATAAAACACATTAATAAGGATCGTATTTGATAATATAAAAATATGGATAAGAATTTTTTTCATGAACTTAACATATGATGTTAATATACTATGTGAATGATTCGCTTAAAATAATAGATTTATTTATTAAAATTTTGACAAGTTATCAACTTATTTAATCATTATTAATTATTTGTTCATTATTTATTGATATTATCAGGTACGAGTAAACAGGTAAACCTATCTTTTTTTTATTCTTTTTCAATACCCCAAAAGTTGTTTTTATTCTGGATTTTTAAAAATAACCTTTGGGCTATTGAATTTTGAATTCTTGCTCCATTCTGAAAAATTAATTGCCCTGTATTGTTATGAGCGTGATTTGAAAATCGGTCGATACAGGTCTGATTTTTATCCGAGATATGTGTATGAGCAAAATTTATGTGAAAACTCGACAGAATCGTCCTAAATTGTATAATCGGCTATATTTTGTATAAAAATCTATGATTCGAGGAACAGTTTTGTAAATATAACAAAATAATAGGATGAGAAAACAAATTCAACATGTGATATTAAAGCTAGCTAGAGAAAAGTGACATTTAACAGACCTTTTCTTATCTAATATGTACATTTCCTTAAATTTTAATATATACGGTTCAATTAAAAGTTTGAATTTACTTTTTTATTTATTTAATTAAAGCAATTTGTAATTCACTAGTTTCTAAACATGATTTTACAAGAAGACAGTGTTTTACAAAATTATAATTTTGTAATGTTATTTAACAAATTAATTTTATTAAAAAAATGTCTTATTCTTTGAATACAAAACAAATTTTGTTTAAAAAAAAAAATCTGAATTTCTGATCCGAGTCAGCAGACTCTTACTAATTTATCTGATTTCATGATTAACTTGTTAATTCCACTTGCGGTTCCGAAATTTGAACTCTGGTTGAGAGCCCACAACTCAATTTTTATTTATTTTTATTAAGCGGGTCTTGTGCGCACGCGTAGATTGTAAATAAATTTCATTGAGTTCGCTACTATGCTTTGTATATTTTTTATTTTGTTGAAAAATCATATCATTGAGTCAAAGAAGAAGAAAAGGCGAAAACACTTTGCTCCTCGGAGAAAATAAAAGCAGTAAATGACTGCTCGATCGGTTGCTCCTCCGTTACTCGGAGAAATGAAAAAAAAGAAACAGTGGGCACCTCCTCTACAAATCCTTGCTGGCTTTGATCTGCTAATGAGTTAATTATTTTCTTGTCCTATCCTGACCATTCTGACAAAAATTCTAAATCTGCCTCTAATATAATATAATTTATGTTAGATTATATTAAAACAAATACGGGTACAAAAATATTTCTGGTATAGACTTACACTTGTTATTTTCAACACAAACTATATTGATCTAAAATTTCGAATCTCTTAGAACCACAGTTAAGAATTGCAAGAATGGTTCAACTTAGTAGCCACTGCTGCCAAAGATTAAAAAAATAAAGAACAATTGCGATAATATAAATTGTAATTAATGATAGAAATAGCTGTTTTATTTTTTTTAAAAATCATCTATACTGTTACACTAACACATAGATGTTTTAAATAAATAAAAAAATTATGATAAGTAAACTTTATACTGTCGTATGTTTTGAGGCAAACGTAAATCGGATTAATGGACGTATATATATATATTTTTTTTTAGAAAGTGGGTGGATCTACCAATTTCATTAGAAACCACAAAAGTCTAATGCTAAAATAGCTCCAAACAACTAGAGCTCATAGCATGAATACAAAAACAAAAGCATTGTCAAGCAATGTATGATGATAATAAAGACTACAACATAAGAGTTGCAGTAAAACCAAGCAGCTAAAAACAAGCACATACTATCATCTAAACAAAATATCAAAGCATCATCTTGTATCCTGCTCCAAGCATGTAGAAGATCAAGCTATGTATCCTGAATTGTATCAGGCATAAGGATTGAAATGCCTGGTACCACTGGGGTGGTCTCCCTGTCAGTTCCTCTTCTTCTACCAGCTCCTCTGAGGGATTGTCCTCTCTCTCTCTGACATCAGAGGCATTAGATCATGAGGGATTAATGGACATATAACTATCTAATTAACAAGTTTGTATGACCGTTTCTATTAATAGTTTTGTTTTCCAGATAAAGTTTGTTCATAGCTCGCCAATATCAACTGCTGATAATACGAGCAAAAGATTATTCTGCACAGGGGCAGAGTCAGACTTTCAGACTATAGTGGTCAAACGTGAATGAGAGTCAAGTATGTAAAAATTTTCTACTAGGAGTAGTGGTCAATTTAATACTATCCATAATATTTTAGTTTAAAGTACATTAAAATAGAGTAAAAATACAAAAAAAAAAATTGAAAATGAATGGGGGTCAATTGACCCCCATTCATTAAACGTAGATTCGCCTCTGATTCTGCAAATATAAACCCTAACTTCTGCAAATATAACCAACTAGAATATTAATTAACAATTAATTTCTTTTTAAATATGAATTTATACAAAAAAAAAAAAACGAAATAAGCAGATACGAAAAGTGTCAATAATTGGCACTGATGAACATAGTGACAAACGAATAATTTGGGTTTGATTCGGCGGGGTCAAAAATTCGTGATTCGGATATAATACAAGAATGAACAAGGAAGCAAACCCCCACCTCCTCCAAAATAAAATCGCATTTTTCTTGCGAATAATTTGTGATTCATATTTTATTCGCGAATAAAAAAGTATTATACGTTTTTCTTTTTGTGTTTTATTTATAGTTCGGTTTAGAAACGTCAAAAAAACAAATAAAAGATAAATTTATCGCGTATATTTTACTATTCGGAATAACAATCTGTGAATTTTAATGAAAGCAACATAATGAAGGGGTTTAATCAAGGAATAGACAATCCAGGCTATTCTATCTGGAAGGACTATGCACGCTTGGCCTCGGAGAGACTTGAGATAATAAACTAAACTAAACTACAACAAACTACAAGATATGGGATTGAGACATTTGATTCTTTCTTGGTCGGTTTGTGTTTGTTGAGCCCGTGACACTAGAAAATTATGGAAGCCTCTTCTCTTCTCATTGTGTTTCCCTAAAGATTTTTGGTGGTTCAAATCTTCCACCGTATCTTCCGCCCAAGGACAACAATTTATTAATTAGTTCTAGTTGATGTTTATTAATTAGTTATTTAGTTTGATCATTGACTGTTTAAACTTAGACTAGACTAGACTATGATTTTTTTCGTCTCCTAATGACCTAATGATCCGAACCTCGAGGCTAGTAAACTATATATGTGAATTTTTTATGGTGCTTGTCTTATTTCCTGGATTTTGGTCTATTCTTCACATATTCTTCCAAAAAGAATAATAACAAATTGCGGAATAAATATCGAAAGAAGATGGCTGCATCTAGAATGAGAAAAATTACCACATGCCGTGACTATATTTTGAAAATTTGATATGATACATCACATCACACGAAATATTTAATCACAGCACATAATCACACGGGTCATGTGTAATTAGAATTGTTATATATACCTTGATCTAATAGTGAATCTTTAATAAATTAATATAAATTATGATTAAATTGTCATACGAGTCACATTTAATCACGGCATGGCTATATTGTATGTTGTGATCATCACTTGACATTTTGGTCACAGTACGACACAACACGTAAAAAATTAACTTGATTACAGTACATCAGTACGACACGGTACGAGACTAAAGTCATGACGTGTTAATCACATCACAGCATGCCACATTTTTTTCACTCTAGCTGCATCACATCATTTATACACATTACATTCCAGTGTTATTAATTACATGCTTAATTATTCTTTATTCTTTAATTTATTGTTCGTAGATCCTACCTTTTATTAATGAACAATCGACGCATGATTTAATAATTAATAGCATATTTGCAACAGAGCAAAACATAATTAAAAAAAAAACATAACGATCGATGCATGTTGGTACGAGTTTAAATCGATCTCAGGGTACCCGAAAAGCTTATTTTCCGGTTGAGATATATACTACTTAATTACTTCAGTTTGAAGATTAAATTATAATTTAAGCTAATTATGATTGGATACATATATATTTGACGAGAATGAAAATCATTAAACAGTCGCTACAGCGCTATACAAGAATTATTTTTTTATTCTTATATGTGCACTGTTTGAAAATATTGTGTCCTCTAAATTATTCTTCATGTGAATAAACAGTACCCATAAAGTTATAAATTTGAATAGAGGAATTAATTTATGTTTATTGAAGGAAGGTCAGATATTTAATTGGGAAGAGAGAGGAAGTATCCATTCTGAACTGGTACGCTTTGGCTCTGGAAACTAGATAAAGAGACAAACTCAGCAATTAATTCAATTAATTAAGCAAGCAAGCAGAGCGATGACTCGATGAGGTAATCTACAGTTAATCCGCATAAGACAAGTCTGTCTCTGGCACGGTTTTGCCTCTGTACTCTGTAGGGCTCGTTTCGCGCCTAACCTATGTAAGCGGTTTTAAACCCGCTATGATAACAGAACCCGAGACGAGGAGAGAGAAGACCCTGTCCGGCTGTCCCTGGCAGGAAACTGGACCCGTTATGACTCATTAAATACGGACAGTACTTGGTGGTTCTACTTCTACATTGTTTCTACTTTCTACGCGACATCAAATGATGAATTATTAATATAAAATTCTCTTAGCAATACAAATTTAACACTAATTTCCGTTTACAGCTTTACTTTGGTTCGATGGACTAATTCACCGTTCGATCTATGTTAAGATGTGTGCGCTCCACTTTAAAATCTGTGTTGTCTGCTTCAATTTTCGTGCATCGAATCTTAATGCAGATCAGACAATTTTGAAATTCATTGAAAAAATAAATCCCATACTCATCGAATCTACTCAGTTCTCCGTTGTATTCATTAGATTAAGCTTTTTTTTTTAAAAAAAACACAATTTTGATCTGTACATTAAATTCTGGACCACATATGCTACTCAAAACAAATCTCCGCCGTCCGATTGGCCCACTTGGGACTTGGGGTGTCAATGACAGAAATGATATCCTCCGCGGAGTTTTTCCGTATAGAGCTTTTAATCTGGTCCGTTCGTTTCAGATCGGACAGACCGGATTAAAAGTTTCGCAAATTTTGAGTTTTTTTTTTAAATTCGGGCAAGATCTGATCTGATCTGTTCGATTCAAAACGAACGGACCAGATTAAAAGCTCTATACGGAAAAACTCCGCGGAGGATACGCTTCCATCAATGACACTCATTCACCCTACTCATATCAATTTTTAACGAATACAAATAAAGTATAAGTAAAATCAATTTTTAGTAAATATGAATATAAAAATATTTCGACCGTATCCGTATCGTATGCATTGACACCTCTCCTCGAGACGAGGCGATGTGAAGGAAACCAGAACGGAACAAACGTCTCTCTCAAGAAAAGTAAACAAAACAAAAACAAAGGTCAAGCAAACCGTACTGTGACAACCATTAAAAATGTTTTATATACAACCTTGAAAAAGACCCACCTCTCTCTCTCCCTCTCGGTGGCTTAGCTCTTAATAACTCTCTTCTCTGCTCGTGTGAAAGAAAAAGGCGCTGTCTTTGCATCTTTGACCTGAGTTAACACTTTTCTCTAGTCTCTCCTGCCTCACCTTTAATTTCCCTTTCTAACCCCACGCTTTCGGTTCAGTTCTCTTCACCTTTTCCATGGATGACAAAGGGGTTGTACAAGGAGAGGAGAGTTGTAGTTACTTGGACATGTTGAAGTGTGGAATGGGAGAAGGAACCGAAGAGGAGATTCTAGGGTTTTCTTCAAGATTTCTAGGGTTTGGTGGTTTCTATGAACCAGTAGGGTTGCCTATGATGTATCATGGAGTTAGTGGTACTGGTAACAGTAACAGTACCAGTACCACTGTACAACAGATGTCTAGTGAGAGCTCCTCCATGTCATCTCTCTCTTCTTCTCCTACCTCTACTGCTGCTACTAATTCAATGATGAGCAATAGTTCTAGCTCTAGACAACAAAAGGTGACTTCTTTTTTGTAAACAGTGGGTTCTGCTCCTGATTTCTGTTTAGTTTAAGATCAAATGCACCAGTTTGATCAACCTTCCAACCTTTTATGGTGACAGCTTTATATATTTTGACAAAGCTTTATCTATTTTTCTGAATTGGATTTTGGTCACTGTCAATTTATATATTATTAAATCTATTTTCTTGTTTCATGATTAGAGCTTTTTAATAAAGTAGAGATGTCAATTCATGCACAAAGTTGCTATTTAACAAGTATGCTTGCTTCTGTGCTCATTATCTTATATAAATTAATGTAAAAAATGTAGCAGAAAAAACAAGAGAATGGAGGGAGAAAAACAGGAGCAACAAATGGAGGTCACAATAAAAAAGCAAAGACTGGAGGTGGGGTTTCTCATTCTCAAGGTGGTACAATCAAGGTGGGGTTTATCATTTATGTCTCAATTATTTAATTATTTTCTCTACAGTAAACAATTCAGTTCATTAAAAACAGTATATTTGATGTGTGTTTTGTTTAATTATTTTGTGTGGGATTAGGTAAGAAAGGAGAAATTGGGGGAGCGAATCATGGCGCTGCAGCAGCTCGTTTCTCCTTTTGGAAAGGTAAAATTGCAACACTGCTACCAAAATCTTCTCCCATTTAATGCCAAAGCTCTCTATCCTATAATATCTGTACAATTTGACTGTTTTTCAACCATTCAAATTGGACTCATTTCCGTTTCCGTTTTCTTCCCGTTACCGCTGGCAGCCGAATATGACCCTACTTTTATCTAAATAGCAGTTGCGCATGTTTTTAATTGGTGGGAAATAAATTTGACTTTGACCATGAAAAAATTACAAAAATGTATGCAGTCTGACACGGCCTCGGTTCTGCATGAAGCTCTTGGCTACATCCGCTTTTTACATGACCAGGTTCAGGTAAACCCTCTCTCTCTTTCTCTTCTCCACTCACGCATCTATCTCTCATCTCTGATTCTCTGTAATCAAATAGACTTGTCTATGTTTCTTTTCAGGTCCTCAGCTCGCCGTACCTGCAACGCCTGCCATCTTCTACAACTTTACATGTATAAAGCTTTCTCTTTCTTTCTCTCTGTGTCTTTCTCTTTCTAGAATAGTTTAGTAACATGTGTTGATATCTCTGGCACTGGCAATAACTTTTTCTTCTGTTTGACAGGAGGGAGCGAGAAGTGATTTGAGGAGTAGAGGTCTCTGCCTAGTCCCGGTCTCATGCACCGAACACGTGACAAATGCTAACGGCGCTGACCTGTGGTCCCCATCCGCCGGGAACACCAATCATCCTTCTTTCTCCTCCAATCACTAGCTATAAAATTGTGTTGGAATTCTCTCTTTAATATGGAACCTTTTTTTAACTCGAGAGAAGGTTTCATTAGAAAAATTGTTATTATGTAAGTAGAAAAGTTGATGCTAAGCCTTGGGGAATGAAAGGTTGCGTTCAATAGTTTGTATCCTTCTGGCATTCTTGGAAGTTGGAAGATGAATGCTTTGTATAATTAATTGCATTGGTAGGGTAGAACCGTAGAAGAGGAGGCTAACTTGGTTTTGCCAAACAAACGAAGCAATCAAGGAAAAGACTTAAAAACTTTTTAAAGGGGGTACTGGTAGGACCATGTGTTTGACTCATGGGGAAGAGAGGAATGGACAGGGCACCGTACTGTTGTTGTGTGACTCGATGACAATGTGGGCCCCTCTCCCTCATTGGTGTTAAATTTTATTAAGTATTACGGTTATTGCAAATTTGCAATGTTACATTTGTTTTTTTTTGTTTTTTTTTTTTTTCTAATGGGCTGTAACATGATAACAAATGATGCAAGCAACAAAATTATAATGTTAGATGCACAGCCATCCGTCGTAAATTATCAAAATTGAGCTCCCTTCTACACGCTGGCAACTGTGGTGTTATTTTTGTTTAAATGACACTAAATTCAAAATTTATAATATAGACTTTAAATAGTGAATTCGAATTGTTCAAACATATCAATTTGATGAGTGATGCGTTTACAAGTAAATTTATTAAATATCAATTCAAGCTGTCATATGTGATTCAAGTTAATTTTAGTGTATTTTTTTTCATCAGTTTTTGACAGTTTAAGTTTATCATTTGTAGTCTATCTAATAGTTTTTGAAAATCAGTGTCATTTGACTCGATTTCATATGAATTCACATCCCCTCAAGTTACTGAACTGAGTACAATTGAATCGGACGGCCCAAAATTGTTCTTTTTAACTTGACACGAATCTCAAAGCACAAATAATACTGCCCTGCACCATTCTAAACAAGCATCGGTTGAGAATAAATATGAGCCGTCTGTTGCAATTATGTTGAGTCAGGTACCTGAGAGGATACAGATCCATTTCCTATGAGGCGTCTGAGGCGAAGATGTTGGATTTATTGCCAACCTCGTTGGATTTAATGCCAACATTGAGCATATATGTAATCTAATTATGCATTGTTTACTGTCATATATGATTGTCAATTAAAGTGATAAAATAAGGAAATAGACAATCAATATATTCATTAGGATGTGGTCCACAAATGTGTAGACCAATTTAGGCAAAAATCAAATCATTGATGGACTGATTCTGAGATTTGCAATTAAGGAAACAGATTTTTCAGCAGCTGCACGGATTTTGATGCGACTGCACGGTTTTTGATGCAATAGCACAAAATACCTTTTTTAAGTTGGCATAAGGCCAGAAAATCTGTTTAGGGTTAGGGTTTGGCAATATGCCAACTCCTCCTCTCTATAAATAGGTTGGTCCCCAAAGCACAAGAATATACGAAAAGTTGCAGAATTTTCTAGCCATCATCTAGTCAATTCTGTAGCCTTCTCTACTTCTCCCCATTAAAGAATAGAGATGTGAGATCATTAAGAAATTGTGAACACGATTTCACAAGGGCAGTCTTGTAGCTTTGGAAGGCTTTATCCTACCACTAAGGAGGCCGTCGACGCTTCAACCTCTATATCGGCACGAAGTTTTTCTTGCCGCTGTCTTACAAGTTCATCAACCGCTTTTGAGAGAAGCTTTGCATAAATACACTAATGGAGTCAGGTATTGCGTCTGCTCCCTAAGAATTGATGAATTTTGCATGATGACCATTTTGGCATAGGTAGATCAATAGTGGCATATAGAATTGAATTGCTTATGTGTAACAATAAGGTTTCAACAGAAGACACATCAAGGAATTGAGGGTCAATTCACTCTCATTTATTTTCAAAAAAATTTGTATTTGTACACTATTTTTTTATATAATTTAGAGTAAAATGTTATGGATATTATAAATTAACCTCATTCACAGCACAAAAAATTTATATGATCGACTCCTATTCATATCTGACCCCCATAATTGAAAGTCGGACCCTGGCGTGGCTAGCAATCCCTTTGGAGGGTTCCGAAGAAGGAGACAACTCGATTATTTTGTTAAGTCAATTCTTTATTCATATTTTCCGCATTGATTGGGGAGATTGAATGCAAATTAAGTACGATATATATATCATTATGCAACTTGTTTCATGTTTTCTCGTAATTGAAAGCGACATATTTGAGCAAGAAAAATTGTCTACCCGGATATGATGATTCTGCCAATTTTAAAACGGCTCAATAATCGAGCCCGGGTCCCTCCTCTATTGTAATTTTTCATGAAAGAAGCGGTACTTGATTGATGGAGCGTAAACAGTCTGTTTGCCCAATTAAGTTATGTATGTATATATATTCTATGGTTGGATTAGACAGCGATTCGTAATAGCTAGCTACGATGCTGTAACCCAAATGGTGTTGCTCTAAATTGTTAATATGTATACGGGTTCACTGACAAAACCTAGCTGTCTATATATGATGACAACGGTTCTTGTACCTGTCGGCAAGATTTCGGTGGTACCTGCTGGCTGCTGACAAAAGATTTTATTGTTAAACATACAACATGCTTAAATAACACGTCAAAGACATGTCCATGTCGTGGATTTTTTTTTTATAAACCATAATTAGAAAAAAGATTTTTACGAAACCAACATAATTATTTTTTTTACAAAAACTATAAGAACCGAAATACCATTTCAGTTTTAGAAAAAAAAAATTGGGACCGAAATGACAATTCGATTCTAGATATTTTGTAAAAAGAGACTGAAATGACATTTCAGCTCTTATAATTTTTGTAAAAAAAAAATAATCATGTTAGTTTCATAAAAAACTTTTTTCTAATTATGGTTTATATAAAAATTCCATGTTAAATTCGAGATTTTTAATAGTAATCTGACGAGATATAAAATTCATAATTCGAATATATAGAGAAAGCTTCAGATCTAGGTATTTGAACCGATTTGTTTAGTACGATGATCTTCTGTTTTAACTTTTAACATATAGTTTAAATATAATTGAAATTAGAGTTTTTGCCTTTTTAATTATTTACTAATTGTTCGTAACATTTATTACCAGAGTGAGTCTATGGTACTATGCATATTACGATTTGTTACCGTGCTATGGCTCTATATTCGAGTTTTCAAATCCTAACGATCGATCCGAACCGTTCATCTTGTTCTCCATATTAATATGTGTTTGGAGACCAAATTTTACATTTTTTGAAATTTTTTTACTATTTTTTTAGATTTATTGAAAATCACTGTTTTTGGATGGTCCAGAATTTTCAGATCAAGTGATTTTCTAAATATCTAAAAAAATAGTAAAAAAATTTCAAAAAATGTAAAATTTGGTCTCCAAACACATATTAATATGGAGAACAAGATGAACGGTTCGGATCGACCGTTATGATTTGAAAACTAGAATATAGAGCTGTAGCACGGTAACAACCCGTGATATGCATAGTACCATAGACTCACTCACCCATACAGAATGGATAGTATATTTCATCTCAATTATGTATAACTTGAATAGTGTACAATACGGTTGGCATCTGTTCGAAACGGAGACAATTCGGAGGGTTCCTGAATGGTACTGAACATTCCGTTTTGAACGGTTGTCAACCGGAATAATTATTATGTATTGAAATATTTTTCTATCCATCTAATATTATTCAATACATTATGTACTAAACGATTTGCTTCTGTATCGAACATATAATTTGAGAAATTAATAATCTCATATTTACTTTACTTTTCTATTTAATATTACAATTTATAATCTTAATCTTCACAAAGTCTTGTTGATTTCCTTTGATTCTTTAAACTTAATCCTGTAAGTATATTGTTCTTGAACCTGTAAACTCACTCGTATAAAGAAATCGTTAAATTAAATTATTGTATATTTTACAAATTAGTCAAACAACGTTATAAGAAGATTGCATAGAACAACAGCTCGCTCATAACTCGCTCACTAACTGTTCGATTTAACTCGCTCATTTACAACTCGAGTCAGTTCCAACTCAAGTTGACTAACTCATTTAATAAATGAGCTAAGTTTGAGCACATCCCAACTCGTTCATTAATAACTCAAGTAACACAAAATTCATTACAATAAATCCCAAGCCCTTCTAAATGGCTCCTAAGTTGTTCATTGGATTGTTTGTTTCGCTAATTGTCTTGTTAATTATGTTTGAATTGTTTGTATTTAGTTAAGGTCATACTAAGCCATTTGAATTATGTTGTGTTTAGATAAACTTTTACTAATATATAACTATAACTAAGAAAATGGACTAGTCAAAATAGTTATAAACGAGTTGTGAACTAACTTGAATTGGTAATGAGCTAAACTCAAGTTAGCTTTACAGCTTCTCATTGCCATCCAAATTCAAATTGACTCGCTGATTGACTAAATGAGGTGAGCACGAATTGGAGGTAACTCGCTCAAACTCAGTTCATTTATAGTCTTTGACATGAGTAGGGGTGTTCATTGGGTCCACTTTAAGGTTTTGAACCAAGCCGAATTAGTTTGGACTAATCGGTTTATTTAGGTTTGGTTTTCTTTTTAAAATCAAATTATAACTTCAGTTCTGTTAGATTTGGAAATTTTCAAGACCAAAATAACCGAACTGACCGAACTTTTATATATTATTAATTTGGTCCGAACTGTCACGGTTAATTTCTTAATAACCAGTTTATTTCTTAATCAATTGCTTTAAATGCTTCAGTTTATTTCTTAATATCCTGATTTATTTCTTAATACTCCGATTTATTTCTTAATCAATTTCTTTAAATGCTTCTGTTTATTTTTCCTTTTTCGAATTTAGTATATATGGATTATTTGTGTTGCAAATAATCTTGAAAAAAGAAAGAAAAAGAAAAATGTGTATGCTATCTTATACTGCTATTTATTATTTATTTATTTATTTATTTATATGTTTAATTTTAAAGTTCAATCTTATAATATAACTATGTTGCAACGTACGGACACGATACTAATTTACTGTTATCTAATCTAATTGTCCACTTCCAAAGACAAGCCTAATGGAACAAAATATTTCTGATTAATTATAACTTTGATTTGAAATCGAATCGAAAACACGCCTGTCACATGATGCCGAGATTTTTATTTTTACCCAAAAAATAAATAATTTTATTATAAATAACCAAGTTTTTCGAAAATTTTTATTTCTACCCAAACCGCATATATTCTGTGCGGCCCGAATTAAAAATTCGGACCGTATAGAATATATGCGGTCCGAAATTTTTTTTTTTTTTTTTTTGGATTTAAAAATTCGGACCGCCTAGAATATTTGCGGTCCGAAAATTTAATTTTTTTTTTTTTTTTTCAAATGGCCTAGGCAATTTTTGAGTGATAATATCTCACGATCTGTTTAGAGATTTTGGATGAAACTTCACAGTCTTGTTCTACGATGTCAAGACTACATGTCGGTCAATTTTCATGAATTTTAAAGATGTTTTTCTATGTTTAACCAGGGATGCAAAGATGGACTCAGAAGCACTCCTTTAGCAGTTCGGGCAATTTTTGAGTGATGATATCTCACGATCTGTTCAGAGATTTTAAATAAAACTTCACAGACTTGTTCTACGATGTCAAGACTACATGTCGGTCAATTTTCATGAATTTTGAAGATGGTTTCCTATGTTAACCAGGGATGCAAAATTGGACTCAGAAACACTCCTTTAGCAGTTCGGGCAATTTTTGAGTAATGATATTTGACGATATGTTCAGATATTTTAAATAAAACTTCACAGACTTGTTCTACGATGTCAAGAATACATGTCGGTCAATTTTAATGAATTTTGAAAATGGTTTCCTATGTTAACTAGAGATGCAAAGTTGGACTCAGAAGCACTCCTTTAGCAGTTCGAGCAATTTTTGAGTGATGATATCTCACGATCTGTTCAGAGATTTTAAATAAAACTTCACAGAGTTGTATTCTTGACCGATATGTATTCATGAAAATTGACCGACATGTATTCTTGACATCGTAGAACAAGTCTGTGAAGTTTTATTTAAAATATCTGAACAGATCGTGAAATATCATTACTCAAAAATTGCCCGAACTGCTAAAGGAGTGTTTCTGAGTCCAACTTTGCATCCCTGGTTAACATAGGAAACCATCTTCAAAATTTATGAAAATTGACCGACATGTAGTCTTGACATCGTAGAATAATTCTGTGAAGTTTTATTTAAAATCTCTGAACAGATCGTGAGATATCATCACTCAAAAATTGCCCGAACTGCTAAAGTAGTGCTTCTGAGTCCAACTTTGCATCCCTGGTTAACATAGAAAAACATCTTTAAAATTCATGAAAATTGACCGACATGTAGAACAAGACTGTGAAGTTTCATCCAAAATCTCTAAACAGATCGTGAGATATTATCACTCAAAAATTGCCTAGGCCATTTGAAAAAAGCAAAAAAAAAAAAAAAAAAAAATTAAATTTTCGGACCGCAAATATTCTAGGCGGTCCGAATTTTTAAATCCAAAAAAAAAAAAAAAAAATTTTTCGGACCGCATATATTCTATACGGTCCGAATTTTTAATTCGGGCCGCACAGAATATATGTGGTTTGGGTAGAAATAAAATTTTTCGAAAAACGTGGTTATTTATAATAAAATTATTTATTTTTTGGGTAAAAATAAAAATCTCGGCACATGATGCCTCCCTAACGATCTACCAGAAGTGTTGTTTTCTTTTCTAATCACTAGTCACTTGCCGATTTTTTTTAAAATACCCATTAAAAAAATTAATTTAATAAAAATAACTAGATCTGAACTGAAATTTTAAAAATACTCAAATCGCGGATTTTTTCCGCGACCCGGAATTTTTATTCCGGGCCGCGGAAAAAATTCGCGCCCCGAAAAAAAAAAAAAAAATTTATTTTTTATTCCGAGCGCGGATATTTTCCGCGGGCCGGATTTTAAATTATTATTATTATTTTTTTTTTTCTTTTGGAGTTTGGAGAAAAAAAATTATTTTTTTGGCCCAACTTTGCAACTCTGGTTAACATATCAAAACACCTTCAAAAATCATGAAAATTTACCGACATGAATTCTTGACTTCATAGAATAAGACTGTAAAGTTTCATACAAAATCACAAAATAGATTGTGAGATATCGGCTCTCAAAAATTGCCCGAACTGCTGAAGGAGTGCTTCTGACCCCAACTTTGCACCTCTGATTAACATACCAAAACACCTTCAAAAATCATGAAAATTTACCGACATGCATTCTTGACTTCATAGAATAAGACTGTGAAGTTTCATACAAAATCTCAAAACAGATTGTAAGATATCGGCTCTCAAAAATTGCCCGAACTGCTGAAGGAGTGTTTCTGACCCCAACTTTGCACCTCTGATTAACATACCAAAACACCTTCAAAAATCATGAAAATTTACCGAATTTGAAGTATCATATTTATCCTTCTAAAATATAGAAACTCTCCAATTTAGTTACCTTTCTATTGTCATTCAGTCATTTTAAATAAAGAAATCTCTCGCGTTCCGTTCTCTTTGCTCTCATGTAAGGCGGCACAAAAAGTTCGTAGTTCGTGATTTAATTTGAGTTTGATTCAAAAAAAGTTCGTAATTAATTCAATTTGAAATTAGTTTGTTATGAAACAAATCAAACCAATTCGTTTTGAATCTTAATTCAAACTCAAACTCAAACTCAAAAAAAGTTCGTAATTAATTCAATTTGAAATTAGTTTGTTATGAAACAAATCAAACCAATTCGTTTTGAATCTGTTTTGAGTTTTTTTTATAAAACTTCACAGTCTTATTTTATGAAGTCAAGAATGAATGTCGGTAAATTTTCATGATTTTTGAAGGTGTTTTGGTATGTTAATCAGATGTGCAAAGTTGGGGTCAGAAGCACTCATTCAGCAGTTCGGGCAATTTTTGAGAGCCGATATCTCACAATCTGTTTTGAAATTTTGTATGAAACTTTACAGTCTTATTCTATGAAGTCAAGAATGCATGTCGGTAAATTTTCATGATTTTTGAAAGTATTTTGATATGTTAACCAGAGTTGCAAAGTTGGGCCAAAAAAATAATTTTTTTTTTCTCCAAACTCTAAAAAAAAAAAAAAAAAAAAATTATTTTAAAATCCGGCACGCGGAAAATATCCGCGCTCGGAATAAAAAATAAAAAAAAAAAAAATTTCGGGGCGCGAATTTTTTCCGCGGCCCGGAATAAAAAATCCGCGATCTGGATATTTTTGAAATTTCAGTTCAGATCTAGTTATTTTTATTAAATTAATTTTTTTAATTGGTATTTTAAAAAAAATCGGAGTCACTTGTGATTAGGGATGCAAACGAACCGAACCAAATCGAACATGCCCTAGTTCGAATTCGAATTCGAAATAATTTCGAACCAAATCTAATTCGAAATTGAAATAGATTTCAAACCTAAAAAGCCAGTTCGAATTTGGTTCGGTATAATTCGAACTAGTTCGATTTGATTCGAAATTAGTTCGAAATTGAGGCAGTAATCACCAATTAAAGAAGAGGGAGAACTCACTGGACAGACACCACCTACTCACTGGAACACCACGATGGCAGGCCAAAGGTCGACGGGAGAATAAGCAGTCAGTTCTTTCACCTAGAGCCGGACTGATAAGGGACGACATCCATTTACTGGTAAGCGGAAGCAAAAAGAAGATTGTCAGATACAAGAGAAAGGGAAATATGCAAATACATCCCCATATTTTTCATTCATCGGAACGAGCGGACAACTTGGATGACCCCCTTTGTTGTTTTCCTTATTTAAATAACTGATGCGAGTGCAGCGTGTTCAGCTTAGTCTAATTTTTTCCAAATTTTTTTTTGGCAATTTACAGCCCAATTCGAATCAAATAAACTCACGAACCTATTCGAATCGAATCTGATCAAATTCGAATTCGAAATTGAATTAATTTCGAATCGAACTGGTTTGAATTAATTTCAAACCGAATCTATTTCGAATCGAATTTTTTTCGAATTTTTTCGAATCAAACTCGAATCGAATCACGAACTACGAATTTTTTGTGCACCCCTACTTGTGATGATGCTTTTCTCTTTTCTTAAGAGTTAAGATATGCAGCACTCATGGAAAGAATGAGCTATTAATATTCTCTTAATTTTCCTTTAAGAGTAATATGCTTTTGAGCACGCAGACCAAGATAGAAGTCTTCTTTGTGGAACTGAAAGATTTGTCTAATAATAAAATTATTCTTTCTTCTCATATAAAGGAATATTTATTCTTCTGTTCAAACTTCAAACTGATTTACTGTACAAGTGACGTTTGTATGTGCAAAATTTATATTTTTTTTCAAGTTATTTTAATATTAAATCAAGTGGTAAAAAATATTAAAAAATGAATGCGTTAAAATTAATTTAAAAATTCGCAGATGATAAAAATTGGCATATTTGACCGCTTGACTTGATACTTAATAAATTCAAAAAATTATTAATTTTGCAAGTAAATGCAAAACTAATAAAGTAGATTGGTTTGAATGGTTTGGATTCGTCGTTTGAGATCGATTCAATAAGTTTTAAAATTGGTGTTATGTAGACTAAAATGACGCTGATACCATACTAGCCGGACTCTATATTGATAACTACTTTTAAATGAGGATCACAGTTATTGGCAAACTAATAAAATTTGTAGAATTTTTTTAATGTAAATATACGTTATTTATTAAATTTCTTACAATTCATTTAGTCGCTGATAAGGTACTCATCACGATTTATTTTAGCTTTATAAAACACATCTATAATTCATTTTATTTATAACCTTATTTATCGCGGTATTAAATAAGCTCATTAGAAAAAAAAAATGCTTGTTAAATATTCTAATAATATTACTTGCATTGAAAATAAATTCAGATAACAACCGGAATAATTTCACAAAGTTTTAACAAAAAAAAAATAATTTTAAATTTATTATTTATTGAGTTCGATACGCTGTTTATCAAATTCGATGTAATATAAACCATGACTGGTCATCCATTGAATTTAAAATAAACCGGTTCAGTTTTATGAGAATATAATAAATTTCAAATTATACTAAATTTGATACATGACTTAATTTAACTGTCAGAACACCTTATCTATAAATTATCAATCAATAAAAAGTTTCTTAAATGACACTTAAAAAATAAAAAAAAATCAGAACTAATAAAAGAGATGATATATATAATTGAGTGAGTCTATGGTACTATGCATATCACGGGTTGTTACCGTGCTACGGCTCTATATTCGAGTTTTCTAATCTTAACGGTCGATCCGAACCGTTCATCTTGTTCTCCATATTAACATGTGTTTGGAGACCAAATTTTACATTTTTAAAATTTTTTTACTATTTTTTTAGATATTTAGAAAATCACTTGATCTGAAAATTCTGGACCATCCAAAAACAGTGATTTTTAATAAATCTAAAAAAATAGTAAAAAAAATTCAAAAAATGTAAAATTTGGTCTCCAAACACATATTAATATGGAGAACAAGATGAACGGTTCAGATCGACCATTAGAATTTGAAAACTCAAATATAAAGCCATAGCACGGTGCCAAATCGTAATATGCATAGTACCATAGACTCACTCTATATAATTTGTATGTGACAAGTATGTATTTAAATAAATTTAGACTTTTATACGATTAAAAGCATAAAAAAATTAAAGAATCAAAAGAAAAGAAAAAATATTTAATTAGAGAGCTGATTTTCATTATTTAATGTTATCTTTTAATTACAGTGGTTAGTGGAGCTTAATATAAGAATGGTGATGTAATAATTAGAGTATAACATTTATACTGATAGTTTTGGATCCCGTATGTGGCGAGTATATGTTTAAATAAATTTACACTTCTAAAAATATAAAATTTTTTTAATTAAATGGTTGTATTCAATAAAAAATGTTGTTTTTAAATTATAGATGTTAGCGGATTACAACATGTGCGTACTTAATATAAGAGTGGAGCATTTATTACGATGGTTTTCGGCCCATATAGCCCAGCCTACGAAATGGGCCTTTTGAATACATAACCCATCTACATTCTTCTTATTCGAAGGCCCATATTCCCAAAAATCCACGACGGAAAACCCTGGTATGCATTTTCCGTAAAATCCAGCCCGTTAATGCTGGAACCTCATTGTAGATCGGACGGATGAAGATGCGTGAAAGGTTGGGACCATTGGTGAAAACTGAATAGTACGCTCAAGTTTTGATAGATGTGCGGAGGGAGGGAGGGATCTTGATTTTATTTTCACGGTCTTGTTTCTCTCTCTCCGTTCTCCATCAGAGAGAGGGAACTAAAACTTAGAAAACCTCTTCTCTTCTCTTCTCCTCTACTGCGTGCCGCAAACAGAGTTTCGCTTGCAATTTCGGCAGTTCGACATGTCCAAGTCGACTATCACCTCCGCCGAGCTCAACTTCCTCATCTTTCGTTACCTCCAGGAATCAGGTCTCTCTCTCTCTCCCCCTCCTGCTCTTGCTCTTGAAACCCTAAAATGTGGTTTTGTTAATTAGCATTTAAACCCTAATTGGGACTAGAGTTCTTGGTGAAAAACCCTAAAATGCAGTTTAGTTATATAGCACTTATTTTGAGGTTTCCGTTTTCTTTTGGAAATCTAGGTTTCACTCATTCGGCATTCTCAATGGGGTACGAAGCGGGGGTCAATAACAGCGAAATCAATGGGAATTTGGTGCCACCTGGTGCGCTTATCACTATTGTCCAGAAAGGGCTACAGTACATTGAAATGGAAGCTAACTTAAGCGATGTAAGTCTTGTAAACCTTTTAATTTAGCTAATGGATGGGAAATTTGTTAGGAAATTGGCAGGAATTGCTTGTAGCTTGTCAGGTACAATATATTTTATGTATAGAATAAGCTATCATATTTTTGTCTCGGAAGATGTTTGGAGAAAGGAAAATAAACAACATGCTCTTTTTTTCTATTGCAAGTAACGATTGTTAGGTTTGTGGTTAAAATTTAGTTATACTGTTGTAAAGTTTGTCTTTTATTCTGGGATTGTAGAACTGTGTAGCTCTCTGTCAATTAAGAGGGGCTGTGTGATTTTGCACTATTTAATATACTCACCCTGACAGCTTCTGTCAGTTTTCAAAAAAGTAACGATTGCTAGTGTACCAAAGATGACCAAATAGTAGCTGAGAATCTTTATTGCAGCAATTTTGCTTAGCCCACCTCCTCCTTTTACTCCCTAACTAAACTGAATTTATCTGTATATTTTAAAGGGAGAACTTGAAGTAGAAGAGGATTATTCTCTTTTACAACCCCTGGAACTAATCTCAAAGAATGTGGGTGAGCTACAAGAGATCATAAAGAAGAGAAAGAGAGACAAGATGGAAGGTGAGAGGGAAAAAGAGAAGGGGAAGGGAAAAGAAGGCCTTGGGGAGCATGAAAGACATGCTGGGGGCGAGAAGGAGAGAGATAAGCATGAGAGAGAAAGAGATTATGTAAAGGAGAGGGACAAGGCAAGGGAGAGGGAGGAGAGAGAGAAGGAGAAGGAAAAGGAGAAGGAGAAGGAGAAAGAGAAGGAGAAGGAGAAGGAGAAGGAAAGGGAAAAGGAGAAGGAGAAGCAGCATTTGGATCGTGCTGAGAAGGCAAGAACAAGTGAAGACAAATCTGGTGGAGGTAAAAACACACATATACATGCTCATCAACTCCTTACCATTCCTGTGCTATGTAGATCTTAAAAATCAACATGTACAAACTTAGGTAAATAACACTTTATGAAAATGAAGTAGGAATTATGTCAGTAAATGCACATAGACTACACAGTATCGTAGTCCCATTCAATTAAGCACCTGGTTTTCTGATTCAATACTGAATGGAATAACAATGCTTTGTTGCAATAACTCAGGGGACTAAAGATGACAAACCTGGCATACCAAAATTTAAGCACCTTTGCTGCTATTATGAGCCACAAAAATTTAAGGCTTGGTGTGCAGAATATAAAACTGCATATTCTTAAAATGCTAAACCCGCCTTTTTTTACTGAACTCTGATAATTAGTTATATTTGAAATTGATTCTTCTCCACTAGGCAAGTCAAAAAAGAAGCGTCGTTTCTTTCTTGGTACCGACTCTGCAGGTATGTCTTGGTAGCTAGTCAGGCCGCCTTTAGTGCTCTCCTTGCTTTCGTGTCTGCTAATACAAAAGCAAATGCATGTAAACGAATGACTTAAATTTCAGGTGTTGAACCAATGGATGCTACTCTGACACCTTACGAGATCTTAAATTCGGAAGTGACCATCTTGGAAGGTCACAGCTCCGAGGTACTGTAATTTATGTTTTTCTTATATCTTTTCATTTTTCTTCTTGACAAGTGTCAACTAATGTGAGGGGCAATTTAAATTTTTTTCCTGCTAAATGTCAAAGTATGTTCCATATACTGCAAAGCTTACATGTGCACCTATAATACATTAATACATATCGTGCATACACCAAATGAATGCAACTAATATCCTGTTTGCCCCTCTCACCTCATTACTTGGAATGAAACCCAATGTAAACCTGTAAACTATTCTTGTTGTTTGTCTCAACGCAACATTTGTATAAAAGGAAGGGTATAGGAGATATTGCTCATTTTGAGGGACATGCATGAAATTATTTCCCAAATAAAACCCTGTGCTTAATTTTGACATTTTATGTCTTCACCTGTTCAGGTTTTTGCTTGTGCATGGAGCCCAACTGGTTCCCTCTTAGCATCAGGGTGGGTACTGAGTTTTCCCTTTGAAAAACTGTGCTATTTTTATATTTCTTTTTGTTGATTTTTTGGCTGTCTAAATTTTTTGAAATGTTCTGATAATGTTATGGTGATATGTAGGTCGGGAGACTCTACAGCTAGAATATGGACAATACCTGAAGGCCCGTGTGGGGTCCAGATGCAGGCCTTGCCTCTCCATTCTCATGTGCTAAAGCATTTCAAGGGGCGAGTCAATGAGAAGAGCAAGGATGTCACTACCCTTGATTGGAATGTAATTGTTGCTCTTCTCCCTATCCTTTTTCTTCTCTTTTTGTCTCTCCATTTATACATGAAGGGGTGAAACCTGAGTAGTTTGTAGTAAAATCATATCCATATATGTATTTTGTTTATGTTTTTAAATACCTTGCTGATATTAAACAAATGACAACAGCCTAATATCTGCACTAACAATTTATATGGGTAAGGTATAAACACTGTACAGTTACAAGATGCTGATTTTACAAAATTTTATATATTTTTTGTAAATAAGTTATTTATTAAAATTTGAGGGAAAATACATAATTAAATGCACATTTTGAATTATCAAACTATATGTCAATAATGCAATTATCTTCCAAATGATTAAGCATGCACATATATTAATTTTAATTGAAGAAGATTATGATCAATGAATGTTGCTTGTCAATCTGAGAGTATCCATATCAGTACCACTTTTGAAACACACTGTTCATAATGCTATATTACTTGGGACTCTTAGGATATGATTATACAGATCTGTTTTGCATTTGGAGGATTATACTATTTATCCATATGATATCTTTATATTTTGATCATATCTGATTGGTATCTAATTATCTATGTCCATATTAGCATCAGATTATCAATATCTGCATCTGCATAGATGTTGATGCAGATAACTTGGATAGGTCTGCTCCATTTACAACCTGTCTATATGAAATATCAGAAGCTATAATGTGTGTTAAATTTATACATGTCCACGTGTTACCATAGGTTGAAGGCACTTTGCTTGCTACTGGTTCATATGATGGCCAAGCTCGAATTTGGGGCAGGGATGGTAAGTTATGGAGCTTCTTTTCTCAATATTTGTTTACTCATTTCAAAGATATTCCTTTTTTCTGTCATCTCTGTAGTCATTTTGTTTATTTCGTAACTCCAAAATAAAAAGTTGCATCTTTGGAATCCAAAAGAATGTTTTTTAAACTGAGAAGATCAAAGAAATTGTCTGTGATCCACTTAAATGAAAGGAACTTCGGTTTTGGAATTCATAACACAATGTGGAGTGTTCTTCAAAAGATATTGCTTCTGTCACCGTGGCTCTAGTCATTTTTTATTTGGTAATTTCAAAATCCAAAGTTACATCCACTGAATTTTACCTAAACAAATATTTTTGAAACTGAAAGATTGCAGATATTGCTGCTATTCACATAGAAGAAAAAGATCTTCTGGTTTTGGAACTTCTAAATAAAATAATTACTGCCCTCTGATTGGTATGCTATAGGCTTGAAAAATAATTAGTGCAAACTTGTTTTCGCTAACTTAACTAAAAAATAATTAAGACTAAAATTACAAAATGAGCAGGAGAATTGAAGAATACTCTGGTAAAGCACAAGGGACCGATATTCTCCCTGAAATGGAACAAAAAGGGAGATCTCCTTCTGAGTGGAAGTGTTGACAAGACTGCCATAGTGTGGGATACCAGGACGTGGGAGTGCAGGCAACAGTTTGAATTTCATTCAGGTATGTACTCAGCAAAGCCACAATATATCATATCAGGGGCAGAACTAGAAAATTTTGATAGGGGTAGCTGAAAATTAAAATGCAAATTGTGGTGAGTGGGATTTGAACCCATCTCAACCGTTAAATAGAACTTTAACCACTGGCCTACAAATAAACATTTGTCATTCATTGAGGGGTGGCTAGACTATATAAAAAGTTTAAAAAGGATAAAATTCAATTAAATTCGCTAAGCCTTAGATCCGCCCTTTGGCTAAGCCACCTAGACTATATAATTAAAATTTTGAAATCATAGGGGTGGCTCAGCCACCTTTGGCCAAGCCTTAGATCCGCCCCTGTATCATATATGCCCTTGCAAAAGTGGGATAATAACCCCATGGAGAAAAAAAGGCATTGGGATGTCGCCTACCTTTGGTGCATCTCCTTCATACTTGACAAAAAAAAAAAAAAAAAACTTCTAAAGTACACCTTCAATCGATTAATGTTATGTTGAGAGCAATAAAGAAAATGGAGAAAGCTGAGTGTTGAATTGGATATTTCTCATGCAGGGTTTCTGATATTTTGATTAAATTGCTCGAGTTCTGATTATTGTTTGCAATGTTTGACATGTGAATTGCTCCTGGCCGTCTTAAATATTCTATCTGATTTGCAGTATTGTTATGATCTTTCATTTTGCAGCTCCTGCACTAGATGTTGATTGGAGGAACAACAATACATTTGCAACTTGCTCAACTGATCACATGATATATGTGTGCAAGGTCGGAGAAACTCGACCTATCAAGGCCTTTTATGGTCACCAGGTTTGTTTTTCCATTTGACTGTCATGTTTAATTAGTTAATCTAGGGCAAGACTAACTCTGCTTAAATCACTATCTGAAATTTTAGAATTAATTTCTGTAATTTTTTTGTATTCAGGGTGAAGTAAATGCTATCAAGTGGGACCCAACCGGCAATCTGTTGGCTTCATGCTCAGATGATGGCACAGCGAAGGTACTGTTATTAATATTATCATCATTCTTAGGTTACCACTAGAATTCTTTGTGTTCTTTTGGTTTTAGTTTTTTCTATTTGTGTAAACTTATCAAGCCCGTGTCAATGCAGATATGGAGCTTGAAGCAGGACAAGTGTATGTATGATTTCAAGGAGCATATCAAGGTGTGTTGAGAATAGTTATTTTACTTTGTGCCATAATGCTTCTTTAGTTAGAGCTACAAGATAGACAAGTCTGTAAGCAAATGAATATCTTATCCCAGGAAATATACACTATAAGATGGAGCCCCACAGGTATGGGCGCAAGCAATCCTAATCAACAGTTGATTTTGGCCAGGCAAGTTTAATTGTTATTTAGTACTACTAATAACCTTTTCCCACTTACCTCTTTTTTTAGCTAATGATTGTGCGTTGCACAACTTCTTTTCAGTGCTTCCTTTGATTCGACCATCAAGCTGTGGGACATAGATCAAGGGTGCCTTCTCCATAGCTTGGCTGGCCACAAGTAATATGCACAATTTACTATATCAATTCCGTAAACATTATCAGATGATCTCTTATCAGTACCTGTCATTAACTCGTTATTAAATTGTAGGCAACCGGTGTATTCTGTTGCCTTTAGCCCTAATGGAGAGTACCTGGCAAGTGGATCCCTTGATCAGTGCCTCCATATATGGTCAGTGAGAGATGGGAAGGTTTTGAGGACATACAGAGGTGGTGGTGGCATTTTCGAAGTTTGCTGGAACAAAGAGGGCGATAAGCTTGCTGCTTGTTTCTCTAACAACACAGTTTGTGTGATGGATTTCAGGAAGTAAGCCTGATGCATTGTGCTATGGCAATATGTTCGATTGATTGAAAGCATTAACCTGTAAGTTGTATTGGTAGCATTGTAGTTATTGTGGTGGTAGCTAGAAGCCTAGAAGTCTCTGGTTAGATGTTGTTGTAAATATTCATTTTAGTATAGCTGACCGTAGGTAGTTAGCTATTGTCTGTTTTATCCTGGATCATATTGACTTTAGCCTTTTAAGGAGTCTTGAATTGTGAAAAATGTCATGTGCAGAAAGATGCTTGTTGCTGAAACTCTTTGGTTTATTGGAGAACTGGTTGTTTTGGGAGGGATACCCTTTTTCTCTTCTACCACCAAATATTACACCCAAGGCCATGTAATTTTATTCCGTTTAGTTTATAACATCTATTGACAACTTTTAAAACAACTAATTTTTACGGCTATTAATATCTATCTTCAACTTTTAGACTTGTTTTTCAAAAGAGGGTCTAAATGTCTCGTCTCTTTCATGTTTTATTGTACTTGTACCTCATATGCTTTATTTATTTTCAAAGTTAAAACAGTTAATCCGAACTATCAACACGATATCCTTGTTACAATTTAAAATTTGCTTGAAGACCAAAGTTTTTCTTCTTTGAAAATATTTTACTATTTCTTAGATAGGTACAAATCTTTGTTTTTTGATGGGTCCAAAGTGATTTTGTACTTATTTAAAAATTATATTTTTTTTTTCAAAAAATATAAAATTTGGTCTCCAAGCATATTTTAAAAGAGAGATTATGCGGATCAGTTCGGATCAATTGTTTGAACTTAAAAAATGAATATAAGATATATGTCGTACTAGAAATGCATAAAGCATTTAAACCCTCTCTTATTCAAAATTCCCACAAATACACATTTCACTAAATAGAAATAAATACTTGTCTAAATTAAAATGAACACTTATTGTTTCTAATTATCAAAACCAAAACTCATAACTCGAATTATTCTAAGATTAATTTGTAATTTTCTAAGTTTATTTTTCAGTTTTGCTATTTTTTTTTAGGAAAGATTGAAGGTCAAGAATTTTGCTAATTTAGAATTTTAAATATTTTTGGTAATATGCGTACTCTGAATTTGTATTCAATTTCTTTCTTAATTGTTTGAAATTAATATATTAATTATTTGGTACTGGGCTAATAATTAAAATAATAATATAAATTATGACTTTTGCAATCATTCTAATTTTATGGAGTTGCTAAGTCTTAATTAATGATATTGATATCTAAGATTAATTAAATTAGTTAAAAATGACCTTGTGGTTCCAATCTAGGAGCCTCCAAATGATTTAGTGGCCTCTTTTTTTTTATGAAAATTTTATGACTTCTTTGAAATCTGTGCCACCTCATCTGTACCGATTGAAATTGAAATTTTATTTGATTTTTTAAAACCAACATAAGCAATTGAAATCTGTGCCACTAACAAAAAAGAAAAAAAAATTGGAGCAGCTAAATGTTTGGAAGGTCTCTAGACTGATGCCGCAAAGTTAATTGACGGCTCCTAATCTTTGGGGCTACTAAATAGCTTGGCAGTTCCAATAAATTATGAATTCTCATCTGATTTATTTGTTTTTATGAATACGGTAGAAATAAAAATTTCGGGAAACATGAAGATGAAAATAATCTAGATCCGTTCCCTACTAGATAATCCGAACCCGCAACCCGCAAATAAACAACAATTGAAAGTTGGAACGACAGCACGATATTCCTAGTTTGAATGAATCTTGGGATAAGGCAAGAGAAGCAGCACCTGCACTGAGCCTCTGCCTCTGAAGTTCTGAGCAAAACAAACCATGTCTCATGCTCTCTTCTCCGCTGCTACCGCAATAACCAGCACCGCTCCTTTCACCTCTACCAGCTCCCCCCATCTCCCTCCTTCATCTCTCAAACCCGGCCAAGCATACCGGCTCCTCTCTGAATGTACCACTGCGCGGCGCCTTTTAGAGATCCACGCCGCCGTACTCCGGTCGGGGATCGACCACCGAACTATCGTCAACTTCAGGCTCCAGAAATTGTACGCTTCTTTCGGTTATCTCGAGAAAACTCTGATTCTCTTCAGACAGACCCCCGATCCCAATGTTTTCTTCTGGACGAATGCAATTCACGCCCATGCTTGCCAGGGCATCCGTTTTACCGCTCTTTTGCTTTTCGTTGAGATGCTCTCCTCCGATGCTACACCAAATTGTATGTATCTTACATTGAATGAATATTAGTTGTCCCCAGAACAAACGACTTGGTTTTTCGATTTTTAAATTTCAAATAGTCAATCCAACCCGTTAGATGTTCAATCTATATTAAAATGTACATGGAGACCAAATTTTATATTTTTTGGAATTTTTTTACTATTTATTAAGATGGTTTGAAAATCTTTGTTTTTCAATGGGGAGTTATACGATATAATTTCTTCATGTTCATGTTTCTTGTTAGGTTTTACACTCTCTTCTGCACTTAAAGCCTGTCGCCTGTACCTAGGCAAGGCTGTACATGGCTATGCAATTAAGCAATCTCTCCACAAGGGGCCTTATGTTGCCACTGCCCTCCTTGACATGTATGCACGTGGAGGTGATGTAGAGGCTGCACGATTTCTGTTTGATAAAATGCCGGAGCAACGTATTGTCTCTGTAACAGCAATGATCACGTGTTATGCTAAACAAGGTGACCTTGTTCAAGCACGTCATCTGTTTGATTCAACATCCGAGAGAGATTCTGTATGTTGGAATGCTATAATGGATGGGTATACACAGTATGGGAAACCAAATGAGGCAGTTATCTTGTTTCGTCAGATGCTAAAGTCGAATACTAGGCCTAATGTAGTGACAATTGTAATAGTTTTGTCAGCGATAGCACAACTCGGCTGTGCCAGTTCAGGAAAATGGGTGCATTCTTTTATCAAAAATAAACATAACCGCATTGAGCTGAATAGCAGAGTAGGCACCGCTCTGATTGACATGTATTACAAATGCGGGAATTTAGAGGATGCTTGTTTGGTATTCAATGAAATAAAGGAGAAAGACATAGTTGTTTGCAATTCAATGATTGCTGGGTATGCAATGCATGGGCAGAGCCAAAAGGCACTTGAGTTGTTTGATATGGTGCGCTTCAATGGTCTTTGGCCTACTGATATCACATTTATCGGGGTCTTGAATGCTTGCAGCCATGCAGGATTAGTCGAACAGGGGCGTCGATTCTTTCATTTAATGGAGAAAGAGTATCAAATGGAACCCAAAATTGAGCATTATGGTTGTATGGTTGATCTATTAGGGCGTGCAGGGCTCATTGAAGAAGCTTATGATCTAATTCAAGGCATGAAGAAGATTGAGCCAGATGCTGTTATGTGGAGCTCCCTTCTCTCTTCTTGCCGACTACACAATAACATGTCGCTGGGTGAGCAAATTGCAAACCATGTAGTTAGCAAGGGAATTGCCAATTCTGGTACCTATGTCCTTTTGTCGAATATTTATGCAGCAGTCGGGAACTGGGAGAACGTGAATTGGGTGAGGCAATTAATGAAAGAAAGCGGTGTAGAAAAGGAGCCGGGATGTAGTGCCATAGAATTGGGAAACAAGGTTTTTGAATTTGTAGTTGGAGATAGAAGTCACACCAAGAGCAAGGAGATATATGCAATGTTGGATGAGTTGGGTGCTTTGATAAAGGCACATGGATATGCCCCCAATACAGACTTGGTGTTGCATGATTTGGAGGAGGCTGAGAAGGAGAAGGCTTTGGCGGTACATAGCGAGAGGTTAGCGGTTGCATTTGGGCTAATTAGCACTAAACCTGGGACAGAGATTAAAATTGTGAAGAATCTTAGGGTTTGTGTGGATTGCCACAACGCCTTCAAATTGATCGCCAAAGTTACTCGGAGAAAAATTGTTGTCAGAGATCGGAGTAGATTTCACCATTTTAGCGACGGAGCGTGCTCCTGTGGTGATTATTGGTGAAATCTATGTTGCTATTGGTGAAATCTATGTTGCATGGATACAGATATATGACGATATGATACAGGTATCGATACAACAATACAATATGAATTGGAATCGGATACGGGACCATGTATGAAGTATTGGGGTAACATAGGGTGAAATTTTATAATGCTTTTCTTTTTTAAAAACTTTAGCGATGGCTGCCATGTACATACAACGATTTTCGTTGTTACGTTGCCATACCTGAAGCTTAGAATAGATATTTGATGAAAAATTTCTTGTTTATTCAGAATACCATAAGATCAGCATAGCCCTCTGCTAGCTTAAGGTAATACCAATTGCCCAAATCTCAAAAACAATTAAGAGATATAACTAACATTCATAAATGCAGTAAGTAACATATATAATTGCGTAGTACATGAAAAATAGTTTTCACAATAGAATACTATGAAGAGAAATTACAGTACTATCTGGAAATCTTTAGCTTCTGGTTTTTGTGCATGACGATCGGTAACCTCTCTTTTATCAGATTAGGATCTCCATATGCTGCTGGGTCAGCTAGGTAACCTTTCTGCACGATATTGAATGAGCCAACTTAGAACCATTTTTAATGAAAAAATACTTCTGCAGAGGTTGGTAGTGTATTTACCAAGAACTGGGGGATATTTGAGCCTACTTTAGCTTGTCATTTGTTTTTTAGGTTACATAAGCTGCTGCTGATCCTCTTCATAATTGTACAATGCAAAAAAAAAATAATAACCAGTTCAAAGAGCAACAAACTTACTGCAGATAAAACACTGATGGGTGATTCTCTCCAGTTGATTTCCCGAATGATAAGAGGTTCATCTTTGGTTTCATCAAAAGCACAATAAACTCTAGTATCTCTCAACCTCATTAGCACACCATCAACTCTAAGCTATAAAAACAAAGCCAGTCAGAGATAAAATAAATGAATATTTAGGGAAAAAAAATAAAAGGCTAACAAAACGTTGATATTAAGCTTACCCAGAACCGCAATAAAAGGAACCAACAGCTTGGCATCACTCTCTGCATAGATGTGAAAATAAACAAGGCATTAGAATAAAAAATGATTTCCATGAACAGGATGAAAATAAAATAAAATTGAAATTATAACAAAGATTAAAACTGACCACTTTAACAGTTAACAGAGAAACTCCATTGTCAGCCAACTCATCTTCATACAGAACCACCTGCATTGAGTTGTACAACAGTGGTTACAAACCAACAAAAAAGGGCCCCTATATTTGCCACGCAATACCTTCATTTTTATTACTTGTTTGTTTGTTTTACCTCATCGTAGAAAAGAATAGGTTCTGTTTGTGATGAAAGAGAAGCTAGGTTAATTTGCTCATCAGTATCCTCCCAGCACAGGCCAAGACAACTGTCTTCTAATTTTTCCTGCATAGAAATGCCATCAGAACTGTGCAAAGGCATCTTATAATCTAAAGCGAACTTCATTTTATTCTCCTACTTAACTGCTAAATAACACATCCTATTTTATAAGTATAATGAATACCCCCCACAAAACCACCAGAAACATCACACGCCTCTACAAAATTAGCAAAATATTGTCGGCTCCCCATAGTACCTAGTACATTCTTACATTGCTGAACCTTTTTTGATAAGCATGCCTATATAAAGGATGTGCATTGTACCCTTATAACTAACTATCCAACGGTGAAGAATTTATTTAAGATTATAAAATGATTATACTGTCCATATGTAATTCAACTTTATTGCACCTTTATTGATTATCTTTCCTGAATTCCTGTTGAGACTTGATAGAGAACAAATAAAAGCGAAGAGAGGCGATTTCCGCGTATCATTGTTCAATACATGAATTGACATCATATTGACAAAATGCTCTTTCATCCACGATATGTGCATATCATAGGTTTTGCAGATTGCATAATAGATTCTGCCTATAATTTTTTTGCAATAGAAAAAAAATCTGCCTTTCACTTAAATCACAGAAAACAACTTTAACATCACAAAGCAATGAGAAATTAAACCTTTGGGGTGTTTTGTTCTCTAGCCTCACTGCCGCAGTATGGTGTAGTGAATGTGTAGTCATAGTCAAGGACAACCTGCTCCGAAGGTTTACTGTACCAAAATACCAGACCAGTGTATTATCAGATGTATAGTACAAGATATTTTGCATAGAAGTTCTAACCTATAAAATTGGAAAGCATATGTCAGAAAAAAACTTTAAAAATGGTAGGTGCAAGAAAACCATCTGAATTTCCATTGAGCTGCCGCTGGGACCTCAACCGGTGGCAATGCCTCCTCCTTCCATCCCTTGAGAGCATCTAGTGCATTGAAATGAAGTTTTGTACCAGTAGGTCTGTGAACAAGAATCAGAGAGCTCTCTCCAAAAACCATCTCTGGCAAATGTGTTGTCTCAAGTGTTTCTTCCCATCTGAATTAAAACAACTAACCATCAGCATAGGTCAGTACCAACCTTTAAATCCCCTTAAAACCAATAAAAACTATAAACAATAAGAAGCTTTCCATACAGCATAGTTACATACTGCACATGTAATGGCATAACCAAATTTAGAAGGCAGCAAAAACTTTAGGCATATCAGTAAAGAAAAGAATGCAAATTTCTCCCAAAAATAATGATGGGTACACCGATAATTAACCCAACTGAAAGTACCAAACCAAAACTTTCATCTGAAACCAATCAGCAACTCGATCACTGATGATCCATAGGATTCACTCAATACTCAAGACCCTCTAATTCACCCAAAGAAGAGAAAATTCGACTTAAAACCAGGAGGGCATACTGTTGAACAGCGGAGGAATTGAGAATGGGGCCATTGAAGGATTCGATGTGCCAGCCCTTTAATCGTACTCCAGTTCTTCCATCGGGAAGAGCCTCCGCTCCAGCCGCCTTTAGGTCGCTCTCCGCCGCACCGCTCCAACCCGCCATCTCTCTCTCTTCTCCCCGTCTCTGTCTCTCTCTCTCTCTCTCTCTCTCTCTGTGGACAGCGATTGCACCGAGGATCGAGGCCGGGTTCAATGCCACTCTTTAACTGGGCCAGGAAGGCTTGAGAAGTAGAAAAATCGGATATTGGCCCAAAAGATATTTTCTAAATAGACCGGGTGTTTTCTTTAATAACGGGCCATGGAAACTTCGTGGCGCATTTTAAACCCACAGCCACCGATTTTTTTTTTTTTTTTTTTTTTGAAATTTGTAGCTTTTTTTAAAAAAAATTATGACATCAACTCGTTAAAATTTCGGAACAGAGCAATTTTTTTCATCATTGACAGTATTTTTCTGCTGGAAAAAAAAATCATAACAATAACAACATTTTATTTATCAAAAAACTTTGTCATCAACAACGGTTTACCTTTACTCTTTGGTTGGATGGAGAGTAGAAGAACGGATGGTAGGTGAAAAATAGAAAAGAATGGAATGTAATAGAAAGGAAGATTAACATATTTAATCTCTTTGTGTTTGGATGATTTATAAGGAAAAAAAATTGACGCAGCTAGCACTGCCTCCGCCTGAGCGAGGCCTCTGTCGGATGAGAAGGTAGGCTATTTCTTTATTCTTTCACGGGGCAGAGGAGAAGGGTTTTGGAGAAGAGAGAAAAGCGATGAGTAATGGACTAGATGTCTCCAGTAAATGAACGAGAGTTTCAGCAACAAACTCTTTAGATCTGAAATGCGATCCGCACTTATCTTAAAACAGATCTAAGGGACCAAAATGCAAAGCACAAGAGCCTCTTCACTTGATCTGAATGGTACAGAATTTTCAGATCAAGTGATTTTTTACCTATCTAAAAAATTAGTAAAAAAATTCTAAAATATATAAAATTTGGTTTGCAAGTACATATTCATATTAAGATCATGTTGAACAGTTCGGATCGACCGTTAAGATTTTGAAAACTCAAATATTGAGTCGTTGCATGGAGGCCCTCTATGATACGCGTAGCATATATATACATATATATATATATATATATATAGTAAGGCTATGCTACTTCGCAAATTAAACAGGCTGTTTTAATTCGCACTCATATCTCTAGTTTCGAAGTCCAAATAGCTGATTCAAACCGTTAGATGTTTAATCTATATTAAAATGTGCTTGGAGACCAAATTATATATTTTTTGAAATTTTTTTACTATTTATTAAGATGGTTTGAAAATCGTTGTTTTTTAATGGTGCAGAAATTTAATAAAAGCAGCGATTTTCAAACCATCTTAATAAATAGTAAAAAAATTCCAAAAAATATAAAATTTGGTCTCCAAGCACATTTTAATATAGATTAAACATCTAACGGTTTGGATCGGCTATTTGAACTTCGAAACTAGAGATATGAGCGCGAATTAAAACAACATGTTTAATTCGCTAAGTAGCATAGCCTTACTCTCTCTCTCTCTATATATATATATAGGCTGTGGCTAATTTGCTGCCGGCAGCATTTCTGCCGGCGGTGCTGCCGCCTTTTTTTTATTTTGTGATGTCCAAACAACAAATCTAAACCGTTAGATGTTTAATCTATATTATAATCTACTTGGAGACCAAATTTTACATTTTTTGGAATTTTTTTACTATTTATTAAGCTGGTTTGAAAACCGCTGATTTCAATGCTGCAGAAATTTATTGAAATCAACGGTTTTCAAACCAGTTTAATAAATAGTAAAAGAATTCCAAAAAATGTAAAATTCGGTCTCTAAGTAGATTATAATATAGATTAAACATCTAACGGTTTGGATTTGTTGTTTGGACATCACAAAATAAAAAAAGGCGGCAGCACCTTCGGCTAAAATGCTGCCGGCAGCAAATTAGCCGGACCCATATATATATAGAGAGATACGCTAATGTGCTTTTGGTAGCATATGGGCCAAAATACACACGGTCCAAATTTGAAATTTCAAAATCCAAAAAGTTGATCTGAATCGTTCATCTTGTTCTCCATATTAATATGTGCTTGGAGACCAAATTTTACATTTTTCTGAATTTTTTTACTATTTATTAAGCCACTTTGAAAATCGCTGATCCAATGGTTTTACTATTTTGTTAAGCCACTGTTGGATCAGCAATTTTCAAAGTGGCTTAATAAATAGTAAAAAAATTCAGAAAAATGTAAAATTTGGTCTCCAGGCACATATTAATATAGAGAACAAGATGAACGGTTCAGATCGACTTTTTGGATTTTGAAATTTCAAATTTGGACCGTGTGTATTTCGGCCCATATGCTACCGAAAGCACATTAGCCTATCTCTCTCTCTCTCTCTCTATATATATATATATATATATATATATATATGTACTAGTATCATACCCGTGCGTTGCAACGGAGACATATTATAAGAAAAAAAATATCAAAGAAAATAATAATAATTATTCAAAAATTAAGACACATGTTAATAGAAAATTTATATGATGTTGTATTTTTAATTAACTTTAATCGTGATCTCTGATAACAATTTGATGATGTGATGATTCTTTATTTTTAAATACCAATGATATCAAATAATAGCTCGATTCGAATCTAATATCAAATATCATACAACAATTCAATATCAACATATAATATGATATCAAAAAACATAAATAAAAAGTGTTATCGTGTGTGTGTATAGGATACACACACACACACATATTATAAGAGAAATATATATTCACACATATGTTCCAATTTATATTCTTCTTCTTTTTTGTTTCCAATTTAGAACACACACACACACACACATTGATATATTATATATTGGAAATATATTCTAAATTGCCTACAACAATATGTATAGAAACAAAGAAAGAGAAATAAGGAAATAAAAAAAATGATTTCCATTGTGATCCGTATAGAAACGAAGAAGAAGTAAGGAAACAAAGAATAAGAAAATGGAAGATGGAGTTTTCTCAATTGAAGAGGAGAAATATGGAAACAAAGAAATAAGGAAACAGATAAATATATCGCTAAATTTTAGAGTTTGTTCAATTTTAATTGTAACGTATCGTGTGGCAGCACATGTGGTGAGTATGTTTTTAACTAAATGTAGACTTCTATACATAAAACAGATGCATTTAATCTAAAGAAGACAAATTATGTAATTGGAGGGCTGAGATCAAATCTGAAGTTTCATCCTTCAATCGTAGCCATTTGCAGATCGGACACCCAACGTGCTTAATAATATAATGAAGATATAGGGATGGGCTACGCTACTCCATGGAGTAAAATGAGTTGGTGCTCCACGCCGCCATATTTTTATTTTGAAAATCCAAACGATCGATCCGAACCGTTAGATGTGATCTCCATATTGAAAATTGCTAATCCGATGGTCCAAATTTTTTTACTGTTCACAGCAAAACAAAATTTTTGAAAAATGCTTAATAAATAGTAAACAAATTTCAAAAAATGTAAAATTTGGTCTCCAAGCACATTTCAATATGGAGATCTGACATCTCCATATTATA